>NC_137050.1:28123586-28333586 GCF_032717465.1 Coenobita brevimanus
CTGTTGCCACGTTTCCGAGCTGACCTCTCCATCAGCGATGACCTTGACACTGTTTCCCTCTTGTGATCTCCGTTTTTCTAATACCCCCTATACCCCTGCCACCAACACCCCCTATACCCCTACCCCCAACAACACCCCCATCAACAACACCCGCTATACCTCCACCACCAACACCTCCTATAAATATAGACCCCCACCATCAACACCTGTATAATAATTAGCCGTTGATAATTGCTATACTTTTATTGAGAGCATACATTCTACCCTATTGCTCAAACTCCCTAATCTTACAATCCCATCTGTCTTAATCCTTCCCACTGCCTTCGTTCCTAAATCCCTTAATTGATCTATTTTTAACCTAAGTGTCCCCACACCTTTTAAACCATTTACCTCTCTGTCACTATTCTCCACCATATGTATCAACTTGTATTATATTGTGTATAGAACTTTCATACTGTATGCTGTACTACTGTATAATGTATAAGAATACCCACTGTTTAGTGGAAATAAAGTTTTATTATTATTATTATTATTATTATTATTTCTCTCTCTCTCTCTCTCTCTCTCTCTCGCTAGATTTTGTTATGTGTCATCCATGGTTTTTTACTTCCATTTTTATGTATGGATTATAATTTTGACTTTATTTCCGCACCACCCTTGAGGTAAAAGTCACGGCGCGTTTTTTTTATAGAGGTTTCCCCAATAGGCCTAAATCCTGTAGGGGGTTGGTGACCTCCCACAGCGTACACACAAACACGTGTCGCGTGAGTGCTGCCACCCCAGAGCTGTTTGATATATTTATTTTAATTATGAAAGGATCGCCTCTTCCCACTTTTATCCCTTCAAATTTTCTTGCAATTATACTTGCTAAATTAATTAGCAATGTTAGAAGTGTTGGGGAAGTAAATAATAATTAGAATATTTTTAGAGCAACACTGCCAAATTTTTATGCCACGTTTCTCTATTATCGTATAATATAGTATGCAGAATAGTTTTATTCTTCCTTGATACATGTCAGCACTTTCATTACAGTTATATTAGTATGAGTTATGTTTATGTATCATTCCTACTACACAAACCACAGGCGTTATACATCGTAGGGTTAGGAAACATGGCAATAGTGTAGGGAGGGGGTGACTCCACCCAAACCCTATGTTACGAGGAGGAACACTATAGTATTGAAAGAAACTTATGGATAAATATTGTATATATAAATAAGTGTAATAAAGTACTAGGAATATAAAGTGTGAGTGTGTTTATGAATAATAAATGACAGCTCCGCCTCAGAATACCATCGGGGAACGAGCATGGGTGGAAAGCTCGTATGCGCTCGTAATTTATGTTGCTTTCACAGTGGGTTTTTTTTTGGAATATGGATTCCAAACTACTTGAATTCACAGAATAGTGTTTATAGTTATAATATCAGGCAGTGGTAACCATATTACGAGGTATTGGGAAGTGTAAAGTGGAGACTTCATTAACCAACTTCAAAAGTCTCCACAAGTCCTATGGTAGTCGACGAAGGCTCAACAAACATCCCAGGAGAAAGCTGAAGGTATGTGCCATAAGCTTATAAAATTATAATATTCTAGGAATAATAACTGATTTTTGGCAAATATTTTTAAAAAGTCAGTCGGAGCACAATTATCCCCACGGGACGCGCACGACACACTCCCGACATCCCCGCGGTTAAGGGGTTAAGCTATTGGTATAAGGCTGCATTCAAGATGGGGGAGGGCAATCCTGGGCGTTTAGAGTAAAACGAGTACAGCTATAATAAACATGAGAGAAAGGAGTCATCAGGTTCAAAAATAAAGGTAGCAGAATCAGTGTAAATATCACTGGTCGTGATGACGTACATCAATGCTCGGGACTTTGAATGTCAGCACCGGACTGCCAGTGTATTGGAGGCTGATTTCTGGAATTTTCCAGCACTGTGCCTAATGATTATGGGTACGGCTTATCTATCTGCCCAATGGTGTACAATGCATACAGAACCCACACAAATGGCAGGGTTACTACATGTGAAATGCATTTACAGTATAAGAAAAAAAATTTAAAATAAATGCAGACAGTTTGACCTGACAAGAACTATAATGACTCATAAATGAATGATTACTCGGGTCATTTCACTGTACAAGCTACTGATGGTTCTTCCACTTTTTGCACTTTCTTTTCCTTCCTCTTCACTTCCCTGCACTCCAATTCACTTCACATTCATCCACTCACAATATTTATATACTGGCTATAAATAAAAACACTGGGTATATTAGAGATATGGGATATGGAAACTATCTATCTATCTATCTATCTATTGCCAGACGCCTCAATCCCGTTTGGGGTGGCCACAAAAAAATCGCCTCCAAGTCGCCCTGTCCCCTGCCATTTCACTGCCCTGCTCCCAACTCACACCCCCCTCTCTCGTATACCTCTCCACCCCATCTCTCCATCTCATCCTCGGCCTCCCCCTCCCTCTTCCCCCCTCCACCTCACTCACATACACTCTCTTCGTCAGTCTTTCACCCTCCATCCTCTCCACGTGGCCAAACCACCTCAGTGTGTTCCTCCTAACGCTTCCTATCACATCCACATCCACACGACAACACTCCTTTATATTCTCATTCGTCAGCCTGTCTCTCCATGTGACTCCACAGGCTCCTCTTAAATAACTCATTTCCACTGCTCTCACTCTTGACTTGTGTCCTTCCAACAATGTCCAAGCTTCACTTCGATACGTTAGAGTTGGTATCATAATACTGTCATGTAGTAACTTTTTCACTTCCATGCTCACTTTCCTGTTTCTTATCACTGCTTTCAAAGAACCAGCAACCTTTCTTCCCTGATGTACCCTTTCAGGCACTTCACCCTCCAAACCTCCATCCTTACTCATCACACTACCCAAGTACTTAAACGTACTCACATTTTCCAATTCCTCACCATCCAACCTCGCTGTACATTCACTGACTTCACCTCTCTCAAAGACCATCACTTTACTCTTCCCTACAGTCATCTTTAGATTCCGTTTCTTACACACTCTCCCAAACTCATCCACCAAGCCTTGCAGCTCCCCTTCGTCTTCACTCAACAACACAGTATCATCTGCAAACAATAGTACAGGGAGTTTCCAAACACTATCCTCTCTCACCAGGGCCACTTCAACATCCACTACCCTACCTTGTACCTCTCTTATTACCCCATCCATGTACAGATTGAACAACCATGGAGACATGACACATCCCTGTTTCAACCCAACTTTCAAAGAGAAAAATTCACTTAGTTCACCATCCACAAGCACTGCAGCCTTCGCACCATCGTACATACTCTTCACAGCATTCAACAACTTCCCCTCTACTCCATATATTCTTAACACTTTCCACAATCCTTGTCTATCCACTCTGTCATATGCTTTCTCCAAATCCATGAAAGCCGCATACAACTTCTTTCCCTTCTCTAGAAACTTTTCCACTAAGGATCTAAGAATGAATATCTGATCTACACAACCTCTTCCCTTCCTAAAGCCTCCCTGTTCTTCTCCATCTAATTTCTCTGTTCTTTCTCTAAGTCTGTCAATAAGTATCCTACCATACACTTTTCCTATTATAGTAAGAAGACAAATACCCCTATGATTACCACACACTTCTTTTTCCCTTTTCCTTTGTACAAGGGAATAATTATACCTGACTTCCAATCCTCCGGGACTCTACCTTCCTCCCAGGCCAATCTGCACATCTTCCACATCCATTCTACTACTATCTCTCCCCCATGCTTCAGCATTTCACCACACACTCCATCAATTCCTGGGGCTTTCCCCGATTTATCTATCTATCTATCTATAGCCCGACACCCTAATCCCGCAAAGGGTGGCCGCAGACAAAACGCCTCCAAGTCACCGTCACCCACCATTTGACTACCCTCCCCCCAACTCACCCCCCCCTCCCTCATATACCTCTCAACTCCAACCCTCCACCTCATCCTCAGTCTACCTCTCCCTCTCCCTCCCTCCACCTCACCTACATACACCCTCTTAGTCAGTCTTTCATTCTCCATTCTCTTCACATGTCCAAACCACCTCAGTGTATTTCTCCTAATCTTCTCAACCACATCCACATCCACCCCACAGCGTTCCTTCACTTCTTCATTCGTCAACCTGTCCCTCCACGTCACTCCACATGCTCCTCTCAAGTAACTCATTTCCACTGCTCTCACTCTTGACTTGTTCCCCTCTTGCAAGGTCCATGCCTCGCTTCCATACATCAGGGTAGGGATCACAATAATATCATGCAGTGACTTCTTAATTTCCATACTCACCTCCCTATTTCTCATCACTGCTTTCAGTGTACCAACAACCTTCCTTCCCTGCTGTACCCTTTCACGCACTTCATCCCCCAAAGTTCCATCCTTACTCATCACACTACCCAAGTACTTGAATGCACTCACATTCTCCATATCCTCACCATCCAACCTCACTGCACACTCTGTGACTTCATTCCTCTCAAACACCATAATTTTACTTTTGTTTACATTAACTTTCAGATTCCTCCTCCTACACACTGTCTCAAATTCACTCACCAAACCTTGCAACTCCCATTCATCTTCACTCAACAGTACTGTATCATCAGGAAACAGCAACACCGGAAGCTTCCAAATCTCACCCTCATTCATTAGAGCCACCCCCACATCCACTGCCCTACCCTGCACCTCCTTAACAACCCCATCCATGTATATATTAAACAGCCATGGAGACATCACACAACCCTGTTTCAGTCCCACACTGAGATCAAAGAACTCACTCAGCTCACCATCCACTCGCACCGTAACCCTAGCTCCCTCGTACATACTCTTCACAGCACTCAACAATTTCCCCTCCACTCCATATATTCTTAATACCTTCCGCATACCTTGACTATCTATTCTGTCATAAGCTTTCTCCAACTCCATGAAGGCAGCATACACTTTCCTTCCCTTCTCTAGATACTTCTCCACTAAACATCTTAGAACAAGTATCTGATCTACACACTCTTTTCCCTTCCTAAATCCCCCTTGTTCTTCTCCAACTAGCTCCTCTGTCATATGCCTAACCCTATCAATGAGTATTCTACCATATATTTTACCAGTCACACTAAGTAGGCAAATACCCCTATGGTTACCACATACTTCTCTCTCTCCTTTTCCTTTGTATAAAGGAACAACTATACCTGATTTCCAGTCCTCTGGAACCCTTCCCTCTTCCCAAGCCAATCTACACAACTTCCATATCCACTCCACAACAATCTCACCCCCATACCTAAGCATTTCACCACACACTCCATCAATTCCTGGGGCCTTTCCCAACTTAATATTCTTCATCGCTTCCACTACTTCCACCCTACTGATCTCTTCCTCCCTCCTCTCATCTCTTCTTCTCCCAGCCATTCCCCAACCACTTATACTCGCACTGCTCTCACTCTCCACATTCAACAAATCCTCAAAGTGCTCCTTCCACCTCCTCAGTTTCTCTCTCTTCTCCACCAATAATCTATTATTCCTATCTTTCACTCCCCTACTATTTCCCCTTTCACACTGCCTTACTTTCTTTACCTCCTTCCAAGACAATTTCTTACTCTCCCTCCATTTCACACTCAAATTCCTCCCAAACTCCTCATCCACTTTCTTTTTACTCTCCTTCACCAGTCTCTTAACCTCCCTTCTCCTGCTCACATATACCTCTCTCTTCTCTCCCCGATTTAACTTTCTTCATTTCTTGCACAACTTCTATCCTACTGATTTCTTCCTGTCTTCTCACCTCCCTCCTCCCAGCCATTCCCCAGCCACTTATACTCGCATTACTTTCATCCTCTATGTTCAACAATTCCTTAAAGTGTTCTCTCCATCTGCTCACTTTTTCTCCCTTCTCCACTAGTAATCTACCATTTTTATCTTTCACTCCCCTGTTAACTTCACTTCCACTCTTACTCTCTTCACCTCTTTCCAGAACATTTTCTTACAATCCCTCCACTTTACACTCAAATTCCTTCCAAATTCCTCATCCACTCTCTTCTTACTCTCTCTTACTAATCTTTTCACCTCTCTCTTTCTTTCTACATATAACTCTCTCTTCCGCCTCTCAACTTCTTCCACACCCCTATTTCTCATCCATTCATTGTATGCTTTTCTTCTTTTGTGCTACAGCCTGTCTCACCTCTTCAGTCCACCACGCTGTTCCTTGCACCCCCCTCCGTCTTCTCTTCCTTCCACACACCACATCACATGCTGCACATATTTCTTCTGTAAATATCCTACTCACACCTTCCACGTCTCCCATCTGCTCCAATTCATATTTGCCCAATCGTTCCTCCACTTCTCTCTTATACTCAAGTTTATATATTGTATTATGGCACTTAACCCATAAACTGCAGCTTAGGAAAATTAACTACCTCACCTCACCAGAAAGTTTCTACATTTAATTTTTTGTCGTACTGGCTTATAGAAAATGTACTGAAGTGTATGTGTATAAAATTCTAGATTGATATGTACCACAGTTTTGCTGCACATTTTCCAAAACCATTTCAGCAAGCCTCAAAACTACAGACAGTGAGCCTTCCATGTACACATTTTAATGTGGAGAGTAAAAGGGGTAGTGCAAACAGAAATGTCAAGTATCCCATCAGACCCACAGTTATTTAGTGAATGGGTGGCACCACCTCCCAGAATTTTCCTAAAGTGCTTATTCTGACCTGCTTGAAAGACCTTCCTTCACGAAACACATCTATAAAAAAACACTACACCAAACACATCTATAAAAAAACACTAATCATCATCTGGCATAAGATATAGTGCATGAACAAGAATATATTTGTAAGTGGCCAATAAGTGGATTTTTTTACTTATCAAGAGACTATAAATGATGAAGTGATGGTAGTTTGGGGAAGGGAAGAGGTAGAAAATTTGCCAAGTGCACTAAATGCACGTTCACCCAAGTACATGTACAGTACCTTGATGGCTAAGTGACATGGAGTGATGTGGCTAGTGTTAGACTAAAGCTAAAAGTCATTGCTACACAGCGCTCCCACTGCGATCAAACTAAGCCAGCAAGTTGGTGCGCTATTTAAAAAGCTTGGTTTCTTTTGGGACAGACCTCATTTATGCCAAGTTACCAAGCTTGTAGTCACTCTTTGTTCCCATGGTAGTACCTTCCAGGGTTGATAGTAGCCACCCATCAACTATTTATACAGCAACATAACATTCATTTTCATTCCTTCTTCATCCAATCCTACATTGCCCCATGAGAAGAGTACGAGCCAGGGGCTAGGCAAGTTGGTCCTGACATTTAAGATGAGAGTGACAAGCCTCACTCATCCCTGAGTGGCATTAGGTGAGCAATCAACCCCAACCATCCCTTGGATATAAACCTTGACCGGCTCAATCCGACTGGAGAGCAATAATTACCCACTAAACCACCAGGTGCCAAAATTTGGCTATATGGTTACCACCCAGCATAGTAAATGGTTTCCTGGTGTACAGGAAACCATTTGGCTTGTCACTCAGTGTAGAGTCACCCACAGGCAGAAGGAAAAGGAAAGAATGAAGGAAAGAAAGACAGAAGAGGGAGTGTAAAGTTACCCGTAGGCAGAAGGACAAGAAAAGAATGAAGGAAAGAACAGAAGAGGATGGAAGGAAAGAAGGATGGAAGAGAGGAAAGGGCAGACACCCGATAGCAGCACTACATCGAGTGAGTGGATGGTAAGTGCCCCCACCTACCACAAGCAACATAACTGCCATAATATAATTTAATACTGTATTGTGGGTAATTAAGGTGTTTCAATTGGACTGAGCCTGTGTAGGTTTATATCCAAGGGGTGGTTGGGGTTTATTGGTCACATAATGCCACTCAGGGATGAGTGAGGCTGGTCACTCTCATCTTAAATGTCAGGACCAACTTGCCTTGCCCCAGGTTTCTATGCTCCTCTATGGGGCGACATAGGTTTGGATGATGGATGGATGGATATGCAATGTGTCTGGCCTTATAATGTAGAGTAAATAGTACACTAGAGAACATAGCATACCTGTAAAACTATATTCATCACTGTCACCATTATCATCATCACTATCATCATTCAAACCTCCTTTTCTACCTAATGATGAAGTGAGGCACAACCTAGATGATAATGTTTTGGTGTCCATAAAAACATAAATCGGTATGAGATGTGTTTGGTATAGTAACATCCAGTACAAAGCATAATTGTGAGGATATCAAGACTAGTTTAATACCTGTATATGTGATGCATTTGACCTTGTTATGTCCAATACAAAGTATAACTGTAAGGACATCAAGAACATACCCATCCTCCTGCATCCTGTACCCAGCGACACACATGGTCGACCAGGTACTTAAGGGACCAATTGAGAAGCACCTGGAGGAACTGCTCCCCCCGCCGCCGCACCTGATACACTGCCACATCACCCACAAATGTAAACAGCGCCACAATTCGCTCCCGTGTGATGCCATCCTGCATTAAAAATAATTCACATTAGTCCTCATTTCAAGCTGACACCAATTCTTAACTTAAAGTTGCTCATGATCCAATATAATTTTTTTGTCATTTTTTTTTTTTTTCCCCTGTGGTAGATGGGGGCTCCCACATCCACTCACTCGATGCAGTGCTGCTTTGTGTGTCTGCCCTTTCCAATCTTCCTTCCTTCCTCTTCTGTCTTTCTTTCCTTCATTCTTTCCTCTTCCTTCTGCCTACAGATGACTTTACAATCCCTCTTCTGTCTTTCTTTCCATCATTCTTTTCTCTTCCTTCTGCCTGTGGATGACTCTACACTGAGTGACAAGCCCAATGGTTTCCTGTATGACCAGGAAACCATTTACTTTGCTGGGTGGTAACCACAGAACCAGTTTATGGCACCTGGCGGTTTAGTGGGTAATTAAGGTGCTCCAATCGGATTGAGCCTGTGTAGGTTTATATCCAAGGGGTGGTTGGGATTTATTGTTCACATAATGCCACTCAGGGATAAGTGAGGCTGGTCACTAGGGTGGGTCGAAAAATTTAAATTCAACGAAACATGGATATTTTGATGCCCAAAACATCATATTCATATAATATAGCTGTATTACTGAAAATCGACCAATGCTCCTCCAGCAATTCTATTATATGGTTGCACCAAATGAGTGCAGTAATAATTCAGCAATAAAACGAACTTTGGCAGCTTTGACAGTGATGATACTGATTTTGACGGCTTTGTTACAGATTACACAAACGAGCTGTGCTTGTCAGAAGTTAGTTTTATCTTTTTGCGTTCATTTATACCCTGTGTTGGAATGATGGCTACCTGCAGCATGAGAGAAAAGGTCAGAGATTCTGTACTTGGTTTACCTCATAGTCTTCCAGTGAATCCACTACCTACATGCAAAGGTGTCATTAGAGAATACTTGGAACATAAAATGACAGATCCATTATCAAGCATGCAAGCCCACACTGAAACTATTGCTGAACATACGGTAGTAGAAATATATGAGAGGGCATCTATTCCTATAAATGACTACAAGAACACTGTCATCTGTGTCAAACACTTGATAACAAAAGCTCACGAGATAAGAAAATACTCTGCAAACAAGAGGACTTCAAGTATCTACTTGGAGAAGCTGGCCAGCTTCAATGTAATATTTGACATCTGCTGCTGTAAACACTGCAGAAATGCTGATGCTCAAGAGAGGTCTGAGTGTCGTTGTGCCACGGCTTTCAAGATAATCCTGAAGAGTGGCCCGTTTGGGTGGACCAAAACAGTTGTATGAAAATGTGCATTGGTAAAGCAGACAAGCAAGAAACAGCAAAAAATAAACTCGCCACAAACAGACAAATGAAAAGAAAGCTTCATGAAAAGTTGAAAAGTCAGCTCAGGAAGCCATTCACGATGAAGATGATGCTGGAACAGCATATAGGGATGACACTGATGATACTACTTGTGATGTATCAAATGATCAATATGATGATGGTACTGAAGAAGTAGAGAGAGGCAAGCAGGGTCAGAATAGATTGGCATATCCTGAACTATGTTGTGTATCAGACTGATGCCAAATGAGCATCACAGATATATGCTCCATAGTGACTGCTGCACTGAACGACATAGGTATTCTTGCTGAGGAAAACAAACTTGATCCTAGCAAACTTCGGCATCAAAGAAGATACTGGAGGGATATTGCCGTTCAACAGCATCATAGTGCCATGACAAAGGTAGTTTGTCTGGGTTTTGATGGAAAAATTGACAAGACTGTGAGTAAAACCCCTCATGGTGAGAAGGTCATCATCAAGAAAGACCACTACTCAGTAACTGGCTTCCCTGATGCTGCTTACATACCGGTAGATCATGTCTCCCCAGAAAGTGGAAAAGCATTGGATACTGCCAAGGAGCTCATGCCGATTGTCCATGAGACCGATTCAGAAGAATCACTGCAAGCTATTGCTTGCAATGGCACGAACATAAACACTGGCAAAAAGAATGGGGTGATTCATGTACTGGAAACCCACCTGGAGAGACCATCACAACAGCATGCCTGTTTGTTACATCTCACTGATGTAGTTTTCAGACGGTATTTTGAAGCCACTGACAGTGCAATGACAGGTCCAACTGGCTCCAGAGGGGAAGTGGGCAGATCCCTTGAGTTCAGTCCAAAGGATCTGACAATTTTAGACTATGAATGGGTGTGTGGAATAATTTGCACTCTGCCACATGAAACTGAGAAGGATCCCTGCAAAGATCTGCAATACTTGCACTGCACATGTCTGGCAGTGCAAGTTGGAGGAGCCGAAAGCATAGTTTTGAAACCATTTGCACAGCCAGGGCCTCTGAACCACGCCAGATGACTAACTAAAGCCAATCAACCGTACACTGCAGCTCTACATGTCATCAGAATAGCCATCTCCAGTACTGAAACGACTTGTTTCATTCATCCTCAACTTTTACACGCCAGCTTGGTTCAAAGTGAGAGTGAACAGTTCATGCCAGGATGGCGCCAAGAATTTCTTCTATGTGGCAGAGCTATTGCAAGAACTGCCACCAAATTAGGTCACTGTTCACCCACTACTCAGCAACAACATGTACCTCTTTCACCCTGAAAATATCCTGCTGTAGGCTGTTGCTGATGAAGATCCACATGTATGTTGCATGGCTGTTGCACTAATTCAGAAACACAGTTAAAAGTAAGAAACATTTCCACAGACGATATGAAAGTATATGAAAACATGAGAGAAAAAGAAGAGAAGAAAGGAGGAGATATAATATTACTACATAAAGAAAATAAAAAGATTACACTGGAAATGGTAGAAGGTATTAATAAAGATTATTAATATGTGAAAGGAGAAATGTAGGGGAAAGAGATACATATAATAACAGTATACTTCACGGTCAGTGATGATAACAAAAATAAAGCTTTACAGCAAGAAACTGAAACACACTTAAATAAATCAGAAGACAAAGCAATAATTCTATTAGGAGATTATAATGGACAAGTGGGATTCAAAGGCAAACAAAGTATAAATAAAAATGGACAAAGAATACTGGCATGGATGGAGAAGTACAACTTGATAATGTTAAATGATGATCTGGACTGTATAGGGGAAGTGATGTGGAGCAAGAACAAACAACAAAGTGTAATTGACTTTGCACTAGTAACAGCTAAAGTCTATGATGTACAGTATACCAGGAAATGATTATAGGTGAGAAAAAAGAAATATTTGATCTATCAGACCATAATTTAATACAAAGAAAACTTAAGATTAGGGGGAGATTGAATAAAAATCATAAGAAAAAAGGGTGGGAAGATATTACCTATTACAAAACAGAGGGAGGAAAAGTTACGGAGTATATGAAGGAAATAGAACAGAGAATACAAACAGAGGTCATAAGTAATATGGAAAAGTTGAATAAAATAATCAAAGACAGTGCTGACAAAAACCTTACCGCAAAATATAGGAGGAAGATAGATAAGAGTGGACAAATAAAAGAAGCACCTTGGATGAATAAAAGTATTAAAGAGGGAATAAAAAAGCAAAAGTACTATAATCGACTTACAAGGAATGCTAAAACACAAGAAGAAAAAGAGAGGAATAAAGTTTTATATAATGAACAAATGAAAAAGGTCCAGCTAGAAATAAAAAAGGCCATAACCATTCATGAAGTAAAAATAACAAAAATAACACAAGAAAATAGAAACAAAAATTTGTGGGAAAATATAAATAAATTAAGAAAGAAAAAAGGAAAAGAAGAAAGGGAATTAAAGATATATAATGATAATGGAGAAGAGTTAGAAAAAGAAAATATCAAAACAGAAATAGAGTGATATTGGTCAAAAATATACAACAGACAACCAAATGGAATAGATATGGTGTGGAATGAGAAGAAGAAAAAAAAAAGAGTACAAATAGATAGCCAGCAGAAACAACACCGAAAAAAATCGAGATAAAAAGACAAAATTATGAAAATACAGCTGAACGAATAATAACAATCACGCAACAATTAGGGGAACATATGGATATAGCATTACCAATAAAGAAGAATACAACATACATGGAAAAACCAGTAGTAACAATACAACTGAGAGAAAATATAAAGAAACTAAAAAATAAGAAAGCGCCAGGACCAGACATGCTAAAACCAGAATTATATAAAATCCTAATAAAAAGTGACAAGATAATGGACACAATAACAGTGTGTTTTAATGAAATACTAGATAAAGGAAAGGTACCAAAAGAATGGAAATAATCTAGAACTATGATGGTACCAAAAGTAAACAAACCAAAAGCAAATGAATTAAGACCAACAGCATTAACTAACATCTCGTATAAATTATTCATGTCAACTGTCATAAAAGATACAATAGAAGAACATCTAAGGAATAATAACAAAATAAAGGAAACACAAAATGGATTTACTGAAGGAGGAAGACCTGAAAATAACCTTTTCATTTTAAAATATTGTATAGACAAAATTTATGACCAGAAAAAAAGAGTCTAATAGTAATATCAGTAGACTTTGCAAAAGCTTATGACTCAATAAAAAGGAAGAAAATGATTGAAATACTAAAAGAATACAAAGTACATGAAGATATAATAGAGGTAATAGCAGACACTTATATGGGGGACAGAACAACAACAGAATATGGCGAAGAAAATAAAACAGAAATAAAGATTAATAGTGGCATAAGGCAAGGATGCACAAGCTCAACCACAATATTTAAAATGATCACGTACTATATAATAAACAGGTTGGAAAAAGAAGGCACAGGGTATAAGGATGAAATATTTAAAATGGCAGCACTATTCTTTGCAGATGACGGGCTGCTACTAGCTCACACAATAGAAGAGGCAGGAAAAATAGTAGACAGTTTGATTACAGTAGGAGAAGCATGTGGCCTTAATATAAATAAAACAAAAAGTAAAGGGAGGGAAAAGGGTGTGTAGATCAGATATTTGTTCTAAGATGTTTAGTGGAGAAGTGTCTAGAAAAGGGAAGGAAAGTGTACGCTGCCTTCATGGACTTGGAGAAAGCTTATGACAGAATAGATAGGAAAGGTATGTGGAAGGTATTAAGAATATATGGAGTGGAGGGGAAATTGTTGAGTGCTGTGAAGAATATGTACGAGAGAGCTAGGGCTACGGTGCGAGTGGATGGTGAGCTGAGTGAGTTCTTTGATCTCAATGTGGGACTGAAACAGAGGTGTGTAATGTCTCCATGGCTGTTTAATATATATATGGATGGGGTTGTAAAGGAGGTACAAGGTAGGGCAGAAGATGTGGGGGTGGCCCTAATGAATGAGGGTGAGATTTGGAAGCTTCCGGTGTTGCTGTTTGCTGATGATACAGTATTGTTGAGTGAAGATGAATGGGAGTTGCAAGGTTTGGTGAATGAATTTGGGACAGTGTGTAGGAGGAGGAAGCTGAAAGTTAATGTAAACAAAAGTAAAGTTATGGTGTTTGAGAGGAATGAAGTCACAGAGTGTGCAGTGAGGTTGGATGGTGAGGATATGGAGAATGTGAGTGCATTCAAGTACTTGGGTAGTGTGATGAGTAAGGATAGAACTTTGGGGGATGAAGTACGTGAAAGGGTACAGCAGGGAAGGAAGGTTGTTGGCACACTGAAAGCAGTGATGAGAAATAGGGAGGTGAGTATGGAAGTTAAGAAGTCACTGCATGATGGTATTGTGATCCCTACCCTGACGTATGGAAGCGAGGCGTGGACCTTGCAAGAGGGGAACAAGTCAAGAGTGAGAGCAGTGGAAATGAGTTACTTGAGAGGAGCATGTGGAGTGACGTGGAGGGACAGGTTGACGAATGAAGAAGTGAAGGAACGTTGTGGGGTAGATGTGGATGTGGTTGAAAAGATTAGGAGAAATACACTGAGGTGGTTTGGACATGTGGAGAGGATGGAGAATGAAAGACTGACTAAGAGGGTGTATGTAGGTGAGGTGGAGGGAGGGAGAGGGAGGGGTAGACCGAGGATGAGGTGGAGGGATGGAGTTGAGAGGTATATGAGGGAGGGGGGGGTGAGCTGGGGGGAGGGGAGTCAAATGGTGGGTGACAGAGTGACTTGGAGGCATTTTGTCTGCAGCCACCCTTTGCGGGATTAGGGCGTCGGGCTATAGATAGATAGATAGAAAATCCTGATCTTTAACATGAAAAACAAACCAGAAAAAATAAGAAAGATAGAGGTAACAAATGAAATCAAATATTTAGGAATTACAATACACAACCAGAGAAGATGCTTTAGAGTGCACAAGAGACAGATTATTGAAAAAGCTAAAAAGATGGCAAACATCACACACACATTATAGCCCAAAGTGTCAATAAGGTACTAATAGGCAAAACCTACTGGAAAAGTGTGGTACTCTCAACTATACTGTACGGGGCAAATATAGTATTTACAAAAAACGAAATAGAGGAACTACAAAGAATAGAAAACAGCGTCTACTGATACATTACAGGGGCACCAAGATAAGCTTAGACCAACACTGAGAGGAAAAATAGGGGCATCATGTATGCAGAGCAGAATAATGGAAGGATATATTAAGTACTTAAAATATGGATTAGAAGAAGGTAAAAATGACAATTAAAAGAATAATGCAAGACAAGATGGAAAGTAGAAAACACCAGTGGATATGTACAGTAAAAGCATACATTAGAGAAATAGGATTAGAAAATAAATCAGTAAAAAATATTAGTATTAAAGACATCAAAGAAAAAGTACAGAACTGGGACTCAGCTCAATGGAAGAAAGAAAGAAATGAAAAAAAGAGTCTGGAAATTTATAGAAATTATAAACCAAATATAAAAAGAAAAAATATATGATAATACCGTAGCATCCATAATATTATATAAAAGAAGAACAAATAATTTACCACTAAATGATAGGAAGAGATTTTCAGGGGGCAATATTAAATATGATTTGTGCGGGACAGCAGAAGAGAACATAAAACACTTTTTACTATGGTGCCCATTGTATCAGGAAGACAGGAATAAGGAAGAATGCCTACAACAGCCTTATACAGAAAATTAAAACAACAGGGCAATTACTCTTTAGTGAAGAAAATATAGGGAGAACAAAAGACTACTTATATCATATATGGAGGAAATAAGAGAAATTAAGGAAAGAAAGAGGAATACCTTAACAAATAGCAAAGAAGAAATGAAAAAAAAAAAAAAAAATGACACGAGCATAACACGAGCTTAACACAAGGGAAAAAAAAAAAATAACTAGAAAAATAAATTGACAAGAGGAGTGCCGATGCAAAGGCAATACTCCTCACCTATCAACTGAACTGAACTGAACCAAGGAAAATGACAGTGACGATGTCAGAGTGTTTGACAAATCTGCTTTGAAGACAGATTTCGAGGCCAACAACTACACCGAGCTGGTGCAGCTAGACAAATCGTCTGTCACAATCCCTCCACTTTCGTAAAACGTCACCATGGACGACAGCCAACCCATCATCTTGGACCAATGCTACCCTTGTCACTCTCAAGGTGTGAAGCATTGCGTCGAGGATGTAACACTGATCACGCAAAAAGTTTACAGGCACCATGCACAACATGGCATGTCTCTGCAACGTAAGCGGTCTCGCAGAGATTTCCCGAAGCATGAGAGTAAAAAAGACTTCAGATCGAAACATACGTGCCTGGTTCGTGATTATGTTTCCTACTGAAATAGATCAGAAATTCATTGTTTGTCACTGTTTGGTGTTTCATATACATCTGCGATTTGTAGTTTTTTGTTTATATTGGCAGAATTATACTGTTTGTATATACTGAATAGAGTCAAGCACATGATTTTATGGTTCGCTCGTGTGAGAAATCCTCTAACAAGTATCATTCAAATTCTTCATTTTTGTCATCATTTCCTTGATTTTTTTGTGAAAATTGCTGGAGTGAGCGTACATAATACGAAAAAACATTTGTGCAGTGGCATTGTGACCGTGATGGAACATCATTTCCACCATGTTTCAAATTAGCTACTCTAAGTTCATAGGAATTTGACCCACCCTACTGGTCACTCTCATCTTAAATGTCACAGCCAACTTGCCTAGCCCCGGGTGCTTAGGCTTCTCCTGGGGCAACATAGGATTGAATGATGGATGGATGGATGGATTTTTTTTTTTCTTTTTTTTAACCCTTCAGTCTTCAATGAAAATCATGTCTTTAAAGCTGTTTCACTTAAAGCAGCACTTCACCTGTATTTACCCTAGACCTTAAGTGAGGACTGACAGTATACCACTCGGTAAGTCCTGTTGTAAGCTGCTCAGTCCGACTGAAGTGCCTTAATTACCTACTAAACCACCTGGCACCATAATCTGGTTACAAGGTTACCATCCAGAATAGTAAATGGTTTCCTGGTGTACAGGAAACCATTTGGCTTGTCACTCAGTGTAAAGTCACTCATAGATATAAGGAGGAGGAAAGAATGAAAGAAAGAAAGACAGAAGAGGAAAGAAGGAAAGAAGAAAGGATGAGAGGAAAGGGCAGTTGCCCAAGATCGGCCCAACATTGAGTGAGTGGATGGTGAGCGCCCCCACCTACTACCATCACTTGAAATAACCTGCTACCTAAAAATATAAAGCTGATCTATCATTTCCCTCAATTTACACCACCAAATTTATAGAAAAAGTTGTAATACTGTATTTTGGAAAATATCCTCTAATTTCTTTTTCTGCCATAAAGTGCAAGATAAACACAAACTTTCTCGTAAAATTCTCATTCATTTTTTTTCATCCATTGCCAGACGCCATGTATCCCAAACGGGGTGGCTAACGCCTTAGAGTTAATTGTTTTACAGGGAGGGGAACTAATCCTCCACCAACCCCACCTGACACGTAGGGATGCAAACAGCATCTGGTGTTCCCAGGCGGTCACCCATCCAAGTACTAACCAGACCCAACGTTGCTTAACTTTGCTGATCGAACGGGAAGCGGTGTACTCAACGTGTAAAATTCTCATGCTACCTCTTCATGATTTTTTTCTTTTCTCCAGTTTACAGTACAAATGTATGCAGTATTTCAGAAAACAACCCTGACTTCTGATGATGACAGTCCATACACAATGATAGGGATCATATTTTTACTCCTTCAACATTCACACTTCTCAGCTTCAACCCATTGGCTATATTATTCAAGTTACTTTTTAAACATCAGTGTAGAAGGGTCACTGTGTTAAAAGCAGGATGGCTACAATTCGTTTTACATGTATTGCCATTCAAATTTCATCCAATCAGTTCTATTATTAGTATGTTCTACATCCTAAACTTTAATACATAATTTTTTTCATACCGTACATCACTTCAGCCTGCTGCACTTCATTTACCTGTACAGTACTGTACAATTAATTATGGTATATGATCCTACTGTAGTTCCTCTAACCTAACCTGGTAGAAATTTTCATCTTTTTGTAGCCTATTTCTCATAGTTCAATGACAGAAAACGAGAATACTATACCTCTACATCCCTTCCATACGACTACTTCATTACTGTACTGTACTAACACCATATTCTAGTGTTAATCTCTTACTATCTCCAGCAATGAATTGGAGATGGCACTTTGATGTTACAATACAAGGGACAAATGGTAGTAGTAGTAGTTGTTCCCCAGGCAGTCTGGCCGAACAGCCCCGAGTCCCTAAGGAAGGCCATGGCTGAGACCGGGCTTTCCCACAGAGCTCTCAAGAAGTGTATGTTGTGTTGTTGGCATAGGTGATTGTGTGCAATGCACTCTTCCATAATGAGCTTAATAGTACAGGGTGCTGTGTTGCATTTTGGGCATGCATCAGCGACGGAGTCATCCAGCCTCTTCTGGTAACTTAAGAGGGCTGGATGATGCCCACATCTCAGCCTGGCCAGGTGGACCCTGTCCTCACGAGGGAGATAGGATTTGGAGGAGTGGATATCAAAAGGCCGTGCATGCAGCTGTGTGTTGTCTTTAAGTGACTGAATGGAGCAGCAAGTGATTTGAGTATGGATATGCTTCTGGAAGCTTAAGTGGTGGCGTCTTCATTGTGGGTCTACCCCCCTAGAGGCTGTCGAAGCAGAAGAGGAGGACAGCATGGGGGCCAAACCACCGCAAATCCCCCCGGCCCCTCACGGAGCCTGAGAACCTGGGAGTGTCTTTGGTTGCCCGGGCAAGTACCACAAAGGATAGTTATCATATCAGTCTTACTATTTTTATCTATCTATCTATCTGCTGCCAGATGCCTTTATCCCATAAGGGGGTGGCCACAAACAAATAGTCTCCATGTCATCCTGTCCCCTGCAATTTCACTGCAATGCTCCCAGCTCATACCCTCCTTTCTCATATACCTCTCCACTCCATCCCTCCATCTCATGCTTGGCCTCCCCTTCCCCCTCCCCACCTCCACCTCACTCACATACACTCTCCTCGATTGTCTCTCGGTCTCCATCCTCTCCACATGGCCAAACCACCTCAATGTATTTTTCCAAACGCTTTCTATCAAATCCACATCCATACCACAACGTTCCTTCACTTCCTCATTTGTCAGTCTGTCTCCCCATGTAACTCCACATGCTTCTCTCAAATAACTCATTTCCATTGCTCTCACTCTTGACGTGTCCTTCCAACAAAGTCATATTATTTACTTACAGAAAAAAGCTCTGCACAGAGTTGGAAGAAGTTCTCCATGTTGATGGACTGCATGTTAACAGTCTCAGCCATGCAGCGTACCCGCCGACGCTCCTCCGTCTTTGCAAAGTTGTCAGCAAGCATGCGCAGTTCACGCCCAGCAGTCATCCACGCTGGGTTGCTGAATCTGAAAGCACAACATACTGGCTCCTTATTTCCAGGTCTTTTTACACCAAAAAAAAGATTACTGGGTAATTAAGGCACTCCAATCAGATTGAGCTAGTACAGGTTTATATCCAAGGGGTAGTTGGGGTTTATTGCTCACGTAACGACACTCAGGGATGAGTGAGACTGCTTGCTCTCATCTTAAATGTCAGGACCAAAGCGCCTAGCCCCAGGCTCCTATGCTCATCATGGGGCAACACACCAGGATTAGACGATGATGATGATGACAATGATGAAAAAGATGTCTATATTACAAAGATACTGTAACACCTTCCACTTTACTTCCCACTTTTTCTTTCCTTTCACTTTATTTCCCACCTTTTCTATTCCCTCTACTTTATTTCCTACCTCTTCAACTCGTCCATGTTGCGTTATCTTATTTGAATGCATACCACAAAGGTTCATTATTTCCATCTCCTTTTACACAACTGTTACAGAGACTGCAATACCTCCAACATAAATAACTAAAGAAAGATCACAACAATGTTAGCATGCAGCACATATAGCACTGTAAGTCCTTGTTATCTGTTGCCTTTTTTTGTTCTTTTCTAATACTGGTATATTAAGCCTGAAACAATTTACAAAAAAAAATCCTCTCTCATATTACTGCTACCTATAAAACTGATTTATCATCTTCACAGAGGATGGAAGGATGTTAATTGAGATGGATGCAGTAAGGAAGAGATGGGCAGAGTATTTTGAAAGATTGTTAAATGTAGAGGAGGAAAGGGTGGCTGAGATTGTGGCGGATAGAAGGGTGCAAGGAATAAATGTGTTGGGAGAGTTGAATGATTCTTTGATCACGAAGGAGGAAGTGGAGAAGGCAGTAAAGGAGTTGAAAGCAAGGAAAGCTGCAGGTATGGATGGGTGTGCTGTGGAATGCCTGAAGGGTGGTGGAGTGACTATTGTTGACTGGTTAGTAAGATTGTTGAATGTGTGCTTTGAGAAAGGTATGGTGCCAATTGACTGGGCAAGTGCTTGTGTGGTCCCGTTGTATAAAGGCAAGGGTGATAAGTATGAATGTACTAGCTTTAGGGGTATAAGTCTGTTGAGTGTTGTAGGTAAGGTGTATGGTAGAGTGTTAATTATGAGAGTTAGAGAGGGTACAGAGGGAGTAATTAGTGATGAGCAGTGTGGCTTTAGGAGAGGGAGGGGATGCGTTGATCAGGTGTTTGCTGTGAGGCAAGTGTGTGAAAAGTATTTAGCGAAAGGCAAGGATGTGTTTTGGGCATTTATGGATTTAGAGAAAGCGTATGATAGAATTGATAGGGAGGCTTTGTGGACTGTTTTAAGATTGTATGGACTTGATGGTAGGTTACTAAAAGGGGTGAAAAGTTTTTATGTAAATAGTAGAGCGTGTGTAAGAGTGGGAAATGCTGTGAGTGATTGGTTTCCCGTGAGAGTGGGGCTGCGACAGGGATGTGTGATGTCGCCTTGGTTGTTTAATATTTACATGGATGGTGTTGTAAGGGAGGTGAATGCAAGAGTTTTAGGTGGTCTGAGTCTGGTAAATGTTGATGGAGGAGAGTGGAATCTGAAGCAGCTGCTGTTTGCAGATGATACTGCACTGGTGACTGATTCAGAGGAGAGATTGAGAGAGTTGGTAGAGGAGTTTGGAAGGGTGTGTGAAAGGAGGAAATTGAAAGTAAATGAGAATAAGAGTAAAGTGATGAAGTGTACGAGGTTGATAGATGGTAGGGGGATGAATATAGTTTTGAATGGTGAGTTGCTTGAGGAGGTAGATTGTTTTAAATATCTAGGGTCACATGTTGCTGTGGATGGAAGAATAGATGCAGAAGTGAAGTTTAGAATAAATGAAGTAGGAAAGGTGCTGGGAGGAATGAAAAAAGTGTTTAAATGTCGTTCGCTTAGAATGGATGTAAAGAGAAGGCTGTATGAGGGTGTTGTGGTACCGACTGCATTATATGGGTCTGAAACATGGAATATGGGTGTAGCAGAGAGGAAAAGTTTGAATGTAATGGAGATGAGATGTCTGAGGAGTATGTGTGGAGTGACGCGTATGAATCGGGTGCGAAATGATGAAGTGCGAAGGAGAACTGGAGTTGTTCGGGAGATGGCTGGTAGAGTTGAGCAGAGGGTGTTGCAATGGATTGGGCATATGGAGAGAATGGATAATGAGCGATTGGTGAAAAAGATAACTAGATCTGATGTGAGAGGTGTAAGGCTGAGAGGAAGACCACGAATAGGATGGATGGACAGTGTGAAGAGAGCGCTGGATGCGAGAGGGATGTCTGTTGAGCAAGGAAGAGTGGCTGTGCGTGACAGAAATAAATGGAGAGAAATTGTGAATGAATAAGTGATGACGCAGCCCTGAGGAGATATTCTCCCGCATTTGGTCTGATCAGCTAGTCAGGTCGGGTGCGGGTAAGGGGATGGGTCTGTTATGATGTGGCAGGGGTAAACCAGTTCTGCTGTCGGGCCCTGCTGCGGATGTCACTGATTGCATTGCCCAGTTGACCCTTGTGCGGTGTGGTGCGGTGAGGATCTGTCCGTTCTCCCCTTTGGGGCTAAGATGCGAATGAATGTGTTTGAATGGATGAGTACCGTATTTCGCAGCATGTAAGACGCAGCATTGTGAAAGACGCACCCTAATTCTGGCAGGGCAGTTCTGTGAAAAAAAAGTTTGCCCCAACCAAGACTGCAGTAAGGTTTCTTGATAAGAGCCATTACCACACAGATACACACTCACCTTTCAGAATCTATTCATTACTGATCATCAGCCTTTGGTTTCTTTTTTTATATACAAAGAATGGTACAGGAAAAGAAAACAATGCCCCTTCTTGACAAAACGTGACTGATATGAGCCACTATCACTTAGATACCACACTCACCTTTCAGAATCTATTCAGTACTGCTCATCATCCTTTAGTTTCTTCTTTTATGTACAAAGAATGATACAGGAAAAGAGAAAACAAAACCCCGTCTTAACGTGACTTCAAACCACGAGGCCATCTCAACTTTGCTGATAAATATGTATCAGTAAACTGATATAAACACTGTTTTTAATATTCTATGAATTTAAAACCACAAATGAAGTCAATAAACTCTATTCTTTCATTCACTGACGAAAACATAAAATACAATGAATGTTCACATCAGTTCATTTATCCTAAAAGAACCCCGTCATATTCCACACCTGTTACGGAATTTCCTCACATTGCCTTGACTCAAGCACAATATCAGACGACTACCATCATTAATCATGCACTCTAACTAACCTGTAATTACCTCCACAAATAATATAAAAAGATAGCACTTGTAAATACACAAATTACAATGTTTTACAACCAAAGTTCAATTTAGCAAGGCTGCTTGGGAACAGGATAGACAGCTGTTTTTACTCTCTTCTCTCAGTATCACTCCTTCACTGTCAGCTATGTTTGCCTTGCAGCATCAACAATTAAAAATGTATGCTTCACTGATCATAATTTACTATAAACATTCATTTCAAAACATACTATGGTGAAAACATCCATTGCTACACCTTAGTAACACTGCTGCCTCCCAGTCGCTAGACAGCAGTCTCTACCCCTTCCTCTCAGTATCACTTCCTCACTGTCAGCGATGTTTCCCTTGCAGCATCAACAGTTAAAAATACGTTCTTCACTGATCACAATTTACTAAAAACAGACATTCATCTCAAAACATGTCGAGAATGGTGAAACTATCTCTTAGCAACACTGCTGCATCCCAAGCGCTAGACAACTGGCTCAACCCTCTTCTCCCAGTATCACTCCCTTACTGTCAGCTGTTTTCCTTCCAGCATCAACGATTAAAAATGCATATTTCTCTTACCAGAATTTGCTAAAAACAGACATCCATCTCAAAACATTCGAGTACTGTGAAAACATCCATTTTTGGTCTTAACACTGCTGCCTCCTAGTCGCTATGGTACACACACACACACGCACACGTACACACCCCATGCAACATTCGCTCACCTCTGAAACATTTACATCAGTCCGTTTTGGAGTACCCAGTGGCTTTATTATATGCCAAAAACATCAAAATGTATTTGGTTGTTCAATATAAATATCATCACTTAAGGACATGAAACATCTCAAACAATTTATTCATCCAAACATCGTCAGTGCAAGACTAAAGGTGTACAGCACCATTGATCCTAAATTTTCCATGGTTGCATCTGTCATGATCACCTAAAACCTACATTCACTTCATATTACTGACATGGTGAAAATTTCACTCGTCTTCAAATCCTGAGAATTCATCACTACTTCCCCCGAGTCCTGAAGCATCACTGGAAGTCATCACCACGGTCATCATCACTGTTTCACTGTCACTTTCATACAGTAAATGGTCCTCAGTACCATCCATTGAATTGCTTATACCACACTTCATACGATTTTAACTTGGCAATCGTTTTAACTGAGCACAGGCGATATTCAGACTTGGGGCATTTGATACAGCCCACATTAACCTCCTCAGTACATGTTTCCTGAACTGAATAAAATCATATGGCGAGCATGAATAAACTACACTATAAAATACATTGCTGGGCTGAAGGGATTATAATAAGCGGGTTATCAGTTCCCTAGCCTGACTCTTCCCACTTCTACTTCCTTAACTACACCCACACCAAACTCTCACCTACACCTTAGGATTCTGGTCGTTTCGGCCGTAACGTCCAAAATGGCAAACGATTTTACAACCTAACCTAACCTAACCTAACAAATTTGGACGTTACGGCCTAAATGATCCCCATTGCCGATCATGAGAGCTTTGCTTAGGCAGCAGAGATGCAGAGAGTGAACGTTGTCAATCATTCTGATCGCTTCGTCTGCTAAGAATACAGCAGAAATGGCGGACGCTGATATGAATGCCCGTCAGGCACTGCTATTTCAGATATTGCATCAGTTATGCTACTCAGTGAATTTTATCCTATTTTCATAACAAAATACTGTAATTGGGTGTGCCCTGAGTTGCATAGACATTGCTAAAGTACTTCACTTGGCTGAAAAAGTGAAGCTGCAACTTCGTTAGCTTGCTAGAGTAGGGTGTACGCTAGACACTAAACTGCTGAGTTGCTAAACCGCTAAACCCCTTGACGGTATTGGCCAGTTGAGCTGAAAACAATCCCGTGAATGCTTTGTGTTTTTGAACTTGCATGTTTTAATATCTGCTGCATATATACACTCACAAAATGTCACAAAAGTAACTGACCTAATTAGGGTTACTGAATTTCCATACGTGATGAAAGTATGTTTTGGTGACTTGGCAGTTTCACTAGCCAGCATCTCTCCAGCATGATTGCTTTGCTAGTTAGTTAATGGATGGCAAGCAAAGTGGTCATGATTGCCTTTCAGAAGGTTAGCAGACAGTTCCCCAGTGAGCACGTTAGCTTGCTAGAGTAGGGTGTACGCTAGCCACTAAACTGCTAAGTTGCTAAACCGCTAAACTCCTTGACGGTATTGGCCAGTTGAGCTGAAAACAAACCGTGAATGCTTTGTGTTTTTTAACTTGCGTGTTTTAATATCTGCTGCATATATACACTCACAAAATGTCACAAAAGTAACTGACCTAATTAGGGTTACTGTATTTCCATACGTGACGAAAGTCTGTTTTGATGACTTGGCAGTTTCACTAGCCAGCATCTCTCCAGTATGATTGCTTTGCTCGATAGTGAATGGATGGCAAGCAAAGTGGTCATGATTGCCTTTCAGAAGGTTAGCAGACAGTTCACCAGTGATCATGTACGTTAGCTTGCTGGAATAGTGCGGATGCTAAACTGTTAAATTGCTAAACCGCTAAATATCTTCACGATGTTAGCCAGTTGAGCTGTAAACAAACCCGCGAAAGTTTTATGTGTTTCTGATCTCGGGTGTTTCTGAAATCTGCTGCATATACACACTAGTGTATATTATTTTTAAGAATAAAATCAAGTCTGCATACTGTAGAAGACACCTGTGGTTGCTAAGCATTGAGATGATCATCTTTATAAGAGTTTCTTCTCAGTGAAGCCTAACTAACCTGCCTTAGTCTAACGTGCAGGACGCATGGGGATATTTTAAGGTAACTTTGAGACAAAAAAAGTGCGTCTTATATGCCGCGAAATACGGTAAATGGAGAGTGAGTCGTCCTGTCTCGGCTACCTCCCTTTCCTTGGGGGAAGCAGCCTAGGTATATAGATAGATAGATAGACATAATGGACAGTACCAGTCATATGGCAAAAATTTGTGATGTTTTGAAACATGCTATATTCCTGATATTTAAGAAGAACTACATGTCACAGTAATGAAGTGTTTAACTACAGTATATTGGAAACTAGCTGTAAATGTTATAAACTGACCCACTCTGTGCCCTGACATCTTGTGGAACATGAAGGTGGTGACTGTGCAGAACCTCGGTTGTGAAGTTGAAGAGCAGTTCCCGTGCCCCACGTGTGGTGTCTTCAGGGGGCAGAGGGGGTCCATGCCCATCTCCACGTAGGCTAAGAGGCAACCACCTTCTTGGACCTCGTGACCACTCCTCACGCCTCACAGGGTGCTCACTGCCATGATGTTGGTACTGGGGCTGCTCGCATCCTTCAAAACCTGAAATCATTACTTTTTTTTTTTTTTCTCCTAGCTTAAAGATGGGGAGAGACAGTATCATTATTTTTTTTTTCCTAGCTTAAAGATGGGTTGAGACAGTCTCTAAAATAGGGAAAGTACAAAACTGGATATATCAGTAGCATACAGAGTGAAATGAGTCACACAATCATCCACAACATTCAAACAAGATATGAAAGCTGGTAAGCTGACAAGGTTTGCAAACTGACACGGGATTAAGTCAACTGGATGGAATATACATGATACAAAGCAGTGCATAACAAGGGTTTGGTACGTCTTCTTATACTTGATAGGCAATGGAATTACTCTAATGGGCAACTGTATGCAAAGTGCATCAACATAGAAAAATACAAAGTACATTAAAACCTCACTAGAACGGACTAATTGGGGCCCAAGCCATTCCAAAAAAAGCAAATCTCCGAAGAAAGCGACACATGGACTTCCCCCTGCTAGAATATTTTCATACATGAAAAGCTTTATGGCCACAATACTTTTTCAACACACCAGTTCCTTTTAACTCAGGGCAATATCCCATTTGCCTCTTAACTTTTCTCAAAGGCCACTATAAATAATTTATTGCATTACACAGTATAATTTTAGTAAGGTTTAGACTCGATAAAGGCCATTTGTAACACACATGGGAAGATAACGTATGTTCATACATAAAAAGTGTCATGGCCACCATCCTGCTTCATCCCACCAGTTCCTTCCAACTCATGGCAATATCCCTTCTGCCTCTTAGTTTTCCTAAAATGCCACTAAAAATAATTTGTTGCATAAGACAGTATAATTTTAGCAAGGTTTAGACTTGATAAAGGCCACATGTAACACACACAAAAAATTTTCATTCATGAAAAGCATCATGGCCATCATCCTGCTTCACATCCACCAGTTCCTTCTAACTCCAGGCAATATCCCATTTGCCTCTTAACTTTTCTCAAGTGCCACTATAAATAATTTATCGCAAAACACAGTAAAATTTAAGCAAGGCTTAGATACAATAAAACTCATAGTAAGAGAAAATATTTTCTTACATAACCATTCCAACTCACTTGGCTCCCCCTACTCTACCCCCCCACCTTACTGAGTGTTTATCATCATTTGGCACCTGGTGAAGGATCCTTTGGAGCAAATCCTTCAAAATCATTACCCATTATCTTCAGGGTCATCGTCAAGGAACAGTGAATTATCCTCCTGATTGTCTTCACTGGCAAGAGATGAATCATGGACAGGAATTGGAGGAGTAAGTTCTACCTTGCGTGTCGTGTGGTGTACTTGATTTTAAGCATTTTTGAAATACTGTACAGTACACTTTATTTTCTATGATCTCACACACTAAAGACGTTCACTTTGTCTGTATATTTCACTTATCATTTGTCACCTCGAGCAGTATATCACGGACTTCCAGGGAAACGATGTGGGGGGAAATGATATGGGTTGACTGAGGCAGAGCACGGGGGAACAATAGTGATGCCACCAGCCCACCACCAACCGACACACAATCACACAAACCGCTCGCTGTTATTAAGTTTGGTGTCTTGAATATATATTAATATTAATATTAATGCAGGCCCATTTTCTAATATTTTAGCATTTAGAAAGTACATTATTGGTGTAACTTAGTATCAAACACTTTTCAATACTGTAGTGTAAACTTTATCTATCTATCTATCTATCTATAGCCCGAAGCCCTAATCCCGCAAAGGGTGGCCGCAGACAAAATGCCTCCAAGTCGCTCTGTCACCCACTATTTGACTACCCTCCCCCCAACTCACCCCCCCCTCCCTCATATACCTCTCAACTCCATCCCTCCACCTCATCCTCGGTCTACCTCTCCCTCCCTCCACCTCACCTACATACACCCTCTTAGTCAGTCTTTCATTCTCCATTCTCTTCACATGTCCAAACCACCTCAGTGTATTTCTCCTAATCTTCTCAACCACATCCACATCCACCCCACAGCGTTCCTTCACTTCTTCATTCGTCAACCTGTCCCTCCACGTCACTCCACATGCTCCTCTCACGTAACTCATTTCCACTGCTCTCACTCTTGACTTGTTCCCCTCTTGCAAGGTCCATGCCTCGCTTCCATACGTCAGGGTAAGGATCACAATACTATCATGCAGTGACTTCTTAACTTCCATACTCACCTCCCTATTTCTCATCACTGCTTTCAGTGTACCAACGACCTTCCTTCCCTGCTGTACCCTTTCACGCACTTCATCCCCCAAAGTTCCATCCTTACTCATCACACTACTCAAGTACCTGAATGCACTCACATTCTCCATGTCCTCACCATCCAACCTCACTGCACACTCTGTGACTTCATTCCTCTCAAACACCATAACTTTACTTTTGTTTACATTAACTTTCAGATTCCTCCTCCTACACACTGTCCCAAATTCATTCACCAAACCTTGCAACTCCCATTCATCTTCACTCAACAGTACTGTATCATCAGCAAACAGCAACATCGGAAGCTTCCAAATCTCACCCTCATTCATTAGAGCCACCCCCACATCCACTGCCCTACCCTGATCCTTCTTTACAACCCCATCCATGTATATATTAAACAGCCATGGAGACATCACAGAACCCTGTTTCAGTCCCACATTGAGATTAAAGAACTCACTCAGCTCACCATCCACTCGCACCGTAACCCTAGCTCCCTCGTACATACTCTTCACAGCACTCAACAATTTCCCCTCCACTCCATATATTCTTAATACCTTCCACATACCTTGCCTATCTATTCTGTCATAAGCTTTCTCCAACTCCATGAAGGCAGCATACACTTTCCTTCCCTTCTCTAGATACTTCTCCACTAAACATCTTAGAACAAATATCTGATCTACACACCCTTTTCCCTTCCTAAATTCCCCTTGTTCTTCTCCAACTAGCTCCTCTGTCATATGCCTAACCCTATTAATGAGTATTCTACCATATATTTTACCAGTCACACTAAGTAGGCAAATACCCCTATGGTTACCACATACTTCTCTCTCTCCTTTTCCTTTGTATAAAGGAACAATTATACCTGATTTCCAGTCCTCTGGAACCCTTCCCTCTTCCCAAGCCAATCTACACAACTTCCATATCCACTCCACAACAATCTCACCCCCATACCTAAGCATTTCACCACACACTCCATCAATTCCTGGGGCCTTTCCCAACTTAATCTTCTTCATTGCTTCCACTACTTCTGCCCTACTGATCTCTTCCTCCCTCTTCTCATCTCTTCTTCTCCCAGCCATTCCCCAACCACTTATACTCGCACTGCTCTCACTCTCCACATTCAACAAATCCTCAAAGTGCTCCTTCCATCTCCTCAGTTTCTCTCTCTTCTCCACCAACAATCTATTATTCCTATCTTTCACTCCCCTACTATTTCCCCTTTCACACTGCCTTACTTTCTTTACCTCCTTCCAGAACAATTTCTTACTCTCCCTCCATTTCACACTCAGATTCCTCCCAAACTCCTCATCCACTTTCTTTTTACTCTCCTTCACCAGCCTCTTAACCTCCCTTCTCCTGCTCACATATACCTCTCTCTTCTCTCTCTCATCTTCTCCCCTACCTCTACTCGCTATCCATTCACTATAAGCCTTCTTCTTTTGTTCCACACTTTATGCATCTTATTATTTACAATCTCTACAAACTAAAGATGTTAACTTTGTATATTTCACTTATCGCTCATCACCCTCAAACAGTATATCATGGACTTCCAGAGAAATGATGTGGGGGAAAATGATGTGTGTCAGACTGAGGCCAGAGCATGGGGGACCAATAGTGAAGCCACCTGCCCACCACCAACCGACACACGAACACAAACCATGCAGACGATGTGGCCGCCCTGGCCTGAGGTTATGCAGTCTGGACCACTTCTAGCTTTTACAGAGTTTTCCCAAAATATAAGAAATAATTCCAGTCGGCTCCCTGACTCTGAAAAAAGCAAATTCCAGTCTAGTGAAGTCTGTTGTAGTAAGGGCATACTGTACAGCATATACTGTATGAGCTGACAGTAAGACTTGTGGGGTGAAATGAAAATTTTGATGGCTTGTTGAATGATGTATGAATGACTGTGTTGTCTATATCATCAGGCATGCTGTTGACAGTTCTCTCACTTTCATACTTTCTCTTTCTGTATCCTACCTCACCCAATGTTTATGGACATCATCTTTGAAGGTTGGGTTGAAACAGGGATGTGTCATGTCTCCATGGTTGTTCAATCTGTAGATGGATGGGGTAATAAAAGAGGTACAAGGTAGGGTAATGGATGTTGGAGTGGCCCTGATGAGAGAGGGTAGTGTTTGGAAACTCCCTGTACTGTTGTCTGCAGATGATACTGTGTTGTTGAGTGAAGACGAAGGGGAACTGCAAGACTTGATGGATGAGTTTGGGAGAGTGTGTAAGAAACGGAATCTAAAGGTGAATGTAGGGAAGAGTAAAGTGATGGTCTTTGAGAGAGGTGAAGTCAGTGAATGTACAGCAAGGTTGGATGGTGAGGAATTAGAAAATGTGAGTACGTTTAAGTACTTGGGTAGTGTGATGAGTAAGGATGGAAGTTTGGAGGGTGAAGTGCTTGAAAGGGTATGGCAGAGAAGAAAGGTTGCTGGTTCTTTGAAAGCAGTGATAAGAAACAGGGAAGTGAGCATGGAAGTGAAAAAGTTACTACAGGACAGTATTGTGATACCAACTCTAATGTATGGAAGTGAAGCTTGGACACTGTTGGAAGGGCACAAGTCAAGAGTGAGAGCAGTGGAAATGGGTTATTTAAGAGGAGCCTGTGGAGTCACATGGAGAGACAGGCTGACAAATGAGGATATAAAGGAGCATTGTGGTGTGGATGTGGATGTGACAGGAAGCGTTAGGAGGAATACAATACAATGAGGTGTTTTGGCCATGTGGAGAGGATGGAGGGTGCAAGACTGACGAAGCGAGTGTATGTGAGTGAGGTGGAAGGGGAGAGAGGGAGGGGGAGGCTGAGGATGAGATGGAGGAACAGGATGGAGAGGTATATGAGAGAGGGGGCTGTGAGTTGGGAGCAGGGCAGTGAAATGGCGGAGGACAGGGCGACGTGGAGGCTATTTGTTTGTGGCCACCCCGAACGGGATTGAGGCATCTGGCAATAGATAGATAGATAGATCTTTTTCAACATGTTGCTCCTAAACTATTAAGGGTAAGAAGCTGCAATTTACATCAGTTATTGACTTATATGAGGGATTGTTTGTGTAGAGGTTTCATCAAATTTGGTTTATTAGATTTTATTTGCAGATTTTTGGTCAAAAATTTCTAAATTATCGACAGGAAATTAATAGGCTCCTAAAGCACAGTAATGCATTAAATTTGGCTTGCTATGTGGCAAACTAATCATAAAGAATTGGTTTACAAATTCTCTAATACATTTTGTGATATTTGCATTAGAATAACTGATTTTTGTTTTTTTATTTAGATGAAAATCTAAGTTTTCCATTTTACCAATCTCCCTGATGTTTGGCAAGCTCTGTACACCAAACATGTCATTATACAAACATTCCAATGACAATTTATAGTAAATTTTAAGGACTTACCAGTGGTGCCTTTACTTTTCTCTAGCTTTATTAGTTTAGGAGCTAACAGAGTTCAAAGGTTAAAAACCTACATTTTCTGAAAACAACCGTCAAATTTATGAAAAGATTTCACTTTCATTTTTTCTTCTACATAAAGTTTTAAGAGGTTAGTGTTAATACATACTGAATGACAGGGACAAAGCAAGGCAAAAAAGGTCACACTAGTCAGCTCAGCAATAAACAAGAGAGGGTGGGCAGCACCTGGGTGAACTAAAATGTCTCCATAAATAAAAAATAAAAAATTTCATGAAAATTATGTCATCTGGACAGTGACACAGTCTAGTTAATGACACTCTGGAAACAGGAGTGATTGCTGTAGTAAGAACAGAATAAAATGGCATGAGAAAGATCTGATGGATATATATATACATATATATATAGTGTATACTGTATGTATATATATATATATATATATATATATATATATATATATATACAGTAAACCCTCTAAAAATCGGATTAACTGGGGGGAACCTTATGTTGAAGTGTCCAAAAATCCAAATTACTAGAGCTCATGCTTGCCCCTATCCCCAAATCACACCTGCACTCACTAAAACATGGCTTTTTCATAAAAACATTGAACAGTACAGTATATTATAACTTTATACTCAAAGAGTGCACAATGCAATAAATAAAATATTGTCAAACTTTGATAATGAAGCCATGCAACACAGAAGTAGAGTACAATACAGTACACTTAACTGTACCGAAGGTGCTGTACAGTTCTTAAAAATTACATTTCTTATACACTTATCACTACAAAAACTGTTCACGTCCACTTATCACTGGAATCCTTTTTGGACTTGTCTCCCTTAATTCGAATTTCTATCCAAATTAAAATTATTTGTCTGGTGGTCAAAAAAGATCTGAATTAACCGATTTCCAAATTATTCGAGTTCGAATTAGAGAGGTTTACTCTCTCTCTCTCTCTCTATATGAATATTGGCGCCTGGTGGTTTAGTGGGTAATTATTGCACTCCAGTCGGATTGAGCTGGTGAAGGTTTATATCCAAGGGTTGGTTGGGGTTTATTGCTCATGTAATGCCACTCAGGGATGAGTGAGGCTGGTCACTCTCATCTTAAATGTCGGGACCAACTGCCTAGCCCCGGGCTCCTATGCTCCTCATGGGGCAATGTAGGATTGGATGATGGATGGATGGATGGATGGATATATATATATATATATATATATCCATCCATCCATCCATCATCCAATCCTAAGTTGCCCCATGAGAAGCGTAGGTGCCTGGGGCTAGGCAAGTTGGTCCTGACATTTAAGATGAGAGTGACCAGCCTCACTCATCCCTGAGTGGCATTACGTGAGCAATAACACCAACCACCCCTTGGATATAAACCTTCACTGGCTCAATCCGATTGGAGCGCCGCAATTACCCACTAAACCACCAGGCGCCATATTTTGGTTATATGGTTACCACCCAGCGTAGTAAATGGTTTCCTGGTGCACAGGAAACCATATGGCTTGTCACTCAGTGTAGAGTCACCCACAGGCAGAAGGAACAGGAAAGAATGAAGGAAAGAAAGACAAAAGAGGGAGTGTAAAGTCACTCGTAGGCAGAAGGACGAGGAAAGAATGAAGTAAAGAAAGACAGAAGAAGAAGGAAGGAAAGGAGGGAGGAGAGGAAAGGGCAGACAACCAAGAGCAACACTACATCGAGTGAGTGGATGGTGAGCGCCCCCACCTACTGCTAAGATATATATATATATATATATATATATATATATATATACAGTATATATATATATATATATATATATATATATTTGTGGTAGGTGGGGGCACTCACCATCCACTCACTCGATGTAGTGCTGCTGTCGGGTGTCTGCCCTTTCCTCTCCTCCATCCTTCTTTCCTTCCATCCTCTTCTGTCTTCCTTTACTTCATTAATTCCTTGTCCTTCTGCCTACGGGTAACTTTACACTTCCTCTTCTGTCTTTCTTTACTTCATTCTTTCCTCTTCCTTCTGCCTGTGGGTGACTCTACACTGAGTGACAAGCCAAATGGTTTCCTGTACACCAGGAAACCATTTACTTCGCTGGGTGGTAACCATATAACCAAATTTTGGCGCCTGGTGGTTTAGTGAACAATTATTGCGCTCCAATCGGATTGAGACGGTGAAGGTTTATATCCAAGGGGTGGTTGGGGTTGATTGCTCATGTAATGCCACTCAGGGATGAGTGAGGCTTGTCACCCTCATCTTAACTGTCGGGACCAACTGCTTACCCCGGACTCCTATGCTCCTCATGGGCCAATGTAGGATTGGATGATGGATATATATATATATATATATATATATATATATATATATATATAAAGCAACGTTGGGTCTGGTTAGTACTTGGATGGGTGACCGCCTGGGAACACCAGATGCTGTTGGCATCCCTACGTGTCAAGTGGGGTTGGTGGAGGATTAGTGCCCCTCCCTGTAAAACAATTAACTCTAAGCCCTTGGCCACCCCGTCTGGGATACATGGCGTCTGGCAATGAATGAATGAATGATGAATATATATATATATATATACAGTACATATATATATCTATATATATATATATATATATATATATATATATATATATATATAAATATACATGACAGGATATCCTTATAAGAACTAAGAAGATGTCTGGGAATGGAAAGCATTTGAAATGATGTACAATACAGTGACCCCTCCAACCATGTGGGTTCCAGTTGCAGTTATCACCATTTACACAATGATATCAAACCTACCTTAATTCCTGTTATGTGGGAAAGGATCTGGTTTCCGTGGGAAAATACCAGAATTCAGCCCCACCTAGAATGATGGGGGGAACGATTTTGAGGGATTCGAGGCCTAGCCTCATCCCTATTGAGGTTACAGGCACTGCACATTACCCCTCCTGTAAACCCTCAGCTTCGGATAAACTCCTTCCCAATATCTAAGCATCGCTCCATCCCTTGTCATGATAAGTGATTACCTTTTACTTATTACATCATACTCTCTAATTAACTCTATTTTTCATGCCCAGCAATGTTCCTAGAGGTTGTGTTTACTACAACAAATATGATATTAGTTATGATCAGGGGAGGGGGGGGCAAAGGGCCAAAGGGGGACTCTGGGAAAATTTTTGGATTATGACCATACCAATCGGCCTTATAACATGGGTTTCTATGGTATAGTACCATTTGCACGATCTGATTTCCACAGAAAAATTCAACGATACATTCGCCACATGACTAGGGCGGGTCACTACCTGAACTGTACTGTATGAAGGAGGAGAATGAGATGTTTTGGATATGTTCAGATGATGAACCAGGGAGATGGGTGAGAAGGTATTTTAGTATCGGTACTGTATTATACAGAGGCACCAATGCTGTTGATGAAGCGGCTGACTGAGGAAAACATGGAATGGGATGGTGTGTGATATCCTTATATCAAGAGGAATTACTACAGAGATGGCACAGAACTGAGCAAGGTGGAGGAGTGCTACCAGGTGAACCTGTCTTACTGGTACTCATACTATTTGGAAAACAGACAAAACTGAAAATGATGATGAAAATTGTGAACAGGTATGAGCACTGGAAAGAGTTCAAACCAGCACTGCCTCTGGGATCATACTTTATAAGCCAGAGAACCACAGGCTGCATGATAGTGCAGGTTTGGCCATCTTTTTCCTAAAGTAAGTACATGAATAATGAATATACACACAAAGGCTTCATCTATACAGTGGCAGAGACGTAAGAATGATTTAAAGTGAAGACTGAAAATCATGGAAGATACAACATAACATTATGGCACCATTACACTATGTTATGACTGAACATAGTTTCATTCTGCCTTTGGCTGAGGATCTTTGACCTTATGGTAAGTTTTGTCTTGACTTCAGTTGCAAACCAAGCAAACATTATTAGGCCAACTCATAATAGAAAGTCCAGGATCCTTTACTTGCAGCTCACAAAAATCATATCCAAATGCTACACAATACGTACTCATACTGTACCCTACTGCTTACCTGCACCAGTATTGAGGTTTGGCAGAGGCGGGTAGCCATGGGAACTATCCATCCTGTAGCCTGAAGATGTGAATGGTAGACCCTCAGACAAGTTCCTGCGGTGACAGTGTCGGAACCCAGCGCTATCATGACTGCTGGTCTGTCTCACCTCCTCAGTCCAGGTGAGTGGGGCTCGGTCTGGCTCATCCCCATCCCCACCTGTCTCTACTCTTCTCACTCGTGGGCGGACTGACTGGTCAGGGGTGAACTGTAAGTGGGCATACTCTTGGTGGTAGTTTGCATAACGGTCATACTGCTGGTCATTGCTATTTTCATCCACGTTATTATTCGCACTGTCTTGAATAGCCAGCTCCTGCAGTTCCTCCACCGAGATACTAGGCTGATTAGGAAGGTAAGAGGGGGAAGACAGTGGAAGAGTGGGTGAACGTGTTGGAAAAGATTGGGGAGCTGATGATGATTCAGGTGACTGGGCTGGCAAGGATGGTAAATGAGCCAAAGTAGGGAGGGAGGGCAATGATGCACCCAGCTGAGATGGGAGGCTTGGGGAAGATGCAGATGAATTGTCAGGAGAATGAACATGAGACACTGTTGAGGACTGTGAAGGCGATGCAGGTGACTGCCGAGGTGATGTCTGGCATGAAGCAGACATAGGTGGGAAATTCTCTTGACTACTGGCGCTTGAAATAGTGCTATTTTCTGTCTGTTCATCATCTGGGGTTGTCGAAGTGTGACGGGAACTGCCTCCTTGTTCTGTCTGACCGATCTGCGAGTTCTGGCGGCCTGGCCCCAGGTGCTCAGTCCACTGCACACCCTCGCCCTCTTGAGGTGGGTCAATAAAACCCTTGGCCATATTTATGATCTGAAATATAATCAGCAGCATATAATTAAAAGTTAAATATGTATCAAATGAAAACTGTCCTATATATTAAAGTGATATCCCTTGTTCACTCTAGACAACCATATCACTGGCACATACATAACTGCAGGAAGGAGGTGAGAATTTCTCCAGTGCTGCCACCTTCATATCTGAAGGCCAGTCAAAGTAGGTGGAGGAAAATAAAGAGTGGAATCACCCACTCCCTGGGACCTTAGAAGTATCCCTTCAAATACACAGCATCTAAGAACAAATGATCAAAAACCCTAGTCCATCCATCCACAGGATGGATGGACCAGAGTTTCGGTAAATACTGTAAATGTATCTATGACTACACCTCTCAGACTAGCTAATTGAACTTAGTACGTTACAGAACAGTCATACTCTGAATAATCTGCCATACAAACACAACCTTGACATAACTGGCAACATACTGTTTTTGGCAGAACATGCTGAAAAAGTAAAGTGCTGATATGGGGATTTTTACCAATACATACCTGCTCTTTATTTTTCCTGTATCGGCAAATCAGATACCGTTATCTTACACGCCGGGTGTTAGTACAGACTGACGCAAAAGGGGTGGACGGAGACCACCGACTGTTGGTGGGAACCGCAAATGTATTCCCGCCACAGTTTGAAATGGCTGCCATTTGATCTCGTCACCAAAGGGTAAAGAGAAACTCCCATCACCTGTTGCAACCGTACCTCAGTCTGCTCTGTGACTTAGGAAGGTATTGAATGATGTTTTCCTTGTCTGATTCCATTCCTGCCTCACGTGGACCCCTTGCCTCATCCACCCCTGCCAAGCTCTGCCAAGGATACTAGGAGAAGGCTCAGTTATAGTGCCATAAGGCATGACTTGGATGCCACTCTGTGTAGTTAATCTTGTAGTGGAGAAGTTATCATGCTAAGAGCAAAGCCAAAGTCAAGGTCACACCCACACACACACACAGACATCCTGCTTCGAGTACCATTACTTATTCTTCTTGACGTCCTTACTCATCGACGTGACCACCTGCAGACCTGGGGATGCTTCCATTCACAAGCAGAAGAGTTGGTGAGTAAAATGGTCTTTAATTTGTTTCCCTTACTGCTATACTTTCCCTGATCTGAAGGTTTGAAAAAAGACTATTTTGGGAAGTATTGCCGAAGGGACAGGGCAGCCCCATCAAAAAATTCCTGGCATCTAGGGGTTAAAAGAACTAATACTAATAATGTATGTTTGCAAGAACTGATTTGAAGTAGTCTGTCTGTGTATGCAGTAAAATTACCATTAACCTTTTCCTGATCATGATATGCAGTACATGTTGGGATTCTGACTTGTTGATGAAAATTAATTCTGTTCAACTCTCTAATGTAGAAGTTAATCAGCATTATCTGTCTTTCCTGTATGCAACTAGTAATCTATATCTTCCTCAGTCAGTCTTTCCCAATGTATAAAACATTCAGACTTTTAAATGCAGTGGGTCCAGGCATCTCACAATGAATGAGCTAGAATCTGGCTTTCTCTTTATTCAATCTTCTTTGAAAGAACGAAGCTTCGCAGGCTCTTAGCCTTGTGCTCCTTCATATTTGCATAAGAAAGATAAATTTCTCACTGTACTGTACCTAGCTCTCATTTTTTTTTTTTTTTTTTTTTATAAATCTGATTTTGATATATCACAACTTGTCCACGCATATGTGTGTGTGTGTGTGTGTGTGTGTGTGTGTGTGTGTGTGTGTGTGTGTGTGTGTGTGTGTGTGTGTGTGTGTGTGTGTGTGTACATCACACCATCTGCATAAAGCAGCTTTACTATTTTAGGTACAGTATATGCACCAGACACAATTCATCATTATTTTAGCAAAAGATGTGCCATACCTTTAAAAAAAAAAAAAAAAAAAAAAAAAAAAAAAAAAAAGGAGATAACCTGTTCTCAGGCCCACATCAACACTGACAGCGTTCAAGTGACCTGAATGGATGTAAATGGTAAGGTAAAGGTGGGGACACATGCCATGAGCTGCTTAGCTGTGGTGCTCATCTCTATAACTTAGGCCTTTGAGCTTGTGGTGGATTATTCACCCAATATCCTCAGGTATAAGACCACTGCATCACCCAGGTTACCACAGTTATGTCCCCAAGTTGTTACTCATTTTACCTACCAACCCATAAGGGATGGATGGACACCTCAAGCGATACCAGCTGCCTGCACCAGGATTTGAAACTTGTCATTAACGAGCTGGCAGCTTTGCTGTCAACAATGCTAACCACTATGCCACTGCAACCGGAGTAATTTAAGAAATTGTACAAGACTGAAGAAGACTGCTAATAAAAAAGGTCTTATTAACATGTACTGTACCTTGAGACTGCGGAGTCGTTGCACCCACATAGTAAAGAATCACCGAAAGATCTTACCAACTCCTGTTCCTCCAGCTTGTTTTCTGTATTTATCTGACTATTTTCATGGTGGTAAGCAGTTATTTCATACTGACTTTTTTCCCTCCATATTTATCATCACGTTCCATATGCCTGACCGACATTGTTTTTAGGCGTAATGAAAGACACTGAAACCTACAGCACTCAAATCCATGAAAATTCATTTACTTGTTCTACTCAATTTTTTTTTCTTACTAATTTTATGGACATAAATTATGTTTAATACTGACTATGTTTCTCTGCTGTGTTCTTCCTGCCACTTTATTTCATGACTGTAATGATGGATTTCCTAAAACTTACTTAAATCTTGGATGACAGGTTAACCCCTTAACCGCGGGGAGTCACTTTCATGACACTCAGGCGCAAACGATCATACCACGGGGCGTCACTTTTGTGATTCTGTGTTATTTTGAATTCTCCCGGGCTTTCAAGTGGTGGCCTGTATCATCTATCAGTACTGCCAGTGTCCAACAATAATCAGCACTGCTAATGTCATCTGTACTCCCATCCACTGTTGACAATTTAGCCATTTATCCCCGTTCTTGACTCCCCTCCCTACCTCCCCTCTATTACCCTCTCCTCTCGCCTGCCTGGCCGCGCTGCAATAAGCAAATCTTCCACGGAATTTTCCACTGATTTCATCCACTGAAATAAGCCCTATGCCCTATTCTTATACAAAATAATATACTGTATACCCCCCACAAAAAAAAGGTAACTGATAATTCCATACACCTGGAGTTGGCTAATTATCACCTGGCAACACCCCATGTGCACTTGTTCGCTAATTTTCCCTGGTAATTTCCCCTTGAAATATGCCGTATAATCTATTCTCGTAATAAAAATATATATAAGAAAGGAAGGGAGAAGCCTAAGTGATATTTACATTCACCTGGAACTACCTAATTTCCTGCCAATCATTTCACAGCATATAAATTAGCAGCTGTCACCTCGCTGTCGATGTCAACCCTTGGCTGCCCCATATCTGCCTCGTCATTTAGTTCAGTGTTGTTTCTTGAGATGAAAGCACGTAGCACTCGCGCCCCTCCATTTCTGCCGCTTCTAGAGGGCCCTGTGACCTCTACCCCTACTAAACCTCGTGTGGGAAGGGGTAAAGGACTAAATGACTCTGCTGTGGAGCATGAACTGGCTAATTTATCCATGATAATGATGGACAGTGACTACAATCTTTCTGGTGAATCGTGTGATAAGCCAGTGGAGGAAATGGTGATAAATTACGAGTGCTTCAGTGTCCCAAGTTCATCCTGGCTCCAAGGGAAAGGAGCCCTTATTTACCGGAAGTGACAGTGTATAACGTAGTGTAAATAAAATAGAAATGTAAATAATTATTAATATAAGAATATGAGTACAAATACTTGGAGTAATGACAGTCAAAGCTTTGCTCTCTATGCTAGTTTACTGAATGAGAATGAAAATAAACTACTATTACTGAAGGAAACTTATGGATAAATACTGTGTGTATATATATATATATATATATATATATAAGTGCAATAAAGTAATAGAAATATAAAGTGTGAGTGTTTTTATGAATAATAAATGACAGAATACCAGCAGGGAACGAGCGCAAGTGGGAAGCTCGTATGCGCTCATAATTTTCATTGCTTTCACAGTGTTTTTTTTTTTTTGGTGTATGGATTTCAAACTACTTGAAAATCATAGAACAGTGTTTCTAGTGATAATATCAGGCTGTGGTCATCATATTACGGGGTGTTGGGAAATGTAAAGTGTCAATTCGTTACCCAACTTCAGAAGTCTCCACAAGTTCTACGGTACTCGACGAAGGCTCAACAAACATCCTAGGAGAAAGCTAATGGTATGTGCCATATGCATATGTAATTATAATTTTCTAAGAGTAATAACTGATTTTGGCAAATATTTTTAAAAAGTCAGTCGGATCGCGAATATCGCAGGACGCACAAGGAAGCAAAAACATGACCGAGGTGTAGGGGTTAAATTACTATTTTTTGACACGTTAGGTTAATCTATCTATCTACGGCCAGACGCCATAATCCCATAAGGGGTGGCCATTTGACTTTGAGTTATTTGTTTTATGGGGAGGGGCACTAACCCTCCACCAACCCACTTGTTGACATGTAGGGAGCACGTATGGTTTAGTTATATGGTTACCACCCAGCGTTGTAAATGGTTTCTTGGCTTATAGGAAACCATTTGGCTTGTCACTCAATGTAAAACCATCTGTAAAGGAAGGAAAAGCAGTAAGAAGTGACATGATAGATGGGAGAAATAGGAGATGAGGGCAGACACAGAAAAAGAATGATAAAGGCTAAAGAAGAAGTAGGCAGCACTACATCAAGGGAGTGGATGATGGTCGCCACCACCTACCACTAACGTTAGGTTAAGTTACGCAGGATGAAGTACTGAAAGGTAACTGGGATCACAACAACAGTGAATTTTGCTTGATTTGCATACACTAGAGTGTCTACCATTACATTTGAGAAACACACAAGAGTTGATACATTGGAAAGAACATTGCTAAAAAAAAAAAAAAAAAAAAAGAGAGAGAAATTACCGTGAAATGTTCATTTATCACCCCAAACATAACCATAAAATTATAAAAGACAATCAAGAACTGATTTGGTATGGTGCTTCTACTGCTTAAAGTAAAACGTAAATTTACTTATAAGCTTAATGCCCCAGTAATTCTAAACCCATCGTAATGCTAACCAATGGGGCGGCGCCAATATGAATAACCTTGTAGTCGGGCATTTTACCTGACAGCTCAAACAAGAACAAACAGGAGGCTTTCTTCAACAAATTCTTTGCTGTTTCCCTCAAACAGCTTACATGGATGCATGTATTTACCACTAGGATACTCTCTTTCATGTTACTGAGGGAACAGTAAATATACTTACCTTATAAAATGCTAAAGATGAAAAGCATAACAAGGAATTCACACTCGGCTCTCCTCTTCCCAGCCGAATGTTTACTACTCTATGCCTCAAAATATCTACATGGACCTGGATGGTATTTGCTGTTAATTAGAAGATTTTGTATGCCTTTATTTTGATGTATTGAGTAAATTTTAGCATACTGGACGAAGCATTGAGTTGAATGAGAGGAAAACGAAATTCTTTTTCTTCTGATGAACAAGAGTAACACAAAATTCAAGCCATCTTACAATTCGATGCATATATATTTTGTTTTTATGCTCCGTGAGTAGAGATATAATTATTATTTATTAAAAACACGATGTATATATATATTTTTCGCCCCGTAGTCTCTTCCTGCGGTGGTTTAAATCCCAGCAGTAGTAACAACAACAGGTTGGTACTTGTCAAATTTTTCATAAAGTACTCGATTTCTTTGGTACTTTATTTTATACAGTACTCTTTTTATTCATATGCACTTGGGAAAGCTTTTTCCTCGTTTATGGCAAAATATAGAGGTAGTTGCTCCTTCACTTTTTGTCAAACTGCTTGTTCTTCAGACAGTAGAATTCTCACGTTCTTACGACTGGTGATGTTAATTTCGTGTACAAAGCTTCACTGCTGCATTTCCGAGTACTAACTCATCCTCTCGACACCAAAACCAGAAGGAACAGAGCAGAGCTCTGAAGAATATGGAAACATTTAAACTACCTAAATAACGAAATACTATCTATCTATCTATCTATAGCCCGACGCCCTAATCCCGCAAAGGGTGGCCGCAGACAAAACGCCTCCAAGTCACTCTGTCACCCACCATTTGACTCCCCTCCCCCCAACTCACCCCCCCTCCCTCATATACCTCTCAACTCCATCCCTCCACCTCATCCTCGGTCTACCCCTCCCTCTCCCTCCCTCCACCTCACCTACATACACCCTCTTAGTCAGTCTTTCATTCTCCATCCTCTCCACATGTCCAAACCACCTCAGTGTATTTCTCCTAATCTTTTCAACCACATCCACATCTACCCCACAACGTTCCTTCACTTCTTCATTCAACCTGTCCCTCCATGTCACTCCACATGCTCCTCTCAAGTAACTCATTTCCACTGCTCTCACTCTTGACTTGTTCCCCTTGCAAGGTCCACGCCTCGCTTCCATACGTCAGGGTAGGGATCACAATACCATCATGCAGTGACTTCTTAACTTCCATACTCACCTCCCTATTTCTCATCACTGCTTTCAGTGTGCCAACAACCTTCCTTCCCTGCTGTACCCTTTCACGTACTTCATCCCCCAAAGTTCCATCCTTACTCATCACACTACCCAAGTACTTGAATGCACTCACATTCTCCATATCCTCACCATCCAACCTCACTGCACACTCTGTGACTTCATTCCTCTCAAACACCATAACTTTACTTTTGTTTACATTAACTTTCAGCTTCCTCCTCCTACACACTGTCCCAAATTCATTCACCAAACCTTGCAACTCCCATTCATCTTCACTCAACAATACTGTATCATCAGCAAACAGCAACACCGGAAGCTTCCAAATCTCACCCTCATTCATTAGGGCCACCCCGACATCCACTGCCCTACCTTGTACCTCCTTTACGACCCCATCCATATATATATTAAACAGCCATGGAGACATTACACACCCCTGTTTCAGTCCCACATTGAGATCAAAGAACTCACTCAGCTCTCCATCCACTCGCACCGTAGCCCTAGCTCCCTCGTACATACTCTTCACAGCACTCAACAATTTCCCCTCCACTCCATATATTCTTAATACCTTCCACATACCTTTCCTATCTATTCTGTCATAAGCTTTCTCCAAGTCCATGAAGGCAGCGTACACTTTCCTTCCCTTCTCTAGATACTTCTCCACTAAACATCTTAGAACAAATATCTGATCTACACACCCTTTTCCCTTCCTAAATCCCCCTTGTTCTTCTCCAACTAGCTCCTCTGTCATATGCCTAACCCTATCAATGAGTATTCTACCATATATTTTACCAGTCACACTAAGAAGGCAAATACCCCTATGGTTACCACATACTTCTCTCTCCCCTTTGTACAGAGGAACAATTATACCTGATTTCCAGTCCTCTGGAACCCTTCCCTCTTCCCAAGCCAATCTACACAACTTCCATATCCACTCCACAACAATCTCACCCCCATACCTAAGCATTTCACCACACACTCCATCAATTCCTGGGGCCTTTCCCAGCTTAATCTTCTTCATCGCTTCCACTACTTCCGACCTACTGATCTCTTCCTCCCTCCTCTCATCTCTTCTTCTCCCAGCCATTCCCCAACCACTTATACTCACACTGCTCTCACTCTCTACCTTCAACAAATCCTCAAAGTGCTCCTTCCATCTCCTCAATTTCTCTCTCTTCTCCACCAACAATCTATTATTCCTATCTTTCACTCCCCTACTATTTCCCCCTTTCACACTGCCTTACTTTCTTTACCTCCTTCCAAAACAATTTCTTACTCTCCCTCCATTTCACACTCAGATTCCTCCCAAACTCTTCATCCACTTTCTTCTTACTCTCCTTCACCAGTCTCTTAACCTCCCTTCTCCTGCTCACATATACCTCTCTTCTCTCTCTCATCTTCTCCCCTACCTCTACTCGCCAACCATTCACCATATGCCTTCTTCTTTTGTTCCACAGCTCGTTTCACCTCATCATTCCACCATGCTGTCCCTTGCACACCCTTGCATCTCCTCCTCACTCCACAAACCACCTCACACGCTGCGCTTATCTCTTCCGTGAATATCTTACATACGTCTTCCACCCCTTCCATCCGCTCTAGCTCATACCTTCCCAATCTTTCTTCCACTATGCTCTTATACTCTGTCCTCTTCTCACTATCTTGCAATTTCTCCACTCTTCTCACAGGAGCTGCTTCCTCCTGTCTTCCCCTTCGCCTCCTCAACCACTTTCTTTGCAGTTCTATCTTGGCCATCACTAAGTGATGGTCCGAGACTCCATTCCCCCACCCTCTCCACACCCTTACATCCAACACTTGTCTTCTCATTCGCTCATCCACACACACGTAGTCTATCATTGCCTTTCGTTCAACAAGTTCACCATCCATCCTCCTTATTACTCTCCATGTATACCGGTGGATCATCTTATGACGAAAGTAGGTGTTGGCTATTGCCAACCCCTTACCAGCACAGATGTCCACCAAAGCACTACCATTCCCATCTACTTCCGCTGGCACACCCCACTGACCAACCACTCCATCCACTCGTACATTCCCGACTTTGCCATTCATGTCTCCAATCAACAGCACTCTCTCGCTCCTCTCAAACTTGTCCATACATGCTTCTACTTTCGCCCAAAACTCATCTTTCACTCTTGCCACTCGATCCTCTGTTGGAGCATACACACATACAATCGCCCATGCTTGTATACCTACTTTCATCCTCACCCATACAATCCTTGCACCCACTGTTCCATACTCTCTTATATTCTCCTTCCACTTCTTGCTTATCATCAGACATACTCCCTCTCTTGCCCTCTCATTCTCACTGACTCCCGCACATATACCTACACCGTATTCCCATTCTCTCATCCTTTCACCTTTCCATTTAGTTTCAGTCAATCCACATATATCCACTTTTGCATCCTCAAGCACCTGGACAATCTCTCTCTTTCACTTCATCATTCACTCCTCTCACATTCCACGTTCCTACTCTCAGAATGTCCTTTGTCCGTTCCTTAGTCGTCAACGTATGGTCCGTCCGGGTCCGAGGCGCTTTATTTGCTTTTTTAGTTAGTTCTTTTTACGGGTGGGGCACTAACCCACCACCAACCCTTTTAGTCGCCTCGTACGACAAGCAGGGATACTGGGGGAGTATTCTTGAAACCCCCCTACCCCCAGGGGTATGATTAAATATTGCGAGGATTCGAACCAGCGCTTGCAACTGCCTGAGTACAGCAGCTTACCAAGCGAGCCCTTTGCCCCTTCATTTTTAGTAATCTTTTCTTTTGCATAATTGATATGCAAGCTCTGAGACAAATAGTTTCTGAGGAAACTCCTCATGTCAGAGCTTATCACTGATGGGGAAAATTAGCTATGGTGGTATGCTGTAAATCATTAATTTATCTATCTATCTACTGCCAGACGCCATAATCCCGTAAGGGGTAGCCGTTTGACTTTGAGTTATTTGTTTTACGAGGAGGGGCACTAACCCTCCACCAACCCACTTGCTGACACGTATGGAGCATGTATGGTTTTGTTTTATGGTTACTACCCAGTGTTGTAAATTGTTTCTTGGCTTACAGGAAACCATTTGGCTTGTCACTCAATGTAAAACCACCTGTAAAGGAAAGAAAAGCAATAAGAAGTGACAGGATAGATGGGAAAAATAGGAAGAGAGAAGGACAGACACAGAAAGAGAATGATAAAGGCTAAGGAAGAAGTAGGCAGCTCTATATCAAGTGAGTGGATGATGGTCGCCACCACCTACCACTAATTAATTTATAATAGTAGTAGTAATTATTATTATTACTATTATTATACCACTAATTAATAATAATTATCATTGTTACTATTATTATAATATCCTTATTGTTTTTTTAAATGTAAATTATCTGTCTGTCAATAGCCAGATACCATAATCCCAAAAGAGGTGGTTGTTTGTCTTTGAGCTACTGTAGTTGTTTTACAGGGAGGGGCAGTAACCCTCCGCTAACCCCATATGCTGACATGCAGGGAACATATATACCGGTATATAGGTTGGTTACATGAGTACCACCCACCACTGTAAATTGTTTCCAGGCTTACAGGAAGCCACTAGGTTTGTCACTCAATGTAAAGCTACCCAAAATGGAAAGAAGAGTAATATAAAGTGACAGGAAAGATGGCAGAAACAGAGAGAGAGAGAGGGGGGATAGGCACAGAAAGAGAAATACAGGTGAGGGACGAAGCACACAGCACTGCGTCAAGTGAGTGGATGATGGTTGCCACCACCTACCTCCACCATTAGTTATAAAAATAATCTATCTATAGCCAGACACCATAATCCCGTATGGGGTGGCCGTTTGACTTGGAGTTAGTTTTTTACGGAGAGGGGCACTAACCTTCCGCCAACCCACATATTGGCTCGTAGGGAACTAGTATGGGTGGTTATATGGTTACTACCCAGTGTTGTAAATGGTATCCTGGCTTACAGGAGACCATTAGGCTTGTCACTCAGTGTAAAGCCACCCGAAATGGAAAGACGAGCAGTAAAAAGTACAGGAAAGATGGGAGAAATAGGAAGAGAGGAGGGCAGACACAGAAAAAAAAATGATAAAGGTGAAGAGAGAAGTAGGCAACACTACATCAAGTGAGTGGATGATTGTCACCACTACTTACCCCCATTATTTATGCAGTATGATGATAAATGGTGGTGACCATCATCCACTCAATTGATGTAATGTTGTCTACTTCTTCCATCAACTTTATCATTTTTTTTCTGTGTCTGCCCTCCTCTTTTCCTGTTTCTCCCATCATTCCTGTCACTTTTTATTACTCTTCTTCGCTTTTCAAATGGCTTTACGTTGAATGACAAATCTAATGGTTTCCTTTATGCCAGGAAACTATTTGCAGCAATGGGTGGTAACCATATAACCAACCCATACATGTTCCCTACGTGTCAGCAAGTGGGTTGGCTGAGTGCTAATACCCCTCCCTGTAAGTTAACTAACTAAATGTCAAACGGCCAACCCTTTCGGGATTATGATGTTTGGCTATAGACAGATAGAAGTTGATCCTTACTACTATCTTTGCAACAACTATGTCCTTCCTTCATCGTCTGCCTCTGTTCACACATCACTTTTGCTCCCTTATCTTTGACACTACAATGGGATACCAGACAAGCCATTCCCCAATGCCATAGGAATGCATACATTTTAGTATCAAGCACAGACTTTTTCATTTGGTTATCCACATACACATAATCAATCATTGTCTTTTGCTTAACTTTTTTTTTTTTTTTTTTTTTTTTATGCGAGGAAGAAGGAACCAAAGGCCATCAGCCCGCAGTAACAGTTCCCTCCAAGAGAAAAACAAAATACAATAGAGAGCCAAATTCAAGATCCGATCATTTTGAGATGCCTGGACACACTGCGTTTGAAAGACTGGAGATCATAGGCAGGAGGAAATACAGACAGAGGGAGACAGTTCCAGAGCTGACCTGTTGCATGAATGAAAGACTGGGAGTAACGGTTAACTCTTGCATTAGAGAGTTGGACAGAAAAGGGATGAGAGTTTGCTGCCAGACGGGTGCTACGCGCCCGTCGTAGAGGTGGAGGAATGCAAGCAGATAGTTCCGAGGAGCAGTGACCATTAAAGTAGCGATAGAAAAGAGATAAAGATGCAACAGTGCGGCGAAGAGACAGAGGTTGAAGGGAGTCAGTAAGAGGAGGAGAGTTAATGAGACGAAAAGCCTTTGACTCCACCCTATTGAGAAGAGCTGTATGTGGGGAGCCTCCCCACACATGAGAGTTGTACTCACACAGGGGTGGATAAAAACCCCTGTATAGAGTCAACAATTGTGCAAGGGTAAAGAAGGAGCGGAGTCGGCTTAGCACACCTCATCTCTGGAAGCAGATTTTACAAGAGATGTAATATGATCTTTCCAAGATAAGTCCCGAGTAAATGAAACCCCAAGCATGTTCAAGGATGATGCAGGATTAATCTGAATATTATTAAACATTAGTGGGTATACCTGTGGAAGATTTTGTCGGGTTGATAGGTGTAAGAACTGAGTCTTAGAAGCATTAAAGACAACCATATTATTTTTACCCCAGTCAGAGATATGAGCTAAGTCAGACATTAGGTGTGCCACAGCCTCATCCCTTGTTTCTTGAAGTAACTGTTGAGATGGGCGTTATGCGGAACCGAATGGAAAGGTGAAGGGTGGAGTCATCAGCGTATGAGTGGATAGGGTTAGATGTACAGCTTAGAAGATCATTGATGAATAAAAGGAAGAGAGTTGGTGATAGGACAGAGCCCTGAGGAACACCACTGTTGATAGATCTAGGAGAAGAACGATGGCTGCCTACGACAGCAGCTATAGAACGACCAGAAAGGAAGCTAGCGATGAAGGTACAGATAGAAGGATAGAAACCGTAGGAGGGCAGTTTGGAAATTAAAGATTTGTGCCAAACTCGATCGAAATCCTTTGAGATGTCAAGTGCAATGGCAAAGCTTTCGCCAAAGTCCCGAAAGGAGGATGACCAGGAGTCTGAAAGGTAGAGAAGATCGCCAGTGGAGCTGCCCTGACGGAACACATACTGACGATCGGAAAGAACGTTGTGATAGGAAAGATGCCTTAAAATTTTTTTATAAAGAATTGACTCGAAAACTTTTGAAATAAATGACGTTAAAGCAATTGGACTAAAGTGTGAGGGTTGGGAGTGGTCACCCTTCTTTGGGACTGGCTGAATGAGAGCAGACTTCCAGCAAGAAGGAAAGGTACAAGATGACAGACAAACTCTAAATAGTTTGCCTAGGCAGGGTGTAAGCACAGAAGCACAGTTTTTGAGAACAACAGGAGGGACCCCATCAGGCCCATATGCCTTGTTAGTACTGAGGCCAGTAATGGCAGAAAATACATCAACTGAAGAAATTTTAATGTCAGCCATGAGGAAGTCAGAGGGGGGAAGTGATGGAGGAACAGCACCAGAATCGTCTAAGGTGGAATTGGAGGAGAAAGTCTGCTTTATCAGTAGAAGAAATAGCTACAGAACCATCAGAGTAGAAAAGAGGAGGGAAGCATGATGAGGTAAAGTTGTTAGAAAGATTTTTTGGCAAGGTGCCAGAAGGAGCGGAAGAATTCGAGTTGGAGAGTTGAGAGCATTTAGTATGGATGAAATTATTTTTAGTAGAGCGAAGAACAGACTTAGCACGATTCCGGCATAAACGTAAAGATTATGTGATTCAGGTGGGTTGGCTCCGGTACCTTTTGTAGGCCTTCTCCTTGTTGCGGACAGCATTAGAACAAGCGTGATTAAACCAAGGCTTTCTTGCGTTAGTCAAAGGATATGAGAAAGGAATGTATGCTTCCATGCCCGAGAGAATAACCTCGTAATGCGCAAGGCACACTCAGATGGCTCACGGCCATGGAAGCAATAATCATTCCAGGGAAAATCAAAGAAGTACTGCCTGAGGGCCTCCCAGTCCGCATAGCTCCAAAATGCCAGAGACGACGTTTCCTGGAGGGTCCGCAGGCCGTACTGGAGCGATAGGACAGGTTAAGGTAATAAGGTTGTGATCGGAGGAGCCCAACGGAGAGAAAAGATTAACAGAGTAAGCAGAAGGATTAGTTGTGAGGAAGAGGTCAAGTATGTTGGAGCTCTCTCCAAGGTGGTCAGGGATACGGTAGGTGCTGTACAAGCTGCTCTAGGTCATTAAGGATAGAAAAGATGTAGGCTTGTTCACCAGGTGGATCCGTGAAAGGAGAGGAGAGCCAAAGGTAGGTGGTGAACATTGAAATCTCCAAGAATGGAGATTTCAGAGAAAGGAGAAATGGACAGAATGTGTTCCATCGTAGAAGTAAGATAGTCGAAGAATTTTTGATAGTCAGTAGAATTAGGGGATAAGTAAACAGCACAGATATATTTAGTCAGAGAATGACAGGAAAGCCGAAGCCAGAGAGTGGAGAATTCAGAAGAATCAAGTTCAGGAACACGAGAGCAAGATAAGTCGCTGCGTATGTATACACAACAGCCACCTTTGGCTTTGAAATGAGTATAGAGAAAGTAGGAGGATACAGAAAAGGGTTTGCTGTCAGTTGCCTCAGACAGCTGAGTCTCTGTTAGAAAAAGAAGGTGAGGTTTAGAGGAGGAGAGGTGGTGTTCAACAGAGCGAAAGTTAGATGAAAGGCCGCGAATGTTGCAGAAATGAAGAAGAAGAGAGTCAGACAGTGGTTCCAGGCACCTCGAGTCGTCACCGGGAGAGGGGCAGATGGCGGGGGCATTTATGGTCCCCCCCCCTGGGGACTCCGAGGCTGGGTGAATTGACGCCATTTTGGTAACTTTTGAATAGGAAGTGTAGTGTGTACTGTGCATGTAGTTTGGTGAAGATAGATAGAGAAATTTGTACTGGAGAGCATGCTGGCCTACTCTCTGTGTAACTGAGACACTGAAAAAGTTCAGCAAAGGGGGATGGTCAGGAACTAGTCCTGAGGGCTGATGAAACGGGAGCTCCAGCACTCCCTGTCATCAGCTTTCCATCCACCTCGGGAGTACTGCCCTGCTCGACTGGTGCTACAGTCTACTACTCCCCTACTTCATATCACTCTTCTTGGATCAGCTTGTGCCTGAAAAGTCTGAAAAGGTTTATTGGCTATTACTAAGCCCATCCTGGCTTAAATATCCACCAGACAGTTCAGTCAACAGCTTTATTGATGCCACTAAATGAACGTGTTCCTCTCCAGCATCATATGACAGATCATGACAGTTGGTTCCCATGATAGCTACCGTACTGTTTATCATAGTTCATTTGTTGTCTCAAATACAGTCAGCTTATCATTAACATCATACATTGGTTGTCATCAGGAGCAGTTATGGGAATTTAGATTATGGGAGATACAGAGCCCATAGGAAAAATGGCTTATAGCCGACACCTTTCCATAGTCACCCCTAATGACCACCCAAACCTGCCTTAACCACCTCTGACTAGCCTGTAGTGTATGAAACAGTGATAAACACAGTGTGGAGGCACCATTACCCAGATCATCAACCAACACCATCATTCCGTACTAGTGACTCTTAACCCATGGATTGCGAGCCACAGCTCTGGCTGGAAAGCGTCGTGTTGTGAGCCACAGCTCTGGCTGTGCTGACTTTCCAGTGGCCATGCATCACCGCTAACTACTCCATCCCCTACACAAACTTACGCATGGCAATACGCAAAGATGGAGAAAGAGAGATGTTTTTCTTTTTCACCAGATGATGCCCTGGATGTTTATCTTCAAGTTAATAATAAACAAAAACAAGAAAAATAATAATTTTTTCACTACACCCTTACGCATACTTACACATGTTGCTACGCGAAGACAGAGAGAGAGAGAGAGAGAGAGATTTATATTTTTCACCTGATTATGCCCTGGATGTTTATCTTTAAGTTTATAATGAACAAAAGTTTTTTTTTTTTTTTTCTCCCACCACGGCGTGAGATAAAAAAAGGTAATTGCATAATCCACGGGTTAAAGCAGGCACATTGCCAGTGCTTTGGCAAATGCAGTGACTAAATTTTGCCATGTTTGGTCCCACACCCCACTTTTTTTTTTATTTTTAACAGAACAGAGGAAGGAAAATCAAATGAGTAAAAAAAAAAATAATAATCCATACACCAGATTACTGGTGTCCTCCATTCATAAAATGTCTATAACACTTGGACTTGAACTGCTGTAGGTTGAAGCTTGGAGGGAAACAACTCTACGGAAGTGAGTTCCAGAGAGATGCAGTTTGGGGAATGAAAGAATTCTGATAGGCAGAAATTCTGCAATATGGCTGAATGTTGAATATAAATGAATTAAAACTTTTAGGACCTAACTAAATGCCTGCTGCCATATAGGTGAATAGTGTTATGGAAGGATGCATTATAGGTGAGCTGACTATTCTCTTAGGATGCATGTTTTATTAACTGTTATACTAGTAGACCGAGGTACATCTGAATGTTATCCCAGTGAACTGCAGGCTGAAGTTGCCCCTTCCCTGCAGTCAGCCAGCTTCCTTTTCAGGGGACTGAGGCAGCATACGTTCCCAACCACTGTTCTCTAACTGTCTTATGCTCATCTTTACGTGCACTTTACATACCACACACCATACCCTAATGCATCACAGGGTTTGGCACCAGCAAGGGCATGCAGCCAGAAAACTTTGCCCCCATTACCTAGTGGCGGACATGATGCCTTTGTCGGTGTGGCTCTTGGGCTGGGATGGGATGGGGCTCAATTCTTTGCCAGAGGGTACATGGCATTGTGGTTCCCAGGCTGCCACTTCCACCCAGTGGAGAGGAGCCTGAACCTGGGAGTAATGTCCCAGGAGATTGCTGAATTATTGGGTGCATAGCAGCAGGGCACTCACAATGGTAAGGCACGCTTGTCGGGTGACCTTGTAGCTGCCTCGGCAGGGTGCTTTGAGGCCACTGCTGCAGTCACTGGCCATGGCTGGTGGGCTGTGAGTCCCAAGTCCCCTGCCTGGACTTGGGACTGCATGGGTAGACAGGGCCTAGTGTTCCCTCCTTTTCTTTACAGACTATGACAAAGAAGCTAAACATAACAAGCAAGCCTGAGGAAACTAAATCACCCAAAGTGTTCAGAGTAGCATCGTGGAATATGGGTAGCTTGAGGGGTAGAGGGGAAGAGTGATGAAGACTGTGAGCCGAAAGGGGGTGGATGTCTGCTGGATACGGTAGGTTAGGTTCAGAGGATAATCAGCAAGGATGATAGTTGGGAAAGCTTGAATGTATGTTATTTTGGAAGGGAAATGTGGATGGATATGGTGGTGTGGTCATGCTTGTCAAAGACAAATAGGTGGAATATGTTATGAATATTGTAAGAGTAAATCATTGTGGTAGGTGGGGGTGCTCACCATCCACTCACTCGATGTAGTGCTGCTCGGGTGTCTGCCTTTCCCTCTCCTCCATCTTTCTTTCCTTCCATCCTCTTCTGTCTTTCTTTCCTTCATTCTTTCCTTATCCTTCTGCCTATGCGTGATTCTGCACTAAGTGGCAAGCCAAATGGTTTCCTGTACACCAGGAAACCATTTACAACGCTGGGTGGTAACCATATAACCAAATTATGGCGCCTGGTGGTTTAGTGGGTAATTGCGGCACTCCAATCGGATTGAGCCGGCGAAGGTTTGTATCCAAGGGATGGTTGGAGTTAATGCTCACGTAATGCCACTCAGGGATGAGTGAGGCTGGTCATTCTCATCTTAAATGTTTGGACCAATTGCCTAGCCCCGGGCTTCTACACTCCTCATGAGGCAATGTAGGATTAGATGATGATGATGATGATGATAATGTAAATCATGAATTATAATATTGAAATGATTGTTTGAAAAGCTCCTGGTTACCTGCACAGTAATATCGGCATATGCTTCACTGGTTGGTTTGAATAATAAAGAAGGAGACAGATTCTGTGGTGATTTGATAAGTGTAGTTGGTAGTACAGGTATTGGGGATGATGAGATTGTAGTTCTGGGAGGGGATTTAAATGGTCATGTGGGTGCAGCAGCTCAGGGATATGAGGGTGTGCATGGGGAATGCATGCATGGGATGAGGAATGTGGAAGGTGAGAGGATACAGTACTTGAGTTCAGAGAGGCAATGAACATAATTGTTTGAAACACTGTTTCTAGTAAAAGAAACAATAAACTGATCACATATGAGACTTGGGATAATAATAGCAAGATTGACAATTTCATGGTCATCATGGCTGGTAGGAGGTTAGTGAAGGATGTGAAAGTTATAGGGAGCAAAGAGTGTGCAGCAACACAAATTACTGATATGGGACATGGTACTAAAGAATTGGGTGGTGAAGAAAAGGACTTATGCATCCAGGAATAGGGGGGAGGAAGCAGCAAAGGATGCCCTCTGTAGCAAGATGAATAGAGTGGTGGCTGAATAGGGAGCTGTAGACATTAGTGTTAATTAGCAGTATAGAGGTTTCAAGAACAATCTCTTTTGAGTTACTGATTGAGTATGTGGATGGACAAGGTTTCCGCCATGGCACTAGGACGTGGCAGGATCAGTTCCTGCGATTCTGAGAAGCTACCTCAAGAATCGGTTCCCAGTTTGAGAACAGATTCCCATGAAGCGATTCCATGGACCACTGACTGCAGTACAGTGAGAGCGAGACAGCGATTTGCCGACGATCCTGCCACTGTCCTGTGGGCTGTGGCGCCACCGTGCCACACAAACACATAACTGTTGGGGGTCGCAACACTTGACAGACAGTGCGAGTGTACTGATGAAATAAAATGCATTTATATACTTTCCTAATGCTCCTTCTAAGACAGCAGGGATGATGTGGCAGAGATTAACACTAGCAGTCCCTTGACCATAAAACATGGGGGAGGTCTTTTAGTTGTACTGCCCCCTTTAACTGTATTATATTATTTGCTTACGTTGAGGGATTGATTTTGGAATCAGTTCCAACAATCCACTGTCACTGAGAATCGGAATAATTGATTCTCATTTAATCGGTTCTTGCCCAACCTTACGAGACATAAGGTAACATGGTGGTGGGATGGTGTAGAAGCTACACCTAAGGAAAGAAGATTTTTCTGGGAATGGAAAAGGGATGGTAACAGAGAGGAATAGGCTACTTGGCTGCCAAGTGTAGGGCCTAATAGGAGGCATACAGGACAAAATCTGAGTCTTAGAAACTTACTGGATAGCCCAAATAGTGCTGAAAGGAGCAGTGTGGTATCTAAGGTGGCAAGACAAGCGAAGGGAGACAATGGGGATATCAGTGGTGAGTATTGTGTGAAGAATGATGAAGGAAGGGTAGTGGTGGACAATGAGGATATTAACGATGCTAGGAAAGAGCATTATAACCAGTTGCTGAATGAGGAGGTTGACTGGAACAGGAAAGGTTTGGAGTCAGTAGATCCAGTGCTTGGCTCTTGGCCTTAGATTGATGTTGATACCACGACCAGGGCAATCAGCAGGATGCAACTGGGAAGGACAGAGGGTGTTTCTGGGTTGACTGCCAAGATGTTGAAGCCCTCGGGAGATATAGGAATAGGTTTAGTTACTGTTTTGATAAATTCAGCTACATATGAATGTGTTGTTCCAGATGACTAGTTGAAGAGCGTGATTGTAAATGTGTATAAGGGGAAGGGTGATGCCCCGAAAAGAGGAAATTATGGAGGCATGAAGACCTGGGAATCAGATAATGAAGGTAAATGCAGATAAAACAAAAGTGATGATGTCTAGGGTTGGTGGCGGTACTGTCAAAGACGAGGGAGAGTGGCCATGTGCAGTTTGCCACAAGGGCGTGGGAAGTAATTCCATCTTATGCGGTGTGTGTGATAAGTGGGTGCATAAGAGATGTAGTGGTATCAGAGGTAGACTGCGAGATAATGCTGATTTTATGTGTATGGCGTGCCGGGGTGAGCAGGTGGAGATCGTCAGACGTGAAAGGATTGAACTTGCTGGTGAATCTCTTGAGTGTGTGGAAGAGGTTTGTTATTTGGGAGACATGTTGTGTGCTGGAGGTGGGGCTGGAGCTAGCTCTGTGGCTAGGGTGAGAAGTGGTTGGAAGAAGTTTAGGGAGCTCTTGCCTCTCCTGACATTGAGAGGGCTCTCCCTACGTGCTAAGGGGTCTTTGTATGCAGCATGTGTTAGGAGTGTAATGCTGTATGGCAGTGAGACCTGGGCAGTGAAGGAGGAAGACATTCACCGGCTCAGACGTACAGAAATGACAATGATTAGGTGGATGTGCAGTGCATCCCTGCGTCCAAGGCCTGGAGGGGCTGGGTTTACAATGGAAGAGTTGAGAGGTAGGATGGGACTGGAGTGTATTGGTGTTGTGATGAGGAGAGGTAGATTGAGGTGGTTTGGACATGTGGAGAGGATGGGGGGTGATAATTGGGTGGGGAAGGTGAGAAGTGTTAATATTGGGGGTGGGGCTATGAGGGGTAGACCGAGAAAGACATGGGACGAGGTCATTAAGTGTGACCTTAGGGTTAAGGGACTGAACAGGGAGGCTGCAATGGATCGTGCAGCGTGGAGAGCCGCCATTAGGTGACCAAGGCTGACACATGCAAGCATGTTGGAGCCTTTAAAAACGAAAACGAAAACGAAACGAAACTCAACCCCCTGCTATCACGTGTTCAGCTATCACGTTTATCTCCTATCACGCACACATCAAATGCACAACCATACATGCTATCACGCACCCCAAGACTGCTATCACGTGTCGAGTTTGAAGACAGGCTAAGCGAAACTTATTCACACGGCACTTCATACGAGGTTTGCCGAGGATACGATGGTTAATCGGAATGGTAACGTAAAATTGCCGACGATACCACGGGCATTCGGAATGCATCTGAATGGATTCGTGCCAAGGATACGACGGGCAAAACAGTGTGAACAAAACACATTCGACTTGAAAGAATATATCATACTACAGCATTGAAATAGCCTAACACTGAATACTTATTAATACTGTATTTTAGAATAAATATCAATCGTTTTGAAACCCTTATAAAGAGTTAATATTTCCTATGCCGAGAAAATAGTGATGTCGAGAAAGTAATCACTTGTTTACAACTGAGATGGGGCTCTGGCAATAGTATGAGAAACGTGTGTGATAGAGTGCAAGATTTGTTACACTTAAATCTTCCTCGGCCATTCCTGATACGATGTCCCGTATGATACCCCCTTTAGCTGTGGACACTAAGAAATCATGGAGACAGCTAAAGAGATCTGGCGGCTATTAAGCCACTCCCAAGCCACGGAACCCGTCACACCACCCAAGCCTTAATCCTTATAAAAGTTTGATGGCCTTTTATGTTGTTCATTTATTCATTATACTGTTATTATTAATATAATAATGCTTTATTTCATGTTGGAGGAGAGATTGGTAGGAAATAGCAGGCATAAAGTGGTTAAAAGTTAGAATAATGGGCCACCGAAAAACCAATTAGAAATTTTCCCATTGATTGTTCAGCTCAGCTACCGCGTATTCAGCTATCACGCGCGTTTGCTGTGACCAATTAGCGCAATAGCAGGGGGTTGAGTGGAAAGCAGAGGGTCTTGGAAGGTATGATAAGGGAAAGAGTGAATATTGATGAGATGTAGTTTGGGATGATGCCAGGCAGAGGGACTACTGTTGCAATATTCACAGCCCTACAGCTTCAGGAAAAATACATACAAAAGAAAAGAGATAGCTGTACAGTACTTTGGTTTTTGTGAATTTGGGGAAGGCCTTTGACTGTTTTCCTAGGGAGGTGGTGAAATGGGCAGTGAGAAAGTCTGGGATTCAAGAGTGGCTGGTCAGAATGGTATTGGCAATATAGAAGGGTGTTTGCACCCAAGTGAGAGAGAATAGAGGCTTGAATGATGAGTTTTCCATGAATGTTGGCATGCATCAGGGGCTAGTTTTAAGCAAGAAGCCCTCTCATGTGACTTCAGAAGTGGACTTCCATGGAAAGTGTTGTATGCCAAGACTTACTGTTGATCACAGGGAATGAGAGGGAGGCTGAGGATAGATTTAGGCACTGGAGTGATGAAACTGGGGACAAGGGTTTGAGAGTAAACGTGGGTATATTCTAGGACTGGTGACAGTACCGTAAAAGCAGGAGGAATGTGGCCATGTGCAGTTTGTCACAAGGGTGTGGGAAATAATTCCATCATATGCAGTATCCGTGAGAAGTGGGTGCCTAAAAAAATTTGTGGTATTAGAGGTAAGCTGTAAAATAATGTTGATCATGTGTGTGTGGTGTGTAGGGACGAGCATGCAGAGACTGAGAGGTAGGAAAGCTGAAGAATCTCGTGAGTGTGTGGATAAATTTTGTTACTTGGGGGACGTTGTGTGCTGGAGGTGGGGCTGTGGTTAGGGTAGGGAGTGGTTAGAAGTAATTCAGGGAGCTGTTGCCTCTCATGGCATTGCGAGGGCTCTCCCTCTGTGCTTAGGGGCCCTTGTAAGAAGCATGTGTTAGGAATGTAATGCTGTATGGTAGTGAGACCTATGCTGTACAGGAAAAGGATATTTGTAGGCTCAGATGCACAGAGATGATGATGATTAAATGAATGTATAGTGCATCCTTGAATGATGAGCTTGAGGAGTTAGGTTTGGAAATGAAATTGTAAGAGGCAAGATGGGGCTTGAATGTATTAGTGTTGTAATGAGAATGGGTAGATTGAGATGTTTTGGGCATGTGGAAGGATGGAGGATCAGAACTGGATGCAGAGGGCAAGAGAGATGTGAACATTGAGTGTGGGGTTGCGAGAGGCAGATAAAAAGAAACTTGGGACCAGGTCATGGTGTGTATCGTCAAGGATATGGGACTGAACAGGGAGGCTGGTGGAGGTCAAGCAGTGCGGAGAGCTACCATTAGGTGACCATGGCCGATGCATCCAAGCATGTTGGAGCCTTTAAGGGGAGAGAGTTCATTTTTTTGGTTGAAAATGAAGTTATGCATCAATTTACATGAAATTTTACTGAATAATGGCTATATTTGGCAAAACTAATCCCTGAGCTTTATTTGTAAATGATTAATTTACTCACTGATATATATAGAATGATTATATGTTTACTCACTTAGGAGCATTAGTCAGTGAAAGTTAGGTTAAATATACAGTAGGATCTCACCAATAACGATTTCGACAATAACTTTTTCGGCAATAACGGTAAGTTAGAATATCTGCCCAGTTTCTATGATAACGTTTGGATTCACTTTAATAACGGTTATTTCGTGAATGCCAAGTTGTTATACTGCAAATATGTCCATAAAAAGATGAGGAATGAAACAGACTAACAAGAAAAGATGAAGGAAATCGCCAAAAATGTGAGCAATAGCTAGGAGGAGATGGAGGATCCTCCCCTCGCCACCTCCCCTGACTTGCCCACTGTCATCCCCTCCACCTCCACTGCCCCACTTGACTCACCTGCTCCACCTGGCATACCTGCAACCCAACATAATGACTGTTGCTGCATTCTAGAAGATATATAACATTCAACAGGCCGTAAATTTCTTCGTCGGTGCCTGGAATACTACAGGGCTGGCAGCCGCTAAACATGCTTGGTCGGCACCCCAGCCACAACTCAAGTCTCTTAAGACAGAGAGAGAGCGGCCATCAGAATTAATGACTAATGATTGGACTTGTAAATCAGATTTCATGAAAATACCAGAAACAGTATCATGATCAAGTGAATGCCTGCCATCAATCACTCATCACTCACTCTCTTTCACAAAGCTAGCCAGCCGAGGAAGAACAACAGAGATTGGTTGAGTAGATGGTGACACTGGGGACTTTCCTGAAGATTTTGACTTTATGGAGTTTGATGAAGTGTTGATGGAAGTGGGTGACCCTGGCATGAGAGGCAGGAGTGGGGATGAGGCCAGCGAGGGGTCAGGGGGTACGATGCAGTAGCGTCCATGTGCAAGCCTTGAAACAATCATCATACCAAACACCTCATAACTCCTTTAAAGTGAGTTTTATATTACTCATGATGATTTAATAATTAATCTTATTATTTCAGCTAAAAAAAAGTAGTGATAGGAGGGCTCCAGGTGGGAACAGTGGATAAAAGTCGTGGAGTGGCAGCACCAATAAACCCTTTATACATGTATTTTAATGTCACACAAATAACGTTTTAGCTAATAACGGCGTTTTTCTGGCACCAATTACACGTTATCAGTGAGATCTTACTGTATTAAGATTTTACTAAATATTTTTTTCTTTTCTTCATGTATCGTCCTAAAACTTTTTACACGCTTAAGTAGGTATCATAGCTATTATCCAGTAAAGTTTCATGTAGATTGATGCATAATTTCATTTTCACCCCAAAAAATGAACTGTCATCTATTAGAAATGAATTGATACAAGAAAAAGGAGGGAAGAAGGAGATTTTTTTCCAGGGAGTACTAGTAGACTGTAGCACCAGTTGAACAGGGCAGTACTCCCAAGATGGATGGAAAGCTGATGACAGGGAGAGCTAGAGCTCCTGTTTCATCAGCCCTTGGGACTAGCTTCTGACCATCCCCCTTTCCTGAACTTTTTCATTGTTTCAGTAACACAGAGAGGAGGCCAGCACACTCTGTAATACAAGTCCTCTTTCTGTCAGCACCAAACTACATGCATGTTAGACGGTACATTACTTTTTTTTTTTTTTTTTTTTTTTTTTTTAAAGGCCCCATCACAACACCAAGCCTCAGAGTCCCTTGGGATGGGGGGGGGCATAAAAGCCCCCACCATCTGCCCTTCTCCCGGTAACGACCAAGCAAGATGCCAAGAACAACTGTCTGGCTCACTTCTTCATTTCTGCAACATGGCAGCCTTTCCTCAAACTTTCTCTCTGTTGAGCACCACCTCTCCTTCCCTAAGCCTCACCTTCTTTTCCTTACAGAGACTCAGGTGTGTGAGGCAACTGATAGCAAACCCTTTTCTATATCCACAACTTATCTATACAGGTACTCATTTCAAAGCCAAAGGTGGCTGTTGTGTATATGTACGCATCAACATATCTTGCTCTTGTGTTCCTGAACTTGAATGTTTGGCTATCCTATCATTCTTTGACTATATCTGTGCTGTTTACTTATCCCCTATGCTAATTCTGCTGACTGTGAAATATTCTTTGACTATTATACATCTAACATGGAACACATCTTATCGATTTCTCCTTTCTCTGATGTCTCCATTCTAGGTGATTTTTATGTTCACCACCACCTTTGGCTCTCCTCTCCTTTCACTGATCCACCTGGTGAACAAGCCTACATCATTTCTATCCTTAATGACCTAGAGCAGCTTGTACAGCACCCTTCCTGTATCCCCGACTGCTTTGGAGAAAGTTCCATCATACTTGATCTCTTTCTTACAACTAATCCTTCTGCCTGAGCTGTTGATCTTTTCTCTCCATTTAGCTGCTCTGATCATAACCTTATCACCTTAGTATGTCCTATCACTCCAGTAAGGCCTGTGGACCCTCCGAAGAAGCGGTGGCTATGGCACTTTGGGCTTCTGATTGGGAGGCCCTCAGGCAGTACTTATTTGAGTTTCCCTGGAATGATAATTGCTTCTATGGCTGAAAGCCATCTGAGTGTGCCTCGTGCATTACAGACGTTATTCGCTCGGGCATGGAAGCATAAATTCCCATCTCTTATCTTATGACTAATGCAAAAAAAAAAACCTTGGTTTAATCTTGCTTGTTCTAATGCTGTCCACAACAAGGGGAGGGCCTACAAAAGGTACCAGAGCTACTCCATCCCTGAGTCTCATCTCTTTTATGTTTCTGCCCAGAATCATTCTAAGTCTGTTCACTCTGCTATAATAATTTCATTCATACTACGTGCTGTGAACTCTCCAACTCTAATTCTTCCCGCTGCTTCTGGCACCTTGCCGAAAACTTTTTAAACAACTTTACCTCATCCTTCCCTCCTCTCTTCCACTCTGATGTTCGTTTTGCTGTTTCTTCTACAGATAAAGGAGAACTCATCATTCAGATTTCCTCCTCCAATTCCATCTTAAACAATTCTGGTGCTGTTCCTCCATCACTTCCCCCCTCTGACTTATTCATGGCTGACAATAAAATTTCTTCAACTGATGTATTTTCTGCCATCACTGGCCTCAGCACTAACAAGGCATATGGGCCTGATGGGGTCCCTCCTGTTGTCCTCAAGAACTGTGCTTCTGTTTGTACACCCTGCCTAGTCGAACCCTTTCGCCTTTCTCTGCCAACTTGTACCTATCTTTCTTACTGGAAGTTTGCTCTCATTCAGCCTGTCCCAAAGAAGAGTGACCATTCCTAGCCATCTAATTATCGTCCAATTTCTTTAACATCCTGTACTCCAAAATTTTTAAAATCAATTCTTAACAAAAAAATTTTATAGCACCTTTCCCATCACAACCTTCTTTCTGATGATCAGTGTGGTTTCTGCCAGGGATGCTCCACTGGTGATATTCTCACCTACCTTTCAGATTCCTGATTCTCCTCCTCTCAGGACTTAGACAAAAGCTTTGCAATTGCACTTGACATCTCAAAGGCATTCGATCGAGTCTGGCATAACTCTAATTTCCAAACTGCCCTCTTACGGTTTCTATCCTTCTATCTGTACCTTCATCTCTAGTTTCCTTTGTTTGTTCTATAGCTGCTGTTGTAGATGACCACCATACTTCTAGAGCTATCAATATTGGTGTTCTTCAGGGATCTGTCCTATCAGTGACCAGCTAAGCTGCACATTTAACCCTAGCCACTCATATGCTGATGACTCCACCTTTCCTCTTTCCATTCACTTCCCTCAGCATCCATCAAAGTAGTTACTTCAACAAACAAGAGGTGAGGCTATGGCACACCTAATGTCTGACTTGCCTTGTATCTCTGATTGGGGTAAAAGTAATCTTGTTTTTAATGCTTCAAAAACTCAGTTTTTACATCTTTCAACATGTCAGAATTTACAACGGTGGGTGGTAACCTCATCCAACCAACACACGTTCTTTACGTGACAACAAGTGGGTTGGCGGAGAGTTAACACCCCTCCCCAGGATACAACCAACTAAAAATATGAGGTGCTACCCAAAAGTTCCAGTAACTTAAATTCTATAGGAAAATAAGTTACCTTACCTCCTGGAGGATTGGAAGCAGGTATAATTATTCTCTTGTACAAAGGAAAAGGGGGAAAAAGAAGTGTGTGGTAATCATAGGGGCATTTGTCTTCTTACTGTAATAGGAAAAGTGTATAGTAGGATACTTTTGACAGAGTAAGGGAAATAATGGAGGAATTAGTTGGAGAAGAACAGGGAGGCTTTAGGAAGGGAAGAGGTTGTGTAGATCAGATATTCATACTTAGATCTTTAGTGGAAAAGTTTCTAGAGAAGGGAAAGGAATATGAGGCCTTCATGGATTTGGAGAAAGCCTATGACAGGGTGGATAGGCAAGGATTGTGGAAAGTATTAAGAATATTTGGAGTAAATGGGTAGTTGTTGATGCCTTGAAGAGCATTATTGACTAAGACTGCAGTGTGTGTGGATAGTGAACTGCATGAATTTTTCTGTTTGAATGTTAGATTGAAACAGGGATGTGTCATGTCCACATGGCTGTTCAGTCTGTATATGGATGGGGTTATAAAAGAGATACAAGGTAGGGCAGTGGATGTTGGAGCGACCCTAATGAGAGAGGGCAGTGTTTGGAAACTTCCTGTTCTGTTGTTTGCAGATGATACTGTGTTGTTAAGTGAAGATGAAGGATGAAGGTGAACTGCAAGGCTTGGTGAATGAGTTTGGGAGTGTGTGTGAAGCGGAATCTAAAGGTGAATGCAGGGAAGAGTAAAGTTATGGCCATCATGAGAAATGTAGCCACTGAAGGTACAGTGAGGCTAGATGAAGAGGAATTGGAAAATGTGAGTGTATTTTTTGTACCAGAATAGTGTGATGAGTAAGGATAAAAGGTTAGAGGGTGAAGTATTGAAAGGGTACATCAGGGAAGAAAGGTTGCTGGGTCTTTGAAAACAGTGATAAGGAACAGGGAAGTGATCATGGAAGAAAAAAAGTCACAGCATGACAGTACAGTAATACCTCGATATACGATACCCTTAGATGCGATACCCCAGCTTAACGATGGGGGTAGAAATACCACCATACCCTGCCTAACGATGGCCAAATCCCGGTTTAACGATGGGTTTTGATTTTTTTTTTTTTTTCCAATTTTGATGATATTATTGTCTAAAATTGTGTGTTTAGGTTGATTTATAAACTGTTTTTAGGCTTAGATTAATGTGTTTTTGCCATAGGTGAGGCATTGTCATTTTGGGGTACAGTTTACCAAGCTTGATTTTTTCCAGACTAAAATTTGACAATTTTCAGATTTTATTTGTTGGTTTTAGTGAGTTATTTACAGGTGTTAGGCTTAGGTTAGCTTCCTTGACAGCTGGTAGGCCATTTAGATTGGCTTTAAACTTGTTTTTGAGCTTATTCGGGTGGGTTTTGGGCTTGGTTTGGGAGGAAACCCAAGGCTGGTAAACGCTCCACATTGCTTTACATGTTAAAAGTACCACAGTATACGATACCCCGCCTAATGATGGGGTTTTACCTGACCAATTACCGTACATCGTTAAACCGGGGTATGCCTGTATTGTGATACCTACCTAAACATGCAGAAGTGAAGCTTGGACCTTTTTAAAAGGACACAAGTCAAGAGTGACAGCAGTGGAAATGAGTTGTTTGAGAGGAGCATGTGGAGTTATGTGGAGAGACAGACTGACAAATGAGGAAGTGGAGGAGCATTGTGGTGTAGATATGGGTGTGATAGAAAGCATTAAAAAAAATACACTGAGGTGGTTTGGGCATGTGGAGAGGAAGGAGAGCGAGAGATTAACGGGGAAAGTGTATGCAAATGAGGTGGAAAGGGGTGGAGGGAACGGGAGGCCGAGGATGAGATGGAGGGATGGAGTGGAGAGGGAAATGAGAGAGGGGGAGGGGTGAGCTGAGATCAGGGGAGTGAAATGGCATTGGACAGGGTGACATGGAGGCAATTTGTTTGTGGCTACCCCTTACAGGATTAAGGCTTCTGGCAGCAGATAGATATATAGAGAAAAAACTTGTCAGAATCTTCCACACGAGTATCCTCTAATTTTTAACAATATCCAACTCAGTCCAGCATCATCTTTAAACATACTTGGGGTTTCATTCTCTTGGGATTTATTGTGGAAAGTTCATATTACCTCCCTTTTTTTTTTTTTTTTTTTTTTTATAAATAACAGAACAGAGGAAGGAAATACAAATGAATAAAAAAAATAATCCATACACCAGATTACTGGTGTCTTCATAAAATATCTGTAACAGTTAGACTTGAACAGCTGTAGGTTGAAGTTTGGAGGGAAACAACTCTGGGGAAGCGAGTTCCAAAGAGATGCAGTACGGGGAATGAAAGAATTCTGATAGGCAGATGTTCTGCAATATGGCTGAGTGACATTCCAGTCATGAACGCTACCAGATGCCCGTGTAGAACGAAGGAAGGCATGGAGAGGTGGCACCATGGATGCAACTTCGTCTGAGCATTTGCTGTAAAAATATCTGTAAAATAATGCAAGGGAGGCAATTCGTACTTGTAGGGGAGGTAGATTATTTGTAATGGCAGGGTTGTTAATAATTCTAACAGCTTTGTTCTGAATTTTGTCTAGTTGTTTTAATGCAACCTCTCCACATCCATTCCACAAGGGTGAGTAATATTCAAGCTGAGAGCGCACATGACTCTTATAAATTACAGCTAACTGTTCATCAGTGAAGAAGTTACGGACTCTGTACATTTATCCAAGTTTCATTGAGGCAGTTTTAGCAAGTGATCTAACATGAGAGGTCCAGCTGAGGGCATTGTTAAGTGAGACGCCGAGAATTTCAATACTTTCGGAGATGGGAATATTAGTACTGTAGTACTGAAGGTAATATACGAATCTGTCAATATCTGTTTATTAGTAAATTGTATATATTTAGTTTTACTAGCATTAAATGAGACAAAGTTGTTTTGTTCCCATCCACTGATTGTAGATAGGTCTTGATTTATGGAGATGGCTGTAATGAGCTGAGAGGTAGAGATATTAGACTTTATAAATGGGTGTCTGAGTGTAAATGAGCTATGTAGTGTTGAGTCATCTGCATATGAGTGGATGGGATTGTGGGTGGCAGATAAGAGATCATTAATATGAACCAGGAACAGGGTTGGGGCCAGACCTGATCCCTGCGGAATGCCAGCGTTAATTGGTGGAAATTGGAATATATATCATCTACATTTACTCCTATTTTCCTGCCACTGATATATGAGGAAATCAAAGGAACAAAATATGTTAGTCCATAGCAAAGGAGTTTGGACAGCAGGGAATGGTGCCATACTCTATCGAAAGCTTTAGAAATATCAAGGGCTACTGCTTGAGTTTCTCCATGTAGGTTAATTGATTGGTGGATGGTGTGAGTTAGGAGATTGAGTATGTCAATGGTGGATCTTTCGTGGCAAAAACCATATTGTATATCACTAATTAAGTTGTTGGATTCAAGTTGTTTAATAATGTGCTTATTAATTAAAGTTTCAAATACCTTACCAAGAGAAGATGTGACTGCTATTGGTCTGTAATCAGAGGGGTCAGAGGAACTTCCTTTCTTTGGAATTGGATGGATATTGGCTTCTTTCCATTAATTTGGGAATGAAGAAGTACATATGCATAGTCTGAATAATTTAGCCAGAACAGAGGCAAGTTCAGGGGAACACTTTTTCAAAACAATTGGTGGAATTCCATCTGGGCCTGGAGATTTGTTGGTGGGTAAATTGTCTAGGATGAATTTTACGTATCTTGTCTGTATTTTAAGTGGAACAATTTCGGGAGAGTCAGGTTCTAGTACTGGGATGTTCTGGCTGGCATCATCTATGGTAGAATTTCTGGCAAATGTACTGGCAAAAATATCTGCTTTCGCACGTGGGTCATTTGCAATGTTGCCATCTGAAGATTTTAGTGGGGGAATGGATGATGACTTGTTAAAGTTATTATTGAAAGAATTAAGAGTTGACCAGAATATTCTATTGTTATTAGGGTTGTTAAGTAGTTTTGCTTGCTTTTGAAGAAAGTTTGATTTAGCTAGATTTATTACAGCTTTTGCATGATTTCTAGCAATTTTAAATTGAGAGAGTGATTCAGATGTTTTTTATTTTAAGTAAGAGTTATATGAAAATGACTTTTAGGCTGTTCCTCTGGCACAGTTGCCATCAAACCATTTTGGAGAGTTTGATCTTTTAGTGAACTGTTGACTTGGTATGAATAAATCCATAGCTAATATTAAGTTGCATATGTGGGACTGGGTAGAACTGGGATCACTAGAGAAGAAAGACTGCCATGGAATGTCAGCAAGATAATTTTTAAATCCATCCCAGTTTGCCCTATCAAAGTGCCATCGGGTCGTCCTGACAGGTTCGGAACGGGGAGGTGTGGGGGATTAATTAATGAGGCTTTGATGAGATTGTGGTCAGAGGATCCAAGTGGTGACAGTACCTTTATCCTGTATTGATATGGATTATTTGTCAAGAATAAATCCAAGAGATAGGCATTATGGTCAGGATTATCAGGTATTATGGTTGGTTGCTTTACCGGCTGGGTGATAGTAAATGATTCTGCAGACAGCTCGCACTCTAGACCAGCGTCATCAGTCCTGGCAGAATGCAATAACCATTCAACATTATGTATGTTAAAATTACCCAAAATGGTAATTTCGGTGCTAAGGGCAAGGTTAAGGTTACTCAACTGTGTGGATATGGAATCAAATACACTGGGTTCCGAAGAAGCACTGGGGGAGTGATAGACTACACAGATATATTTGGTAAAATTTTGACAGTTTAGTTTATACAATGAGTAATCAAAACTGGATGAAATGAAGTTTATAATTGTGTCAACTGCATATTGGGATTTGATATGACAACAGGTGCCGCCCTTGTTATGGAAGTTTGTGAGGAGATGGTAACAGGGAAAACAAAATGGGGATATATCAGTAGAGGGTGAGATTTGTGGTTCTTTGAGGAAAAGGGCCAGAGGGGATGTGGACTGAAAGAAAAAATGAACTGAGTTTAAATTTGTGCTAAGGCCGTGGATGTTGGTGAAGAATATGGCCGCACTTTCACTTCTCCACTGACGAGCATCACTAGAAATTGCAAGAGTCGCTGCTGGCACAGTCGTTTGATAGCGACTGGGAGGACCCTGTGCCGCCAGCCCTACCCTGCTGGTGGTGGCAATCCGAGGTACCACCTCATTTGACAGTAACATTGCAGCAGCCATTGCTAAAGAGAGTGAATAGAAGATGTGAAATGTTATGTGCATGTAGAGTGGTGTACAGTAGACAGTTGAAGGTAGAGGTATTATGAGAGCATGCTGGCCTACTCTCTGTGTAAATGAATGCACTGAAAATGTTCAGCAAAGGGAGATGGTCAGGATCAAGTCCTGAGGGCTGGTGAAATGGGAGCTCCAGCTCCCTCTATCACCAGCCTGCCATCCACCTCGGGAGTACTGCCCTGTTCGACTGGTGCTACATTCTACTCCTGTCAAAAAAATCTGCTTGCAAAAGATTAGATGTGCTAAGCCAACTCCATGCCTTCTTTACCCCAGCACAGTTGTTGACTTTATACACGGGTTTTATTTGCCCCTGTTTACAGTACAGCTCTCATGTGGGGAGGCTCCCCACATACAGCTCTTCTCAACAAGGTGGAGCCAAAGGCTTTTCATCTCATTAACTTTCCTCCTCTTACTGGCTGTCTTCAACTTCTGCCTCTTTGCTGCACTGTAGCATCAATATCTTTCCTAGTGTTACTTCAGTGGTCATTGCTCCTCTGAACTTTCTGCTTGCATCCCTTCGCCACTGTGGTGGGCGCGTAGCTTTCATCTAGCAACAAACCCTCACCCCTTTTCTGTCCAGCTCTCTAATGCAAGAGTTAACTGTTACTCCCAGTCCTTAATGAATGCAACACGTCAGCTCTAGAACTGTCTTCTCTTTCTGTATTTCCTACTGTCTGTGACCTCCAGTCTTTCAGATGCAGTGTGTCCAGGCATCTCAGAATGAACAGATGTTGAAATTGGCTCTGTGTTGTTATGTTTTTTATTTTTTTTCTTGGAGGGAACAGTCATACACGTGTCTGGCTTTTGGTTTATTCCATGCTTAAAAAAAAAAAAAGAAAAAATAAAAGAAAGTGGAGCCACCCATTTATGTTGGTTTGTCACTGTGTGAAGGTGTCCTTCTCCAGCACCTGTTTTACTAATTACAGTTAACTTACTGATGGCCAGAACTGTAATAGCCAGCATTCGTAAAATAAGCACCTGGCTTGATAATGTTATTATTAAAATTCTAACCCGTTTGATCTGATGACAAATCATTTAGTTTAATCTTTTCTTTCATATTACAGTAGAAGTCCTATTTTTTGGCATCTACGGGACCAGGCAAGTGCCGAAATATCAAAATTGCCAAATTATCAAAAACCCTACCCACTCAGTACCTTATATGTTTCGGTGAACACTATCATCAGTACTCATATCATTACAGATGTGTTTGGAGAGAGTACTGTATACTGTTTGATACTGTACAATACTGTAATGAATACAGTACTATACATGAATATGAAAAATAAAGAAATTAGTGAACATACTGTATATAAATGTAATGATACAGTAGGCCTACAAGTTCACATGCACTTACCTAAACTTATAGTAGGTTCCTTAATTACATATGTACAATAGAAGGGGTTGATTGGACTCTGCTACTGCTGGAAGAAGTCCCCAGCAATAGAGGGGACGAAAAAATCGGAAAATCTGCTGAATGATCAGAGATTTTTGTAAATGGGACTATTTCTCAAAACTGCCGAAATGGCAGATTTGCCGGGGAATTGGATGCCAAAGAATTGGACTTTTACTGTATTATATTTTGCTTTGGATAGGCTTTTTGAATGGGAGCAGTTAGAGGCAGCCCTCTTTACAGACTTCAGTGGTAAATATAATTTTGGACTTGAAATAAAATTGTCTGGAAATAGCAAGAATTATATAAAAAAAAAAGCGCCATTGAATTGAAGGGGTTAAGAATAATTCCACTTCATTTGCAGTACCTTTTCAAAATTATTTCGACAATTGTTTTGTGTACAAAAATACGTATGACTAGGTTAACTTAGTGATTTATGTGGTTATAATACAGTAAAAGTCCATTAATCCGAATATGGATAATCTGAAAATCCCAATAATCCGAATTTTTGAAGAAGGCTGCCAAAAACAACAAAAGTAAAATAAATCATCCATCCATCCATCATCCAATCCTACGTTGCCCCATGAGGAGCGTGGAAGCCCGGGGCTAGGCAGTTGGTCCTGAGAGTGACCAACCTCACTCATCCCTGAGTGCCATTACGTGAGCAATAAACCCCACTCACCCCTTGGATATAAACCTTCACCGGCTCAGTCCGATTGGAGCACAATAATTACCCACTAAACCACCAGGCGCAAAATTAAAAAATTCAAACTGGGCGCCAAATGCGCTGAAGTGCCGAGCAGTGTGGTCATGGATCAGGTAATGCATGGATTGGCAACTCCTCGTAAACAACCAATCACTTTTGGATCTGTATCGTAGGTTTAAGGAATTTTCCACAGTAATACATATTAAGTTTTTGTGCTTTTACAATACTTGCATATTATTATTAACCCTGGACTTTCTCTAATTGGATTTATCTGCCTACTACTGCTGTTTTCAACACTGTGTATAACTGGTGAGTTAAACAACCCATAACATCTCTTGATTTACCAATTACAGTTCATGTCTTCAGTAATACATTATTAAGTAAAAAATTTGTGTAATACATAATGTTAATATGTGCCATATTGTATTATGAATGAATGAAAAGTGATTATTTGGTAAAATTTCAGTTTAAACATGAAACTGTCTTAGGGGTCCCACCCGAAAATCCGAAAAATCTGATAATCCAAATGATTCTCGGTCCACTGCCATTCACATTAATGGATTTTTGCTGTACCTGTACTGGTAGTTTATTAGATAGCTTATAATCCATGTGAGTGTAGACATCTCGTTTGGTAAAGTAAATGGCTATCCTGACAGTTGCAATTTTACCAAGAGCTGGAGTACATAGAGTACATCACATCTAAATTTATTTCCATCACCAGGGTGAAAGGATGGGAACACCACAGGGGGGAGCCAATTCTACCAGGCTTTCTCTTGACATCGCTGATCTACCTCTAACACCTTTTGGCATGAGTCCTGGAGGCCAGTCCAAGAAGCTTATACCCATCTCTCAATGTAGGTGTTTTGTGTCTGCAGTTTATGAATTCGGTGGGATCAGAGGATAGTGGTGAATGAATAAGTAGATTGCGTAATATTGCATTATTATGCTTTGATGTATGGTACGTACATTATTCTTCTATAGCAACTGTTTATTTTTAAGGTGCGTTAGTCAGTCATGAAATGGTTATTTGATATACAGGTACAGTATGTAAATCATTTAATCATGTGGTTCTTAATGTTTTGTTTAGCTATATCCTAGCTACATTGTTGGATAGGTCAAGCCAGGCAGCAATTAATAATGTACCAGTAGTATCTATAAATATAGGCTTGTAGATGCTGACATGAAATGAAATGATAAATGAAAGGAAGGAAAGAAAATCATTTGATCTAATTTGTTTATTTATTTTTTACTAATAGATAGGAACATGGTAAATGAGAAAATGGGTGGCAAAATTAAAGATTGCTGTGAAGAGGTTGAAACAGGTGTTTGTGAGGTACAGTATATGCTGAGACTTTGAAATTGGTGGAGAAAGTGGTATGAAATTTTGGTTGGGGAAAATATGACAAATCCTGGATGAGTGAAATTGTACCAGTGTTAGGAATGGAAGAAGTAACAGTACAATGAGTGCTGAATGTTGGTATATAAATATATTAGAGAAGGTAAGGAAGTTATCAGAGTGTGAGATACATTATGAACAGAGTGGTTTGGGGAGCTGTAGAAAATTTGTGGACCAGATGTCTGCCATATCACAGACAGTAGAAAAAGCATGTGAAAAGGACTGGTAGATATTAATGGTATTTATAAATCTGCAAAAAGCATTTAACAATGTGAACAGGAAGGGGTTATGAAATATATGAATAGGATTAGAAACATAATACAGCAGCTTTTTGTCATACCGTGAACTAGTATATGATGAACTGCCTGTACAGTGGCCAAAAAGTTAGAACCTCTTTTTGATATGTGATAACACGTAACCTATATGATCGTTATGATCCAGTATGAAGCTTCACTGGTTAATGTGAAATTGCTTTTTTTACTTATACAGTTACCAGCACACAAGCTTACAGTCATTTGTGTATTCCAAGATGATCTTTTAACTCATCACCATTGGGTGTGTTAGTGTCATTTTTGGAATGGCTGTTGGAGTTCAAGCAGCATGTGTAGTGAAATAACTACCAGTTTAAGTGAGTTAGAAACTTGTTTTTAGGCTTTTTTGGTAAGTATCAGTTGAAGTCCAGTGAAGTGAAATAACAACCAGTTTAAGTGAGTCAGAAACTTATTTTTAGACTTTGTTGAGTGGGTGACCCTTGGCCAAAAACTTAACCCCATTGAACCCATATTATACCAGTAATGAGGGTGTATTGTACTATGATTCATGGAAGAAAGGGAGTACTGTATGTGGACAGTCGAGTTGAAGCAAGTACTTAGTTGGTGTGGTCACTTGGAGAGAATGTGTGTTGATTAATGGAAAGGGTACCCGGGTATTGCATATGTGAGTGAGTTTGAAGGCGGGGGGAGACATGGTAGGCCAGGAAGAAGGTAGATAAGTATGGTCACTTAGTGTGTGAGTATGTGAGAAACAATGTAACTGTGGAGACTGATGAGGCTAGAAAACTTACAAGTGGTCAAGTTGGTTTGATTAACTTATGATAAGGGTTGGTATCCCTTTTTTTTAACTTGATGGTCATCAGTTTGACTCTGTCCGGTAGGTATTATGGGGAGCATGTGTGCAGAAGGTTATTTCTGTAAGTGGAGTCAGGATTCTGGAGGTGTGAATGGTGGGTGAGTGAGTGAGTGTGTAAGTGACCTATTTTATCGGGCATGTTGTTGATTAGTTCTCCCGTTGTTATATATTTTTTATTTTCTTGCTTACTGGTCACTGCCTTACCCCATCTTTGGGTGGGAAAAGAGCTTGAGATGGTGATCATGATATGTATGTATAGTGTGGAGTGAAAACTTGAGTTCACTAGAGCAGAGGTTCTTAAATGGGAGGGGGGAGGGGGAGTGAGTAATTTCCAGAGAGGGTGCAAGACCGCCCAAAAAAAATAAGTTAGTCCTTGTTTTTTTTGTATCTACTAAAATTTCATGTACTGGAGAGGGATACATAAATGGGCAACAGTATAAATGATTAACTCTGCTGCCTGGTTTTGCAAATGTCCCTCAGCTTCCTCCCTCTCCCTGAGAAAGGAGGGTGGTGGGTTGCAGAAGAATAACTTCTGCTTGCAGTTCACCAGCCTTATATTCATAAGTCTTGGGCCACAATAACGACTAAAATTTCAATACTGCAGTGACATTGTCTTTTGTTCCTTTGATTTCTTCTTATCTTAGTGACAGGAAAATAAGAGTAAAAGTAGATGATGTATATTCGAATTTCCACTCAACTAACGCCGGCGTGCCGCAGGGATCAGTTCTGGCGCCAACCCTATTTCTGGTTCATATTAATGATCTCTTATCTGTCACTTACAATTCCATTCACTCATATGCAGATGACTCAACACTACATAGTTCATTCACACTCAGACATCCATTTACAAAGTCTAATATTTCTACCTCTCAACTCAGTACAGCCATCTCCATAAATCAAGATCTATCTACAATCAGTGAATGGGGACAAAACAACCTTGTCTCTTTCAATGCTAGTAAAACTAAATATACACAGTTTACTAATAGACAGATATTGCCAGATTCGTACATTACCTTCAGTGCTACTAATATTCCCATCTCCAAAAGTATTGAAATTCTTGGTGTCTCACTTAACAGTGCCCTCAGCTGCACCTCTCATGTCAGATCACTTGCTAAAACCGCCTCAAAGAAACTTGGATTATTGTACAGAGTCCGTAACTTCTTCGCCGATGAGCAGTTAGCTATAATTTATAAGAGTCATGTGCGCTGTCAGCTTGAATATTGCTCACCCTTGTGGAATTGTTGTGGAGAGGTTGCATTAAGACAACTAGACAAAATTCAGAATAAAGCTGTTAGAATCATTAACAACCCTGCCATTACATATAAACTACCTCCCCTGCAAGTAAGAAGGAATATTGCCTCCCTTGCATTATTTTACAGATATTTTTTTGGCAAATGCTCAGACGAAGTTGCGTCCATGGTGCCACCTCTCTATGCCTTCCCTCGTGCTACACGGACATCTGGTAGCGCTCATGACTGGAATGTCACTCAACCATATTGCAGAACTTCTGCCTATCAGAATTCTTTCATTCCCCGAACTGCATCTCTCTGGAACTCGCTTCCCCAGAGTTGTTTTCCTCCAAATTTCAACCCACAACTGTTCAAGTCTAATTGTTACAGATATTTTATGAACAGAGGACACCAGTAATCTGGTGTATGGATTATTTTTTTTTACCCATTTGTTTTTCCTTCCTTTGTTCTGTTATTTATTATAAAAAAAAAAAAAAAAAAAATGTCACCCTCAGTATTCACATGTGACAGCTTAGTGTATCTCACACTTGTGCACTATATTAAATTACAGTACATGAACCAGACACTGATAAGGTAACATTTGTGAGCAAATGCTTGACATTTTCCAAAGTTTGCATTTTATTTGATAATAAATTTAATTGTTTGTATTTGTCACTCATGTGATAAGAATCACAGAAAAAACATTGAAACATGCCTTGTACCATAACTATGTTCAAAGCCAAACAGATCTTGTCATTATAGTATTGGAGTGGTTATTTTGGCTTCTGGTGTGTCCATCCCATTCTTATTTACTTTTTTGAGGCTACAGTACAATCTTAAAGGTCTGAATTGAAAATGTGAATAAGTATCTAAAGGAGCCAGGTCCAGGCACATGCATAGTAATTTGGGGAATATTTGGCACAGAAAGTAAAGGTGTGAATCCATGGCAACAAGCATTGGTAAGAAGAGCAAAAACAATGCCAATTAGAACAAAACAAAATCCCTTTGATAAGCTTAATGATAACCATTTGCATAGACTGATTATAATAGTAATTGGTTTGTTTTTCATAATGAAAAGATGATTTCACAAATCGTAAAGGAAATTTAAACATGCATGGGTTGTTTTTGACTGATGTTTAGGACTGGATTTTAATTTATGACCATGTGAGGTTGTTTATTGTATGTACTGTACTATATATCATGATGTGGTGTTGATGACTAACCTTTGTAGAATTTTGCATTTCATTTCAGAATAATTGTTGTGAAAGGAGGGTACATGTTTCACCTTGCTCATGTTCTACTGGAATAGTGGAATCATTGATAGTATGGTTTATGGTCAGTTCGCTTACAAGTCATTTCACTCACATTTTTTAGTTGATTTACCCATACGTACGGTTTGGTTCTCAAAAAAAAAAAAATTATGACCATATTGTCTTCAACAGTTCACTCACAAATCCAGCCAGCCATAGTTAGAGTATATATAATATATGCACTGAGGCATCTTCCCAGTGTCAGGCTTTGTTTATGCTTAGCCAGGCACTAAATAGCTATGCAGTATACACACACACACACACATTAAGTCTCAGGTTGTCTAATTTATTCGGTGACCCCAAATATTAAAATGTTCGTAAGTATATAAGCTAGAAACTTTATCAGTTTTTAAAATTTACATGTCTTTTAAATATATTAGTTTGGTGAAAATAATTGACTTTATTGGATACATTTATGTGAAGCGACAGAATGTTGTGAATGTTTTTGGCGTATCAGATGGAGCCAGGATTCCGGGGGCTTGAATGATGAGTGAATGGAATGTGGCCCATTAGACTGGGCAAACTTAGGCTGTCTAGATGTGTTACTCCTCACCCTGCCGTAGGGTGGGAAAGGAGATATGGATGATGATGATGACGATGATGATGTGAAAATAATGCCTTTTTATTTCTATGTGGAGCTGAGTTGGCCAGTGGTCGTAGTGGAGTGCAGTGTTCTACCTAAACTACCTCTTGTGTTACTCATTAACTTGTCTCACTTACTTTACTCACTCCTCCTTTTATTAATGACCTTTTCTGTTCTTGTCTGTTGTAAGAAACTATACAAGATACCCTCTGAAAAGCTTAATATGGTATTGTCCTGTAGTGCACTGGTAGAATCACATCAGGAAAGTAACTGATAGTGTGAATCAGTAAATTTCTACATAATTAAAATTACCTCTGAGCAAACTAGGTCCATAGTGTAGGTCAAATGACTTGTGGGCAAAATGACCAATTCCAACAGATTATACGGTAACTGAACTCTTGAAATCAGATGAAGGAAGGAAAGGGTGGACGTGAGGTTCTGTTATACATCGCTAAAAAGGTTAAGAACTGCTTCTCCAGAGTTTTTATAGCAGTAGTGAGGCATGTGTAAAGGTATATGAATGGTTCATTACCAGTTTTGAAGGGAAGCAATAGTATTGGGTATCCCCGTAGCTGTTGATTGGTACTAAATGAATCTTATGAGCAGTGGAACATCTTAGTTTAATGTAAATGGAGAAAATAATGTGCTCAGTTTATAATGTACTTAGAAATCATAGACACTTCTGTTCTATCCTCAGTACCTTGCTGCATTTTTCTCATTCTTTTCAGGTACCAATAAACTATCATTGAAGAGTAGGCTGATGAAGACAGGAAAACTACTTTCAGTGAATGGCAGCAGCAACAAGGAAAATGAAAACAAACTGCATCAGCCCTTACATCTTCAGCAGCGGTTTTCAAGAAATATAGGTTTAGAATCCGTGAGTGAGGAGCCTTCAGGTGACCATGATGGAGAAAGTGATGATGATGATGATGAAACCAATAATACTGGAAAATCAAGACCTAATATTGCTCCTAGAGTGCATAATAATGCTCCTTTGCAAGCTCATAATATAAATAGATTTCCACAAGCACTCAGAAGACAGAGCACCTATACTGATGTTGATGAAGGTAGCTTTATTGAATTCTGTCAGGGAAACGAAGAAAGTTATCCACCTCCTAGCTCAGGTGACCAAGTCATTCCTCTGTTGTACTACACTTGTGAAAGCCAAAATGAAACTCAGTTTTCCACCTCAACTAAAACAAACAATGCTATGGTTGGATTCAGAAAGTTTCTAGATACTTTTAAGAAGCAGAGGGACATGAGAAACATTACTGAGGAGACTGAATGTGAAGCAGTGAGATCTCCTGGAAAAATTGTGGACTTTAATAGTGATGAGACTATTATTGCCTGTAGTGCAAATATGGTGAAACAACTGAAGCCTCGGAAATTCAACAAGGCAGCTGTTAACAGTACAGTTATTGGAAAGTTGTCCCATGGTTCCCATGCACAATCTCCCCTAATAGTCCCAGATATATCAACCCTCACCATACAGTCAGAGGTCGTTTCAAGCACAGACTCAACCAATCCTACACCTTCTTCATCTCCAGATTGGCAACAGAGAAAAGAATATGCAAATAGACAGCCAGTCATAGTTATTCCGGACAGTTCAGAGGAAGATGACTCTGAGCTCTTAAGTACTATGAATGATGCCACCACATTAAGGAGGCCAGCTGAAAGATTACAGAATGAGATGGTGTTTGTAGAGAATCATAAACAAGATGAACAAAACCATCCTGGATACAAACAGACAGGTTACATTTTAGGTAAAGATCAGTCATTGATAAGTGAGGATATAAGTATAGTGAGCAGCCTTCCCCCAAGTAACCTTGCTCAAAACCCAAATGAAATAGAAAAAATTAATAACAATGGTGTAGAGAACTCAACCAATAATTGTGCTGAAGGAAAGGCAATTTATGTTGCAATCAGCGATGGTGATGATCATGATATAGTATATGAGTATGAAGATATGGGACTACCTAATAAAGCTGTTAATGAAATCCCAAAAGTACAAACACCAGATGATGCAAAAAGCCCTTCTGTTGCTAAGTGGATCATGACTAGTCCATTTAAAGATAGTTCCTTTGGCACAAGCTTCCTGCAAATGCATGATGAATCCAGTCTCAGTGAAACTCCCAGCCAGCCAAGAGTTCCTAGTACAGGTAATAACACACCTGAATCATTTAAGAAAATTTCTGGTAAAAGATCACCTAAAGACACACAGAGAAAATTAGAAAAGACAACTTATTCTGTCCAGAGGAATATGAAGGCTGCAGCTTTTGTCAGTGCTTCTTCCTCTAGTGATGAGTCAGAAGAATTTTTTAGAGTAAAACGTTCGGGAAAAACTTGTCAGGTGATTCAGTCAAGTTCTGAAGATTCAGATAATGGGGACGTAGGCAAGGTTAATATTGCACAACGAAAGAGAGTATCAAAGCATTCTAGATTGGGTACTTCACTGAGGGGAAACTATATCGTAGATTCTAGTAAGTCATCCTTTGAGGAATCCTTGCATCTTAGACTGTCAGAGGGGCTTAATAGATCAAATAAAGTGTCAGAGAAAAGTATAAGAACTATCAGGAGATCAGCTGCATCACCATATAATACAGTAAAAAGTCCCCTTGCTGCATCTGTGTCTGGGGACTCTGATGATGTACTTAAAAGTCAAAGACATGTGCATGTCAGACGAATACCAAGCTCAGATTCAGACGACCACAGGAAGGATTCTGGATGTCCATCTCACGCATTAGATGATAGTTTACCTAATGTAGATATATGTCAAGGCAGTCCAAATAAAGCAAAGAAAATGTTAAAATTCTGCTCTCCATCCTCAGTGTCTAAGTCACAGGAAAAGCCTGTGAGTGAGGACAAAGGTGAAAGGATTGATATGAAGAGAATAGAGGAGGAACTCGATAATGTTTACAGTAAAGAATGGAGGAAAAATGAAACTGCAGTGCTCGGTGCTATTGCAAAAGAAGGCAAGCCAGAAAAGGGAGAAATAGGTAGAACCATAATAGAAGGAACGCAGAAACAAATACAGCAGCGTCTTGATTTTTTTACCGATGATGAGTCAGAGGACGGTTTGTCATATCAGGCTGAAGAAATATTAGTTGAGGAAAGTGAAGATGGTGAAGCTGAGAATGAAAAATCTGACAGAGAATCCTCAGGCAGTAAGAAGGGAGGTGGAAAGTCACATCACACATCAGATGGGGAGAAAGCAAAAGCATCAGATGATAGTTTTGAAGAGTATCTTAAGAAAGTGAAGAAAAAGATTGCAGAGGAAAAAGAGAAGCAGAAGGAATATGTGTTTGTTGGCCGGGATGATAAGTATGAGTCGAGTTTCATAGATGATGGTAGTAGTGATGAGGATGAGGAGAGCTTTTGCTTGCCTCCAGTTGCCACTTCCCGGCCGTCTCACAAACCGCAGTTGCGTTACCACCGTGGTAGTATCACCGATGATCTGAGGAAACGTGGATGTGAAGATGGCAAAGGAAAAGGAGAAAGGGGAGAAGGAAAAATTGGAAGAGGAGGAGCAAAAGTTAGAAGAGGAAAAGGGCCCGTAACAAGTGATAGCGGTGCTATCAGTAGAGGTATGTCCATTTGGCGAGATCCCCCAGCAGTCGTTCTTGACTCGGACTCAGACTCAGACTCAGATGTGTTCCCTGTCACCCTGAATAATAAGCCAAGGCCACCAGCTCAAACTCCAAAAATATTGCCCCTTACAACACCAAAGCCCACAAAACCTGCCAAGGTATACCCCAAAACTGAGGGGCATAAGAGGCAAGTCTCAAAAAGGTATGAAGCTAAGGGTACCATTAACACCACTCCAACCCTCTCATTCTTGGCATCTCTCTCATCCAATGTAAACATGATGCGTTGCCATCCTGATGCTGTGGTTTACACCAAAAATTTTAAAAGGAGAAGAGTGGAATTGGCTGAAAAACTACATAGATACTACAACACCCATGTCTTTGATAACAAACTCCCAGCAACAATGAACATTAAGTGGAATAACAGGATGACCAAGACTGCTGGATTCTGCTACTATCAGATTGACCGTTCCCAGCCATCTGGAAGAGGTGCACGCATTGAACTAGCAACTAAGGTATGTCCCATTGCATTATTTTGTGTCTTGTGGATATGAGAGAGAGGAAGTAGTGTGTGTGCTCAAGGAGGCAAGGTATGATGTGATGGCACTGTGTGCTGTAGAGATGAAAGGGTGGTGGATGAATGGAAGGTGTGAATTGTGTTAGGTCAGATATGAGTATATGTGGGTGAAGTAAAAAGGAAGTACTCTTCTAGATGAATAGTGGAAAAGAAGGAATGAAAAATTATAAATATATCAGCTCAAGGTGCACCAATATAATATTAGAATATTAAATTAAATGGCAGATGATTATAGGACCAAAGTAGAGGAGGAGTTAGGGTTACTGAATTGGAATGAAATGGATCTGGACAGCCTGTGGAATGCATATAGGGATTGCTTGGTTAGGAATGCTAAAGCAGTGTGTGGTGTGGCAAGAGTAACAACAAAGAAGAAAGGTACAGCATGGTGGGATGAGGAGGTGAAGAGAGCGGTGGAGGAAAAGAGGAAGAAGTGTCTAAAGTGGTTACAGGATAGGGGTTCAGTTGAAATAAAAACTGAATATGTTGAGAGCAAGAAGTACGTAAAGAGAATAGTGAAGAGGAAAGAGAAGGAGGTAAATGAGGATCTAGGAAGAAAAATGAATGCAAACTACTCTGAAAATAGAAAGTTATTCTGGAAAGAGGTGCGGAAGTGTAGAAGTGAAAGCGGAAAGAAATGTGATGGTGTGAAGGATGTAGGTGGTAGATTATTAACCCATGGAGATGAAGTAAGGACCAGATGGAAAGAATATTTTGAAAGCCTGATGAATGGGAATAGAGAGAGCAGAGCAGCTGTAAACATCATTGGTTTTGGGGGTGTGCAGAGAAGGCATGCAGTGCTAGGAGACGTGACACTCGCACAGGTGAAGAGTGCTGTGAAGCGGATGAAAAATGGGAAACCAGCTGGGGTTGATGAGGTGTATGCAGAGATGATTAAGTGTAGTGGAGAGAGTGGAATGAAGTGCTTGTTGAAGATGTGTAAGAAGGCATGGATGAGTGAATCTGTGCCTGCAGAGTGGAAGAAGGCTGTGATTGTACCCCTGTACAAAAATAAAGGTGAGTGAAGTGAGTGCAAGAATTATCGTGGCATAAGTGTTATGAGGAACACACTGAGGTGGTTTGGCCATGTGGAGAGGATGGAGGGTGAAAGACTGACGAAGAGAGTGTATGTGAGTGAGGTGGAGGGGGAAAGAGGGAGGGGGAGGCCGAGGATGAGATGGAGAGATGGGGTGGAGAGGTATATGAGAGAGGGGGGTGTGAGTTGGGAGCAGGGGAGTGAAATGGCGGGGGACAGGGCGACTTGGAGGCGATTTGTTTGTGGCCACCCCAAACGGGATTGAGGCGTCTGGCAATAAATAGATAGATAGATAGATAAGTTTATTGAGTGTGGTAGGGAAGGTATATGGAAGAATTATGATAGAGAAAGTAAGAGAGATATCAAAAGTCCTAGTGAGTGATGAACAGGGTGGCTTTAGGAGTGGTAGAGGATGTGTGGACCAAATATTTGCAGTGAGACAGATAGCAGAGAAGGCTTGTGAGAAGGACCATAAGGTGTTTATGGCATTCATGGATCTGGGAAAAGCATATGACAAAGTGTACAGAGATGGATTGTGGAAAGTTTTGCGCATGTATGGTGTAGATGGTAAGCTGCTAGGTGCCGTCGAGAGTTTTTATGATGGTAGTGAAGCATGTGTAAGGGTTAATGGGCATCGAAGTGAATGGTTCACGATCGGTGTGGGCGTGCGACAAAGTTGTGTGATGTTCCCGCGGTTGTTCAATATATACATGAATGGGATGATGAGAGAAGTAAAAATACGAGTAATGGAGAGAGGGATGGCGTTGGTAATGAATGGTGATGGATGAAATATCTCAAATTTGTTGTATGCTGATGATGTAGTACTGCTTGCAAGTACCGGACAGGTAGTTGGTAGGCTAGTGCAGAGTTTTGCTTATGTCTGTAAGCATCGTGCCTTGAAAGTAAATGTACAGTAGATTAAAGTGATGGTTATCGAGAGAGAAGGTGACTCCCAGTGCGATGTTACAGTGAATGGAGAGAGACTGGAACTGGTGAGAGTGTTCAAATACCTGGGTACAGTGATAGAAAGGAGAGGAAAATGTGCAAAAGAAGTTAAAAGTAGAGTGACACAAGGAAGAAAAGTAGCTGGTGCAATGAAGGCGTTGATAAGAAACAGAGGCTTGAGTGTTGCAGCTGCACGAGGCTTACATGAAGGAGTATTAGTGCCAACTTTCACAAATGGATGTGAGACTATGGTGTGGCATGAAAATGAAGTCAAGAGTAAGAGCAGTGGAGATGGGACTGCTGAAGAATGTATGTGGAGTACAGAGGGTGGATAGGATACGAAATAATGTGATTCGTGAAAGATGCGGAGTGAGGAAGTCGGTGGACACCAGAATCAAAGAGAGTGTACTGAGATGGTATGGTCATGTGGAGAGAATGGATTACAATAGAGTGGTGAAAAAGGTATATCTGAGAGAATTCGAAAGAGGGAGGAGGCAAGGTAGGCCAAGGAGAAGGTGGAGAGATATGGTGAATGAATGTGTGGGGAAGAGAGGTTTAGAAGTCGGTGAGGCTAGGGAACTGACAGGAGATCGAGCTGGCTGGATGAATGTTGTGAGGAGAAGTGCATGATCAGGGATTTTTGGCACCCCTTTTTAACATGGCAGCGACTGGATTGACTCTATCGGATACAATTACGTGAAGCTACTGAACGTGGTGAATGTTTTTGGCGTATCCGATAGAGCCAGGATTCTGGGGGCTTGAATGATGATTGAATGGAATTGTGGTCCATTGGATTGGGCAAATTTGGACTGTCTGGACATTGCTACTCCTCACCCTGCCCTAGGATGGGAAAGGAGGTCCTGATGATGATGATGATGATGATGATGTATTAAAATGATGAGTATGTAAGGAAGAGAGATATTGAAGTCACTGAGGGTAGAGGATTGACAAGAGATCGAGCTGGCTTGATGAATATTGTGAGAAGAAGTGCATGATCTGGGATTTGGCACCCCTTTTTAACGTGACAGCATTCTGATGGATTCTGTCATATACGTTTATGTGAAGCTACAGAATGTGGTGAAAGTCTTTTGACATATCAGATAGAGCCAGGATTCCGGGCACTTGAGTGATGAGTGGATGGAAGTGTGGCCCATTGTACTGGACAAACTTGGGCTGTCTGTGTGTTGCTACTCCTCATGCTGCCCTAGGGAGGGAAAGGTCTGGATGATGATGATGATGATGATGGTGATGATGATGCATATGCATCATGAACTAAGTGGTGTAGAAGAGGACAGGTTAAGGTACCAACAGGATGAAGTGATGGGACAAATTTACTAGAGTTAACCTGTTCTTATTATTATATTTTAGCTGTATTCTAGCTGCCACCAGATTGTTTGAATAAGTTTAGGGGTGACCATTTTTTAGTGAATGCATTAGACACAACAATCCATTTCTATTTTATTTTGAGCAGTCACCCCACCAGGGATAAACTGTCTAATTGTAGTGAAAATTAATGAAAAATATATAATGTTGTTGAAGGAGTTAAAAAGCATTTGTGATGGGAGAGTTGTTAGTGGCCCAATGAATGATGTATTGAGTCATTTTGGAGTGCCAAGGGAGAAGGATAATGGGCAGTAGCTAGAAGACAATGATATATCAGAACTCCCCCACCCCCCTTTTTTTTTTTTCCCCTTCAAGGTATCAGTTGGGAATTTGTTATGGCTAATGCCAGTCAGTTTTCTGTCTGTCGATCTATCTGTTGCCAGACGCCTTACTCCCATACGGGGGGTCCACAAACAAATCACCTCCACGTCAACCTGTCCCCCACCATTTCACTGCCCTGCTTCCAATTCACACACCCCTCTCTCATATACCTCTCCACTCCATCCCTCCACCTCCTCCTTGGCCTTCCCCTCCCTCTCTCCCCCTCCACCTCACGCACATACACTCTCCTTATCAGGCTCCCATTCTCCACTCTCTCCACATGGCCAAGCCACCTCATTGTGTTTCTCCTAATGCTTCCTATCACATCCACATCCACACCACAACGTTCTTTCACATAATCCTTTGTCAGTCAGTCTCTCTGTGTGACTCCACAGGCTTCTCTCAAATAACTTATTTCCACTGCTCTCACTCTTGACTTGTGTCCCTCCAACAACATCCAAGCTTCACTTCCATATGTTAAAGTTTGTATCACAATACTGTCATGTAATAACTTTTTCACTTCCATGCTCACTTCCCTGTTTCTTATCACTGCCTTCAAGGAACCAGCAACCTTTCTTCCTTGTTGTACCCTTTCAAGCACTTCACCCTCCAAACTTCCATCCTTACTCATCACACTCCCCAAGTACTTAAACGTACTCACATTTTTAATTTCCTCCACATCCAACCTCACTGTACATTCACTGACTTCACCTCTCTCGAAGACCATAACTACCCTTTCCTACATTCACCTTTAGATTCCGTTTCTTACACACTCTCCCAGACTCATCCACCAAGCCTTGGAGCTCCTCTTCGCCTTCACCTAACAACAGAGTATCATCTGCAAACAATAGTACAGGGAGTTTCCAAACACTACCCTCTCTCACCAGGGCCACTCCAACATCCACATCTCTACCTTGTATCTCTTTTATAACCCCATCCATATACAGATTGAACAACCATGGAGACATGACACAACCCTGTTTCAACCCAACCTTCAAATAGAAAAACTCACTCAGTTCACTATCCACACGCATTGCAGCCTTAGCGCCCTCATACATACTCTTCACAGCACTCAGCAACTTCCCATCTACTCCATATATTCTTAATACTTTCGACAATCCTTGTCTATCCACCCTGCCATATGCTTTCTCCAGATTCATGAAGGCTGCATACAACTTCTTTCCCTTCTCTAGAAACTTTTCCACTAAAGATCTAAGAATGAATATCTGATCTGCACAACCTCTTCCCTTCGTAAAGCCTCCCTGTTCTTCTCCAATTAATTCCTCTGTTATTTCCCTAACTCTGTCAGTAAGTATCCTCCCGTATACTTTTCCTTTTACACTAAAAAGACAAATGCCCCTATTTCTCACCATTCATTATATATATATACAGTATATATATACACATATACAGTACCCTCGCGTCCAACATGCATTTGTCCAGCACGATTCGCGTCCAGCACGGAGAGCAAAAACTTAGTACGATTTAATACAATTTCATTACTGTAACATGGATGCATTAGCCTAACATGCACGGAGCTCCGAGACATGGGCGAAATCCACAGAGTTCGCCTCTAGCTTGATCACCCCTGGTCCAACACGGTCATACTGGATGTTCCTGTGATGCTGACAGCCAATCAAAACTTCTGATCAAGTTGCCTCCCCCACCCGCTATCGTGACGTGATCGTGATGTTGCCCAGTCAAAAATGCTTCTGCTCTCACATGATGTTTTGTTTAAATTTCTCCCACCACAGTGCCACTCAGTCGCATAATTTGCATTGGAAGGTGCTTTTTTCTCCCTGCATTTTCTGCCTTTGCAACTGCATTTTATCCTGCTCACAATGCCTAGGAAGCCTTCTGAGAACCCCAAGAAGCGGCGGCACCCCCCTCAGGCCACCAAGCTAGAAATTATCGAGAGGAAAAAGAAAAGGGAGAGGAAAGTGGACATTGCCAAGGCCTACGACGTGAAGGAAGCCAGCATGAGGACCATAATAAAAAACCAAGACAAGATCATGGCAGCAGTGAAGGCTTACGGAGTGCTAGGACAGGCAGAAGCAGGACTTTCCATGGATGTGGATGAGGATAGTGATTCTGAGTGTGATTTCGCAGGATTTATGAGGGACATTGAGGAGGAGCAGCAGCCATTAACCGCTAGTGATGCCAGCAGCTATCCTCCGAGGACCCAGTAGGACTACCTACAGCCTCAGATACCACCTTCCATTCCCAGCAAGCCCACCAACACTATCCTAAAAGGTTAGTTATCATTCATAGTACAGCACCATTTATTATGATTACAGTAGTACCAATATATGTAAAGGTATATGTTAGGTATTTAGGGTGACTTTTCCTAGGGTTGCTGACATAATTCATTTTTCCCCATAAGCTCTGTTGTTTGTCCAATACGTTTTTGGTCCAACACGGGACCTGTGCATGACAATATTGCCGTGTTTTATATATGTATATATATACACACACACATACACACAGTGGGCTCGCCTACTTCATGAGCTCAGAGTGCGCGAATCGCATTGTGTGCGAGTGACCAAAAATCATAACGAAAAACCTTCAATGCCCGAGTTTACCTCACAAAATGCGAGGTAGAGGCAAGGAGTGGCTCAAAAACGCCGTTTTCCATCAGTACGCGACCCCCACCCCCACACAACGCGCCTAGAGACTGGTGGGGAAGGTGCTCAAGAGGAGTCTACAGTAAGATCTCGCCAATAACAACTCTGACAATAACGTTTTTGGCAATAAGAGTAAGTTAGAATAGGTACCCAGTTTTTATGCTATTGACTTCTATTTCCCGAATACAGTACCAAGTTGTTATACTGCCAATACGTCCATAACAAGATGAGGAATGAAACAGACAAGCAAGAAGAGATGAAGGAAATTGCCGAAAATGTGAGCAGTAGCAAGGAGGAGAGGGAGGATCCTCCCCTCACCACCTTCCCTGACTCACCCACCCCCATCCACTCCTCCTCCACTGCCCCACCTGACTCACCAGCTGCCTCCCCCTCCACCTCCACAGCCCCACCTGACTCACCTGCTTCACCTGGCATACCTGCAACCCCACCATAATGACTGTTGCTGCATTCTGGAAGAAATATGACATTCAACAGGCCCTAAATTTCTTCGTCAAAGCCTGGAATCATACAATGGCAACCATTAAACAAGCATGGTGCAGCTGAGGTGGCGGCAGGGGCACTCTAAGTGTGTTGCTGCGCCTTGGAACCCCTGTTATTTAAGCCCATCAGGCCTGTTGTCTTCTGTTGTTAAGGTGACTGACCATATTTTTGTTACTGTAGCTATATCTATAGTGTAAGTTCGAAAAAGTTTCCCTTTATTATGTCTCTAAGGGTCAAAAGAGTCCAGATATGAGGGGGTACTGCCCATATGTTATTTTTCCTTTAAGATTATGTATTCCCACTGAGCGATTTCACAGTGCACGAGGACCATGACCGCCCAATCTTTAGCACACTGTGTGGGCCCACTGTATATATATATATATATATATATATATCTATCTCATCCCATCAGCCTTTTGAATGTCCACTGCAGGACCAGCCTATCCCGACCGAAGTCGGGACGATACAGCCAATGTATCTTTACCAGGTGGCTTAGGCTGTCTGGTAGAGATCGTATGTTGGGTGAGAAGTGCTTGTAAGTGTAATTGTAGTGTTGGAGTGGCTTTGGATGTGTGTGTAGTCTGTGAACCAAGTGTAATCGGCCCGTGCAAGCCAACTGGGTGCAAGCATACTTTATTGTATGCGACACTGATTCAGCCACATCACCCCTTATGTCTCCCAAGCAGTACATGGCCAGAAGAATGCTCCCAAAGTTTATTACCCTGGCGGGGTGCGAACCCTCGTTCTTCAGTGTACGAAAATGCACACTTTACCACTGTACCACAGAGGCCTCATATATATATATATATATATATATATATATATGTATGTATGTATGTATGTATGTATATATACACACATACACACAGTCTTTTAAATGCAGTGTATCCAGGCATCTCAAAATGAGTGGATCTTGAAATTGGCTCTCTGTTGTATTGTTTTTGTGTTTTTCTTGCAAAGAAAGGTTTGCAGGCTCCGGCCTTTGGTTCATTCTTCCTTACATTAAAAGAAAAAAAATATGTCCACACACATGTACATGCACACACACACGCACACCCACACGCATACCCCCCCACACACACATGCACCCACATCCCCCACACACACACACACACACAAATTCAAAGCAAAATTTGTTCTACTGACAAACAGAGACAGGACCTCATGACCGTAACTCATTTCCTGTATATCACAACTAGCTAAATACAACTAGGTAAATACACACACACACACACACACACACCAATTTTCAGGCTTCAGATGGTCTGGCACCTATTAATTCATCATAATCAATTGCTGAATATGGAGTTTGACTGGAACAGGGAAGGTTTGTTGGCAGATCCAGTGTTTAGCATTGGCCTTTGATTGATGCTGCTACAATGAGCAGGCCAACAGACAGGATGCAGTTTGGGAAGATGGCAGGTTTACGTGGGTTGATTGCAGAAATGCTGAAGGCTTCAGGAGATACAGGAGTGGGATTAGATCCTGATTCAATGAATATGGTTATATATGAGTGTTTTGCCCCAGATGAGTGGGTGAAGAGGATCGAGGAGTGGCTTGTTAAGAGTGCTTATGGCAATGTATGTGGGTGCTCGCACCCAGTTGAGAGTAAATGGAGAATTGAGTGATGAGAGTTTTGTGAATGTTGTCGTGTATCAGGGGTCATCGAGCCTCTTATTGTTTGTCATGGTGCTTGAAGCTCTCATGTGACCTCAGAAATGGACTCCCATAGAAGATATTTTATGCTGATGACTTGTGTTGATTGCAGAAATTAAAAGGGAGCCGGAGGAAAGATACAGGAAACTGAGAGATGGAATGGATTGCAAAGGTTTGAGAGTAAATGTGAATGAAAAAAGTGATGATATCTTGGGCTGGTGGTGGTACTGTCTAAACAGAGGGAGAGTGGCCATGTGTGGTTTGCCCCAAGGGTGTGGGAAGTAACTCCATCTTATTCAGCATTTGTGAAAGTGGGTGCCTAAGAGGTGTACAGTAATGATATTTAAGGCAGACTGCAAGATAATACTTGTTTTGTGTGTGTGGTGTGTCGGGGAGAGCATGTAGAGATTGTCAGGTGTGAAAGGATTGATCTTGCTGGTAAGTCTCTTGAGTGTGTGGAAGAGTTTTGTTATTCGGGAGATATGTCATGTGCAGGAGGTGTGGCCCAAGCTAGCTCTTTGGCTAGCGTGAGGAGTGGTTGGAGGAAGTTTGGGGAGCTGTTGCCTCTCCTGACATTGAGAGACCCCTTCCTCCATGCTAAGGGATCTATGTGTGCAGCATGTGTTAGGAATGTAATGCTGTTTGGTAAAAAACATTGGCAGTGAAGAAAAATAATTGTTAGGCTCAAACATACAGAAATGAGAATGATTAGAAGGATGAGTAATACGTCCTTGAATGCAAGGCCTGTGGGAGGCTAGGTTTACAATTGAAGAGTTGAGAGGAAGGATGGAACTGGAGTGTACTGGTGCTGTGATAAGGAGGGGCAGATTGAGATGGCTTGAGTGTGAAGAGGATAGAGGATGACAGTAGGGTGTGGAGGTGGGAATTGTGAATGTTAGGGGTATGGTTATGAGAGGTAGACTGAAAAAGACCTGGGATGAGGTCATAGAATGTGACGTCAGGGATAGGGGACTGAAAAGGGAGGCTGCCAGTGATCAAGCAGTGTTGAGAGCTGCCATTAGGTGACCAGGGCCGACACATGCAAACATGTTGGAGTCTTTATAAAAGAATACAAACAATATGAAAATTACGAGAAGGCATTTGAAATTCCCGTACCCACCAGACTGGTTTACCAGGTAGCCACAGGTGGCATTGAGTGTAATGCGTGCCCACTTGTATTACTTTGACTCCGCATGTTGGTGGTGATTCCCATATTTTATCTTGTTCTTAGCCTGTATTACTCATGTTTAACAACAGCTGTGGCTTAAGAAAGTTGCAAGTGTTTCATTGGTTGTGTCAAGCATAAATACCAGCTGTATCAGTACAGTCAAACCACCTAGAGCGTGGTTGATTGGTTCGCAGAACTACCGCAGTGACAATAACCCACAGTAACCAGATGAAGCAATAAATAGGAATAAATGTAATTGGTTGAGGGTCAGCAAGTTTACACTACCTTTTTTTTTTTTTTTTTTTTTTCCCAAATAATAACCCCCCAGAAGACTGGAGGACTGGATCAGCAATGTTTACACCGACTCAGCTGCTCTCAGTTGTGAACCATATGACCCTTTTCTCTCTCATTTCTTGTAAATGACTTTGTGAGCCAGCATTGGTATCAGTGTATGGTGAGTATGAAACACTCACAATTAATCATTCCAGACCATCAGCTTATGTTCTTGTGAACACATCTCATAATATTTCTCGTCCTTTAAGTTTACTTTTAACTCTTGCTGAGCTGCACACCTCATATGAGGCACAAAGAAGGTCTGCACAGGCCAAGCTGCAAGCTTCATACGAGGTACAGTTTACACTGGTTGTAGGACATTGACTCAGGTTAGGTAAACTACCTTACAGTTAAATACAGTACAGTATTATATCATCACTTCAGTTTATTCTGATATGTGATGTGCTGAAAGAACAGATGGTGAAGAAGAGAACCTATGCACCCAGGAGAAAAATATAGAAGTTGAAATCCAAGCAGTAAGGGATGCCTTCTAGAGCAAGATAAGTAGAGTGGTGACTAAACAGGGAGCTGTTGACAGAAGTGTTAATGAACATTACAAAGCTCTCAAGAACAATCTCCTGAGAGTTACTGATTCACTGTGTGGATGGACAAGGGCCCCTCCAAGACATAAGGAAATGTGATGGGATGAGGGTGTAGAAGTCGCCGTTAAGGAGAAAAAAAGAATTTTCCAGGAGTGGAAAACGGGCAGTATCAGAGAGGAATTCATGGTTGCTAAGAGTAGGGCCAGAAAGGAGATGCTGTACACAGGGCAAAATCTGAATCCCATGGACTTTCACTGGGTAACCAGAGTAGTGCTGAAAGGAAGAATATAGTATTTAAGGTGGCAGATCAGATGAAGAGGGAAGACAGGGATATTATAGGTGAACAGTGTGTAAAGAATGATGAAGAAAATGTAGTGGTTGAACAGCGAGGATATTAAAGACGCCTGGAGAGAGCATCGTAACAGGTTGCTGAATGAGGAGTTTGACTGGAACAGGGAAGGTTTGAAGTCAGCAAATCCATTGTTTGACCCTTGGTCTTTGATTGATGCTGTTACTGTGAGCAGGGCAATAGGCAGGATGCAGTTGGGGAGGGTGGTGGGTGTGTCAGGGTTGACTGCTGAAATGTTGAAGGCCTCAGGAGATAGGAGTGAGTTTAGTTACTGATTTGATTAATTTGATTATAAATGAGTGTGTTGTCCCAGAGGACTGGCTGAAGACTGCGACTGTAAATGTGTGAAAGGGGACGGCTGATGCCATGGAAAGAAGAATTATACAGGCACAAAACATTTGGACCAGATAATGAAGGTACTGGAGAGAGTCCTAAAAAGTATGATAAAGGAATGAGTGAATATTGATGAGATGCAGTTTGGGTTTATGCTAGACAAAGGTACCACTGATGTAATTCATTGTCCGACAGCATGAGGGAAAATATATAGGAAAGTAAAGGGAACTATACTTCGTTTTTGTTGATTTGGAGAAGGCCTTTGAAGAGCTCCTAGGAGGAGATGAAGAGTTGAAATGAGTAATGAGAAAGCTTGGGATCAAGGAGTGGCTGGTCAGAGTGGTTATGGTCATGCAAGTGGGTGCATACACCCAAATGACAGTAAATGGAGATTTGAGTGATGAGTTTTCCATGAATGTTGGCATGTTTCAGAAGTCAGTCTTAAGCCTCTTATTGTTTGTTTTGGTGCCTGAAGGTCTCTCACGTGACATCAGAAGTGGATTCCTATGGGAGTTGTATGCTAATGACTTGGTGTTGATTGTGGAGAATGAAAGGGAGGCAGAAGAAAGATAAAGAAAATGAAGAGATGGAATGAGTCACAAGGATTTGAGAGTAAATGTGGATGAAATAAAAGGGATGATATCGAGGGCTGGTGGTGGTACTGTCACAGCAGAGGGAGTGTGGCTATGTGCAGTTTGCCACAAGGATGTGGGAAGTAACTTCATTTTGTGCAGTGTTTGTGATAAATGGGTGTATAGGTGATGTAGTGGTATTAGGGGTAGACTGTGAAATAATGCTGACTTCTTTTGTGCAGTGTGTCAGGGAGAGCATTTAGAGAGTGTCAGGCGTGAAGGTATTGGACTTGCAGGAGTCTCTTGAGTGTGTGGAGGAATTTTGTTATTTGTGGGACATGTTTTGTGCTGGAGGTTAGGCTGAAGCTAGTTCTGTGGCTAGGGTAAGGAGTGTTCAGAAGAAGTTCAGGAAGCTGTTGCCTCTCCTAATACTGAGAGGGCCCTCCCTCAGTGCTAAGGGACCTTTGTGTGCAGCATGTGTTAAGAGTGTAATGCTGTTTTTTAGTGAAACCCGAGCAGTAAAAGAACGGGACATTAATTGGCTAAAATGTACAGAAATGAGAATAATTAGATGAATGTGTCATACATCCTTGAATGCAAGGCCTGGAGGGAGCTAGGATTGTGACTAAAGAACCGAGAGGAAAGATGGGACTGGAATGTGCTTGTGCTGTGATGAGGAGGGGCAGATTGAGATGGTTTGGGCATGTTGAGAGGATGAAAGATGACAGTCGGGTGCAGGCCAAAAAAGACCTGGGACATGGTCATATAGTGTTACCTTCAGGCTAAGGGATAGGGAGGCTGCCAGAGATTGAGCAGTTTGGAGAGCCACCATTTGGTGTCCAAGGCTGACGCATGCAAACATGTTGGGGGCTTCATAGACAATGCAGAATGATACCACAGTCAAATCAAAGGCTTATTTCCACCACAAGGATCTACTGAGGGACTTTATACATGAGAGTGGAGTGCATAAAGTGTTATTATATTTTGTGGTTGTTTGCATGTGGATACCAGTTGAAATGAGGCATGCCATCACCATAGTAACTGACATGTAGATACCCAGTGACCTACCACACTGGCTGCCCATACCTTCACATATATTTTTATTCTCTTGTCTGGTCATAATGGTGTATTAAAAGCCATTTGGGAGGATTTAATCCAGTAAGACATTTTTTTTTAATCATCATCATTATCATCATCATCCAGACCTCCATTTCCACTTTAGGGCAGGGTGAGGAGTAGCAATGTCCAGACAGCCCAGATTTGCCCAATCCAACGTGCCATGCATCCATTCACTCACCATTCAAGCCCCTGGAATCCTGGCTCTATCTGATACGCCAAAAACATTCATCACGTTCTGTAGCTTCACATACACGTATCCGACAGAGTCAGTCCAGACGTTGTCACGTTAAAAAGGGGTGCCAAATCCCTGATCATGTGCTTCTCCTCACAACATTCATCCAGCCAGCTCGATTTCTTGTCAGTTCCCTACCCTCACCGACTTCCAAACCTCTCTTCCTGACACACTCATCCACCATATCCCTCCACCTTCTCCTTGGCCTACCTCACCTCCTCCCTCCTTCAGATTTGCTCAGATATACCTTTTTCACCACTCTGTTGTTATCCATTCTCTCCACATGACCATACCATCTCAGTACACTCTCTTCGATTCTGGTGTCCACGGACTTCCTTACTCCACATCTTTCACAAATCACATTATTTTGCATCCTATCCACCTTCTGTACTTCACATACATTCCTCAGCAGTCCCATCTCCACTGCCGTCATTCTTGACTTTTCATTTTCATGCCACACCACAGACTCACATCCATATGTTAAAGTTGGCACTAACACTTCTTCATGCAAGCCTCATGCATCTGTAACACTCAAGCCTTTGTTTTTTATCAAGGCCTTCATTCCACCTGCTACTTTCCTTCCTTGTGTCACTCTCCTTTCCATTTCTTTTGCACATTTTCCTCTTTTTTTCTATCACTGTACCAAGGTATTTGAGCTCTCTCACTAAATCCAGTCTCTCTCCATTCACTGTAACATCGCACTGGAAGTCACCTTCTCTCTTAGTAATCATCAATTTACTCATTTCTACATTTACTCTTCAGGCACGATGCTTACAGACATCAGCAAAACTCTTTACCAGTCTGCCAAGTTCTAGTGTGGTATATGCAAGTAGTGCTGCATCATCAGCATACAACAACTTTGAGATATTCCATCCATCACCAACGCCATCCCCCTCTCCATTACTCATGTTTTTACTTCTTTTATCACCCCATCCTTATATATATTGAACAACCATGGAGATCACACAACCTTGACGCATGCCCACACCGATCGTGAACCATTCACTTAGATGCCCATTAACCCTTACACATGGTAATATTTTTTAATGATAAAAACAAAAAAATAAAACACTTCAGTTGTTTATTATGCTGTTAAATACACCTGTATATGTTGTTTATAGTTGTTGAAGAGGTAATATTTTTTTCCTTTTTTGCACTCACTTCAAGGAGGAGTGTTATATTTCTGTAACTCCTTTTAATTTTACTAAATTTTTCTTCCAACATGATTGCAGTCAGTGAGATTTTACCTGCCATATTGAAGATAATGCATTTTTTCATAAGGCCACAGTCAAGGAAAATCATAATAACGAAACCAGTGATGAAGGAGGATCAACTGTACTGGATAAGGTAAAACTGTTGAAAAAACTGGACCACGGTGGTCACATGCAGAAATTGTGCAACGTACGGTATTGGTTCATCACCTCTTTGTGATATAAAGAAGCAAAGGGAAAAATATTGAATTCGATTCTCACAATGATTCAAAGAAACAATTAACATTTAGAAAATCTGTGAGAGATGGTAAGAGTACTGAGCATAATTGAGTGATGATAGAATGGTTTCAACAGTCTCAAAGTGTTGGAGTGGGCTTGTCGGGTAAAATGAAAGTGAACCAGGCCCAGTTGATCCATAAAGAACTTAAATTAGAAAATGAGTGTGTTTACACCAAAGTATAGTGGATCAGAGGTGTATCGTTGAATTATTATACATCACCTTTATTGGTCTCTGTTGAATTACTGTGTATATGTGACCTCTGTTAGTTCAGCAAACAGTTAATTTGGTATTGCTCTGGAATCAAGGATGCCTATGGTGGATGCACAAAGTTCCCCTGTGCAGAGAGTTCTCATTCACCCAAGTGTGCATGCGCAAGACTGTTTGGACATGCACAGGATTCATTGCCAATGCAGTTTTCATTTGCACAAAGCTCCTCTTTAGAAAACGTAATGATCTAGCCTAACCTAGCTTATCTTAACTGGGGGCAAAGCCCCCAAACCCCCTTGATATTAGTTACCTTGGGGGACTTATCTGCACTGGGGATCTTCATCCATATGACACCAGAAAATCGATGGTGTATCGACATGTAGTATATAGGGTATATTATACAAGAGCTGATTGAATAGTATCTAACCTTTAGCTGGTGAAAAAAAACAAGCTCCCATACTGAGTTCAGACTTTAATCCCCTTCATAGAATGCCCTTTTGGACTCAACACACTAAACCAGCAGTTCTTCCATTGCTGGAAACATTTTATAAAGTCAGATAAGTGGTAGGTGGTGGTGACCATCATCCACTCACTTGATGTAGTGCTGCCTACTTCTTCTTTAGTCTTTATCATTCTTTTTCTGTGCCTGCCCTCCTCTCTTCCTATTTCTCCCAACTTTCCTGTCACTTTTTAATGCTTTTCTTTCCTTTACAGGTGGCTTACATTGAGTGACAAGCCTAATGGTTTCCTGTAAGCCAAGAAATCATTTACAACGGTGGGTGGTAACCATATAACCAAACCACATGTGCTCCCTACGTGTCAGCAAGTGGGTTGGTGGAGAGTTAGTGCCCCTCCCCGCAAAACAAATAACTCAAAGTCAAATGGCCACCCCTTACGGGATTATTGCGTCTGGCAGTAGATAGATAGATAGATAGATTTGGAGATCACCAGCAAGATCTTTGTTGCATTTGTCTTTATCTCATTTGTGTCCTCAAATCTCTAACCCTTCAATTACATCTTCAGTTTAGGGAGTAATAAAAAATCACAGGGAGCCATGTCAGGAGTGTAGGGAGCCTGCTGGACCTGTGTGGTACTGTGTTTGGCCAAAAAATCCACAAAAAATGAGTTAAGGGTGGCTGGGGACTGACAGCTTCACCATAATAATGCTCCAGCCCACTCATCCTATCTCATCCAGGATTTTTTGGTCAAACACAGGTATGGGATTTCACCATATCAGTTAACCATATAAAATGGGCTTCAATAGTGCAGTTTGTGCATTTTGATTTGCACGGGAATATTTCAAGATACCATAGCTGCGCAAATTAAGGATTTCCTGTATGTGAGCCATAAACACACACCACCCCATGGATATTAACCGTCACAGGCTCAATCCAGATAGAATGCCTTAACCTACTAAACCACTAGGCATCATTTTGTTATATGATCACCACCCTGTGTACTAAATGGTTGTCTGGTTTGCAGGAAGCCATTTGGCTCAGACTCAGTGTAGAGGCCACTGAAGGCAGCTGTATGTTGTGTGAGTGGATGGTGTAGGAAATGTGTCTGACTCTCAGCTTAGATTTGATAGTCTGTTCCCTAAGTAGCAGCCGTTTTCCTTGCCAAACTCCTTCACATGTACCTGTCACTTGCAGGTGATTGATGCCCCAGAGCGCCTACGAGACACCCTGATCCATGAGCTGTGTCATGCTGCTTCTTGGATTATTTCTGGCTACAAGGCTGGCCATGGACCACTCTGGAAGGCATGGTGAGCTGTGTCAACCTGTTTTCTGTGCTCATGATCAACTGTTAGGTGGGTTGCATGATGTGAGTATCAGGATGCTGATTGCTTGCTTTGAAATTCTGGGGATTTGGTTTTGAGTTCAAGAAAAGTTGAAAATTTCAATGAGGGTATTTGTGCTAATGTATGTTTGTAAACTGGTCAGGTTTTGCTGGGTTGTGGGTGGAGGCATCCATCTTCCACTCATTTGATGTACTGCTGCCTGCTTCATCCTACACATTATCATTCCTTTTCTGTATCTGTTCTCCTGTTTTCTCCCATCCTTCCTGTCACTACTAATTGCTCCTCTTTCCTCTTAGGGTGACTACACTGAATGACAAGCTTGATGGTTTCCATGTGACCTAGGAATCCATTTACAATGCTGGGTGGTAGCTATATAACCAAATTACAGGGTGAAATGGAGTCTACTATGGTCCCCTTTTAACTGGGTGGAGAGACACAAATGTGATATCCTTCCAGGAACCAGACCTTTGCACCTCACTGCAGTGAAGTGCTCTCTGCAGCGAGAGAACATTGATTCGCTGCGTGGGACAGACCTGCAGGTGCAGTTGCTTGCCGTCAGTAGAGGGGTCTGCTCAGCCAGACAGACTGGAGTTAACAACAGTAACAACAAATCACATTTACTGCTTTGGATTTTTTTGGATTTTTTGATTAGTTGTTGGATTTGTGAGGCAAATAGTGTATGTGTTTGGGAGCATGTGCATGCATGTATGTTTGTGCCTGCCTATACATGTGCCTGTGTTTGTGTGTGTGTGTGTGTGTGTGTGTGTGTGTGTTTATTTATTTTACCTAGTTGTAGCATACAGGATTTCAGCAAAGGTTATGTAAATCTGTCTCCATATCACAAATTATTCAGTCTATTTTTAAACACTTGGATGCTTTTTGCTGGCACCACCTTCTCTTCCAAACTCTTCCAGATGTCTATATCGTACTTCAGTTTATTCGGTCTTCTATCTTTCTTTCTTTTGTTCTTTCCTCGTCCCTCTGCCTATGGGTGACTTTACACTCCCTCTTCTGTCTTTCTTTCCTTCATTCTTTCCTCTTCCTTCTGCCTTCAGGTGACTTTATACTCCATCTTCTGTCTTTCTTTCCTTCTTTCTTTCCTATTTCTTCTGCCTACGGGTGACTTTATACTCCCTCTTCTGTCTTTCTTTCCTGCTTTCTTTCTTCTTCCGTCTGCCTATGGGTGACTCTACACTGAGTGACAAGCCAAATGGTTTCCTGTGCACCAAGAATCCATTTACTATGCTGGGTGGTAACCATATAACCAAATAATGGCGCCTGGTGGTTTAGTGGGTAATTACGGTTCTCCAGTCAGATTGAGCTGGTGAAGGTTTATATCCAAGAGATGGTTGGGGTTTATTGCTCATGTAATGCCACTCAGGGATGAGTGAGGCTGGGCACTCTCATCTTAAATGTCAAGACCAACTTGCTTTGCCCCGGGTTCCTACGCTTCTCATGGGGTGGCATAGGACTGGATGATGGATGGATAGGAAACTATATTTTTTCACATCATTTAAGCATCTGCTCCTGAGTTTATATTCATGTCCTCTTCTCCTTCCCTCATCATCCACAAACAAATCTCCATTTTTCACCTTTTCCAGTTTTCAAACTCCTTTAAATATAATCAGTTTCCTCTCTCTCTTCTCTCACTGAGCATTGGTAATGTCAGCTTCTTCAGTCTGTCTTTATAAGACAGTTCCCTCAAGCTTTGTAGCATCCTAGTTGCCATCCTCTGTACCTTTTCTGTTTTTCTTTTATTCCTTTTTAAATGCAATGACCATATCACTGCTGCATATTATAATTTCGGTTGCATCATGGGCACATTTATCTCTCTCAACCTCTCATCCAAATAGCTGAAAGCCATTCTCGTGTTAGCAGTCAGTCTATCTCCCCCTCCTTTTAACTTATTTATATGCTTCTGTGGTGATAGGTTATCCAGTGTGGTCATGCATAGATCATTCTCTTTCCTTGCTCTGCTGAAAAAGAGGACTTATGTACCTAGGAGGAAAATATGAAAGCTGAAAAACCAAGTAGTAAGGGATGCCTTCTATAGCGAGTTGAGGAGAGTGGTGGCTGAACAGGGAGCTGTGGACAGAGGCGTTAATGAACAGTACAGAGCCCTCAAGAACAATTTCTTGAGAGTTACTGATGTAACATGCAGCTGGACAAGAGGACCACCAAGACATAAAGTAACTTGGTGGTGGGATGAGGGTGTAGAAGCAGCAGTTAAGGAGAAATGAAGGCTTTTCCGGGAATGGAAGAAGGGTGGTAGCAAGGAGGAATATTTGGCTGCCAAGCGTAGGGTTAGAAGAGAGGTATACAGGGCAAAGTCTGAGTCACAGAGACAATTACTTGATAACCTAAATCATGGGGAAAGGAAAAATTTATTTAGGGTGGCAGGTCAGATGAAGAGGGATAATCGGGATATCATAGGTGAGCAGTGTGTGAAGAATGATGAAGGAAGGGTAGTGGTGAACAGTGAGGATATTAAAGATGCATGGAGAGAGCATTATAACCGGTTGTTGAATGAGGAGTTTGACTGGGACAGGGAAGGTTTGGAGCCAGCAGATCCAGTGTCTGGCCCTTGGCCTTTGATTGATACTGCTACTGTGAGTGAGGCAATAGGCAGGATGAGGGTGGGGAAGGCAGCAGGTGTGTCTGGGTTGACTGCCGAAATGCTGAAGGCCTCAGGCGATATAGGGGTGAGTTTAGTCACTGACCTGACAAATAGGATTATTTATGAGTGTGTTGTCCCAGATGATTGGCTGAAGAGTGTAATTGTAAATGTGTATAAAGGGAAGGGTGATGCCCTGGAAAGAGGAAATTATAGAGGTATAAAGCTTTTAGATCAGATAATGAAGGTAATGGAGAGAGTTTTAGAAGGTATGATTAGAGAAAGAGTGAATATTGATGAGATGCAGTTTGGGTTTATGCCAGGTAGGGGGACCACTGATGCCATATACATTGTTCGACAGCTTCAGGAAAAATATATTGGTAGGAGAAGGGATCTTTATTTTGTTTTTGTTGATTTGGAAAAGGCCTTTGACAGAGTCCCTAGAGAGGTGGTGAAGTGGGCAATGAGAAAGCTTGGCTTGGAGGAGTGGCTGGTTAGGGTGGTTATGGCTATGTGTGTGGGTGCTCACACCCAGGTGAGAGTGAATGGAGATTTGAGTGATGAGTTTTCCGTGAATGTTGGTGTGCATCAGGGGTCAGTCTTGAGTCCCATGTTGTTTATCATGGTACTTGAAGCCCTTTCACATGACTTTAGAAACGGACTCCCATGGGAGTTGTTTTATGCTGATGATTTGGTGTTGATTACAGAGAATGAAAGGGAGGCGGAGGAAAGGTTTAGGAAGAGGAGAGATGGTATGAGGCAAAAGGGTTTAAGGGTAAATGCAGATAAAACAAAAGTGATGATATCTAGGGTTGGTGGCGGTACTGTCAAAGACAAGGGAGAGTGGCCATGTGCAGTTTGCCACAAGGGCGTTGGAAGTAATTCCATCTTGTGCGGTGTGTGATAAATGGGTGCATAAGAGATGTAGTGGTATCAGAGGTAGACTGCGAGATAATGCTGATTTTATGTGTACGGCGTGCCAGGGTGAGCAGGTGGAGATGGTCAGACGTGAAAGGATTGAACTTGCAGGTGAATCTCTTGAGCATGTGGAAGAGTTTTGTTGTTTGGGAGACATGTTGTGTGCTGGAGGTGGGGCTGGAGCTAGCTCTGTGGCTAGGGTGAGAAGTGGTTGGAAGAAGTTCAGGGAGCTCTTGCCTCTCCTGACATTGAGAGGGCTCTCCCTACGTGCTAAGGGGTCTTTGTTTGCAGCATGTGTTAGGAGTGTAATGCTGTATGGCAGTGAGACCTGGGCAGTGAGGGAGGAAGATATTCGCCGGCTCAGACGTACAGAAATGACAATGATTAGGTGGATGTGCAGTGCGTTCCTGCGTCCAAGGCATGGAGGGGCTGGGTTTACAATGGAAGAGTTGAGAGGTAGGATGGGACTGGAGTGTATTGGTGTTGTGATGAGGTGAGGTAGATTGAGGTGGTTTGGACATGTGGAGAGGATGGGGGATGATAATTGGGTGAGGAAGGTGAGAAGTGTTAATATTGGGGGTGGGGTTATGAGGGGTAGACCGAGAAAGACATGGGACGAGGTCATTAAGTGTGACCTTAGGGTTAAGGGACTGAACAGGGAGGCTGCAGTGGATCGTGCAGCGTGGAGAGCCGCCATTAGGTGACCAAGGCCGACACATGCAAGCATGTTGGAGCCTTTAAAAACGAAACGAAAACGAAACGAGCTAGGTCTTTTGCCACTTATTCCCATTTCTAGGATATGGCTTTTTTTTTTCTTCTTTTTCCATTAAACTCCATTTTCTAAGTCTGGCTCCAACTGTACAACTTCAAATCATTTATGCAAAATAGAAGTCTGTCAAGGCGTCCTGATGATCTGAAAGGGAAATATCTACTAACATTGGCCAACCACTAATCAGCTGATCGAGATATAAACAATCATCGAATGTGATCTTGATCTTGGACAGAATCGACAATTTTAATTGGAAAATATTTTAATCTTTATCACCATGTAGGTTTGCACACCTAATTATTTGAAATTCAGTCAAAGTTTATTGCATAATTAAATTATTTATAGAAAATCAGAATTCAGAGTGAAAATTTCTTAAAGTTAGCAGAAGTGTTCTGCCTCTAGCCTAACAACTCACCTTGATGTACTTTTGTTTTGGATAAATATCGATTTACAATGCAGATACATTTTTTTTTTTTTGTACTCCAAATAAATATATATGCAAAATAGAAGTCTGTCAAGGTGTGCTGACGATCTGAAGGGGAAATATCTGCAAACATTGGCCAGCCACTAATCAGTTGGCCGTGATATAAACACTGACAATCTGTTGGAGAAATATCTGCTAACATTCGTGCATTTTAGCTCTGAAACCTAATTTTTAAATTAAGTTATATTAAGTAAAATGTTTTAAGTAGATATCAGATAATTAGGTGTTTATGAGCCACTGTGGCAAAAAAATTAAAATATTTTCCAGTGAAAAGTGCCGATTTGGTATTTAGTCACACCGAGTTGGGTGAGTAGGAATCACTGAGCTCTGTAATATGGAGAGGCTTTCTCATGGCTAACACAGTGTAACTGATGTAGCCGCTGCCAGGACAGCGCTGGTGTAGCGGCAGCAATGTTACACTTTGCCTGATGCCCACGGTTTTTGAACTGAGGTGTTTGTTGGGTTTTTGAAAGCAGCTGATGATTCCGTAATATATAGTGCAGTGGTCAGCTGTGCAGCTTCTGGATGCAAAAATGGATACAGGAATTCATCAGAGAGAGTTGGCATTACATTTTACAAGTAAGAAATATATCTTGTTGCTAATTCTATAAGATTATTGCCCCCTGGGGTGGGGCAACAAGATTCTTCCCTGGTATCCCTGCATGAATGAGGCCACTAAAATGGACCCATTTATCTCCAGTCTTTCTCTCCATGTCCTCTTCTCTTCTGTTCACACTCTCTTGTAGATATTTCCATGTTTCTTCCAGCCTTTATCAATCGAGACATTCTGTTTCATGACATGGATAGTGCCATTAAGGGTATGTTCTGCACTGCAGCAACCTACGGCATTTTTTTTATACTCATTGGCTTAATGTACCCGATATAATTTGTTAAACTAGGCAGAAAAAAAATCATAATCCATATATGTTTTTGTATTATAAGCAAAAAGTGTCTTCCACTGCTTAGTGGAAATGAAGTATTTGAATTTGAATTTGTCGGTGTTTCAACATGGCTGCCAAAATCACATGCCTGCAGCGGAAATAACCTCTTCATATTATAGAGCTCAGTGGTAGGAATGGATCCCATTGACTTTGTCCATAAGAAAATATATATATTTTTTTTAACTGTGAATATAATTGTGTCCAAGCCTTCCATAAACTTTACCGTGGTATGTAATGAACTATTTATAATGGCATTTGAGAAAGGTAAGAGGCAAATGGGATATTGCCACGAGTTAGGAGCTGGTGGCATGAAGCAGGTTGGTGGCCAAGATGTGTTTCATATATGAAAATAATTTCTTGTGTGTGTTACAAATGGCCTTTATCGAGTCAAAACCTTGCTAAAATTATACTGTGTTGTGCAGCAAACTGCTTATAGTTTCACATGAGAGAATAATGGCCGGACTTTTGTTGAGAATCCCGGACTTGTACAGGCATTTGTCTGGCATTTGATATTATTGTCTGGCCTCAACCCGTGTCCAGGAAATCCGAAATCTGGAAAACAAGGGTCTGCCAAATCGAGGGTAGAGTGTACTGAATGTAGCCTGTTATTCATTACCTCATCCTCGTCCTTTTTAAAATATCACGTCTCTATCTGTCAGTCCCACTTTGCTATCCCTTTCTTTCATTTTACGATTTACAAATAGAACACTTTGGTTCCTTCTGAATTTTAGTCACTATATCCTCATACTTTATTTCTTCTCTTCATACCGTTAAATACATGTACAGTAATCCCTCCACTATCCGATGTAATAGAGCCAAAGGCATGTCTGGAAAGTGGTCCAGTCCGGAAAGTGGCCCCTGCCAGCTGGACTGGTACTTAAGAACCCTAAGCCAGCCTAACTTTGAAAGCCACCTAAACAAATCCCTACTGGACATGCATAGCACCTATTTAAACCTATTTAAGACCCTATTCACACCAATAATGGACATAAAGCATGAAATAAATGAAAAGGAACCAGAGAATGAGGAATTAGAAGTGATTATGGAAAATATTTAGGAGCGTACAGGGTACTTACAGCACGTCTGTGGCCGCCTTCTGTGTGGCAGTTGTGAAAATGCTCTTGAAGCACGTACAGTAATCCAGTATTGTGCTGCACTTAATTCTTTGCACTGTGAGTTATAATTGTTTAACACTGCACATTCTATTCTTAATTGCACCACGCCAGTTTCAGTCACCAGTTTGCACTCCACAGTTAATCCTTTGCACTCTGAGTTTTAACTTCTTAACACTGCACAACGCTGTAAATTCCCATATGGTCTATTGGTGAGGTATTGCCGTTTATTCACTGTTTATTCACAAAAACGAGCACGTGTGGCATCCATTGCGATAAGAATCTACTCTCGATAGCAGTTAGGTGGTAACTGGTGCTGAGGGGGGAGCAGGGTTGCCAGATCAGAACTCCGCCACATTACCAAACTCCTCAGTTTTCATTACCAAATTTAACTTTTCATCACCAAATTCGTAAAGCAAGCATTTATTCTTCACTAATCATACATATACAAGTGGAAATAATCACTCTCCTTATAAGCAACAGTATGTTGATTATTTTCATGCTATGTAGGCTAGCAGATTAATCAGAGAGAGCTGACAATCTACCATCTCCATCCTGTGTATCCTTATACATGTGAAAAATCCGTTTGGTAATGTATTATTCTGAACGAATTTTTCATTACCAAATTGGCCCACATTTGGTAATGAAAAATAATAAATGGCAACCCTGGGGGGGAGGAAGGAAAGGGGGAAGCGGCTGTGTGTAAACACAGCTGGCCTGTTCGGTGCCGCACGGCAATTTCAAATTACGGGTGGGAAGAAATTCAGATTTTGGGGGGATTTTTTTCTTTTTTTGGCCATTTTTGGGCTCCGAAGGTCCTGGTCCACAATGTCCGGAAAGTGGGCGTCCAGATAGTACAGGAATTACTGTAATCATTTCATGCCTGCTTCTATTCATTCCATGCTCTCTCACTGTGTCTTCTTTGTAACATATTCCTTCCTGTATTACTTTTTTCTGGTGCCTTCCTGCATCCATAATTAAGCACTTTTATAGCAAATTTTGGGACATATCTGTTGATGCCTTCTTCATATATATTCATCATACAATAATCTTATCCAGACTTGCAGTATCTGGACCTGTTCATTACCCGGATACAGGACCTTGGCTCTTATAAACCATTATCTGAATTTACTTGCTATTATCCGGACGTAAAAGTCACCGAGAACTTTGGCCGGACAGCCGACACATTCAAACAGTCAGTATCATGGCCACTGGGCTTGAGCCGTGAGTGGGAAATAGGCAGCAACCCACAACCAGAGCTAAAATGTCTGACCGTCCCTGTACTGAATGGTCAAGTCTCACGCTGGTCCGATCACTCCCAATGAACCTCCAGCACCCTAGTAATATGATTGTAACCCACAAGCGATGTCAAAACATCCGTACACATCCCCACCGAATGTCCAGAGTTGCGCGGCCATCCGCCTAAGTCTTTACTAACTGCCACCACACATCGAACACAGACCACAGACCACAAGAACATGTTCAGTGACAGCAGCCATCTTCCTCTCTACTGAACATCCAAAGTTGCCCAGTCACCTGGAGTTTTGTTTCCAAATGGCCACCACGCATCTAACAGACCACAAGCCACGAGTAAACATACGGTAAAAGCGCCCATCCACCTCCTAACAGAAGGGTGAAAATCTTGTCCACAGCCTTGCTTCTCCCCACCTTCTGTCCCTCCTCCCTACCCTCCCACCTCCTCCCTCAGTCCCTCCCTTCCTTTGTGCTGATAGCACTGACTCGTGAGTTTTTTACTTTTTGTGTGATTTATTTGAGTACTATTGGTCATATCAGAATTTTGAAGTGACCACAGGAAAGCTCATGAAATTCTACATCTTGACATGGGCTTAACTCCTGGAAGGTGCTGGCAAAGTTTTGCACTAGGATGGTGAAAGTTATATGAAGGTAAGTTTTACTCTTGAACACTATCTATTCTCACTTCATTTCTGTACTTTTACTCATCAGTTTTCTGTGGTTTTATTAGCTTATATTATAAACACCAGCGAAGGTGATAGTATACCATTTATACCAATTTAACCAATTTCCTGTGGCAAATTTAACCGTAGAATTTTTTTGTGGCCCAGGAGCAGTTATCACTGGTGTCAGATAATTGATTATCCAACCGTCCTGAGGTTTTTTGTGGATGCATGTTGTTTAGGCAATGTTTCCTTGGTATTTAGCATTAATTGTTCATTATTTGGACATGCCTTTGGCTTTATTATGTTGGATAATTGAGGGATTACTGAAATTCCATATTTCTCATGGATATTATTCGAGGTGGGGGGCGCTCGCCATCCACTCACTTGATGTAGTGCTGCTTTTGGGTGGCCACTTTTTCCTCTTTTCCTTCCTTCTTTCCTTCCGTCCTTCCTCTTATGTCCTTCTTTCCTTTTGTCTTTACTCTTCCTTCTGTTTATGGGTGACTCTACACTGAGTGACAAGCCAAATGGTTTCCTGTACACCAGGAAACCATTTACTATGCTGGGTGGTAACCATATAACCATACTATGGCGCCTGGTGTTTTAATGGGTAATTAAGGTGCTCCAACTGGATTGAGCTGGTGGAGGTTTATATCCTAGGGGTGGTTGGGGTTTATTGCTCATGTAATGCCACTCAGAGTTGAGTGAGGTTGGCCACTATCATCTTAAATGTCAGGACCAGCATGCCTATCCCTGGGCTTCTAGTCTCTTCTTGGGGCAGCACAGGACTAGATGATGTATGTATGTCATTCTGCTTCAATCTGCATTGCCAAAATAATGTCTTAGGGAGTCAGAACCTGCTTTTCCATAGTTTGATTTATCCTGTTTTTAAGTTTCTTCTCTCACTCCCATATCTCCCATCATTCATTCATCATTCATTCATCATCCAATCCTACATTGCCCCATGAGGAGTGTAGGAGCCTGGGGCTAGACAAGTTGGTCCCGACATTTAAGATGAGAGTGACCAGCCTCACTCGTCCCTAAGTGGCATTACATGAGCAATAAACCTCAACTACCCCTTGGATATAAACCTTCACCAGCTCAATCCATAATTACCCACTGTACCACCAGGTGCCAAAATTTGATTAAATGGTTACCAACCAGCATAGTAAATGGTTCCCTGGTGCAGAGGAAACCATTTGGCTTGTCACTCAGTGTATAGTCATCTACAGGCAGAAGGAAAAGGAAAGGATGAAGGAAAGAAAGACAGAAGAGGGAGTATAAAGTCACCCATAGGCAGAAGGACAAGGAAAGAATGACAGAAAGAAAGACAGAAGTGGATGGAAGGAAAGATGGATGGAGGAGAGGAAAGGGCAGACACCCAAGAGCAGCACTATATCGAGTCAGTGGATGGTGAGTGCCCCTACCTATCATCAACATCTTTACTTTATTTCAGTGACCAGACAGTCACCTTTCCCAAGAGGATGCTGATGGTGTTGATATATTAAGCACATCATTGGGATCTTTTTATAAATTATCAAGTCCAACATTGATTTTTCATCTCTTATAATTCTTGTATTTTCCATTACATGTTGAGTTAGCATATTTTCTACCATCATATCCATTACTTTGTATCCCCAAGATTCTTCACTTGTCCCTGCATCCAATCCTTTCCACTTTACCTCCTTGCAATTAAAATCTTCAGTCAACACCAGTCATTTGTTTCTTCTGCCAACTTTGCTAACACATCTAGGGACTCTTATCAGATGTTCATATTCCTCTTTTTTCCATATTCTTGTTTGAAGAGGCATATGCATTGTAACTGTATCCAGTTTCTATCCTGATCTTCTTTTTCCACTCCTATCACCTCTGTGCTATGCTGTTTCCAAGATCTCTCCACCAAATTTTTTTTTTTTTTTTTTTCCTATCCCTCCCCAATATGTTATCTTCAGTATCAGTCACTCTTAGAGTTTGGTTTTGGTTAGTCATAGAATGCCCAGTTTCTTCACTTTTATATAATCACAAAATTCCATGTTCTTGGCTACCAATCGATCCACGTTACTATACTGTACGTAGTCTTGAAGTTGCATACCTTATCTGCCTTCTCCATTGCTTCTCTTGCTTTTTCTTTTCCGCTCACCTCCTTTACCCCTCTTATTTCCTTGCTTTTATATACAGTACCACCTCTTGATATCGATCACTGTCCAAAAAAAACTCTCTCTCTCTCTCTCTCTCTCTCTCTCTCTCTCTCTCTCTCTCATCTCTTCCTACAGTGACTTTAACTTTTCCCATTTGTGTTGTTTGTATGCTTTGATTCAGTGTCATTTGGGGTATTTACGGATTATATTCCTGTTGGTATTGGATATGTAATGTCATATGATGACAAAATGTGAGAAATTAAGGATGATGATATCTACAGATGTAACTGTAATGAAATTAGAATGGTGAGACGAATGTGTAATGTTACCCTTAGATTGCATAGTAGGTTCTGAATTAAGAGACATACTGGGTATGGATATTGAGTATATTAGTGAGGTGTTATTTACAGGAAGGCTGTGTTACTTAAAACATGAGAGAATGTTTGACAGTAATTGAGTAGTGTTGCACAAATTTTAATATGGAAGGGGAATCCCCTGTGAGCAAGCATAAGATAGTGTGTAATGAGGTCCTGAGAAAGAACTGCAGACGAAGGGTATAGCACACAGATGCTATGGAATATCATGCCAGTTAGAGAGTGGTCATTAGGTAAACAAGGCTGACTTATACTGTACGGTCATAAGAAAAAGTATCGTTACCCTCAGGACTGCTCGATGCTAAACGAACGTTAGCTGGGCTATGTGGGCGGGTCCTTGCTGTTCGCCCCTCCCCTATCTAGTGTTGCCATATCACAATCACATTACAAAAGTTGGAATAATGAGCAAGAATGAGCCACCTGGTGGGGAAATATATAGGATGTGTTTGCGTTACCCTGAGCGCCCCGCCGGGGAATGAAACTCGGCAGGTTTATTATTTTCCTACCGTTCAATACTTATTATCTATAGAATACAACAAATAAATTATTTTGAATGGTATTAAATCTATAGGCATCGACTGTGTGTGTGTGTGTTTAATAATAGTCTAGCAGGGGTTCACGAGTTCATTTGTTTGCTTTAGATGGGTGGTTAAATGCTTCAGATGGATGCTTCAGACGTCTAGAGGCTGTTTTCGAAGCAGGGGGTGGGTATACAAAATATTAAAGAAATGAGGCTGAACATGTATTATTATTTTCCTTCTACTCAACATTTATTATACGTAGAAAGCAATACATATCATTATTATACTGAAATTTACTTAGTTGGCTTGAATCGGCTGAAGTTCTATCATACGTCTGGCATGGGTGCACGTACTCATTGCCCATCTGCATGTGTGTTGCCGACTTCAGACCACTCAGTTATATTTTTATTTAATGACCGGTGCTGGATAATAAAACGTATTGTCTCTATGCACAGAGGCCAAACGATCTAATTAGCTTTTATTACCTCTAGCACAAATTCTAATATCTGTGTCTCACATATCCGACATGGACGGGTTTGAGGTACAAACTTTCCTGTCCCGTCATTCCACAACACTTCTTCGTTGTCATAGTGCATAGCTCTGAAGGGTAACAATAGTTTTTCTTATGACTGTACATATGCAGAATGTTTGTAATGCATCATTGGTCAGTCATCACTCATTTGTAAGTCAGGGATGTGCACTAGTTATCACAACTTTTTCCTTACAGGTGTTATATACTGGACTTTAGGGAAGGTTGCAAATCATCTTTATAGATAACTTTGGAATTGTAAAATCCATTTTTTTCCAGCATGCTATGGACCTAATAACAACGAAAAATATTTTAAAAGTCAACAAAAGGCAGCTTGTGACAGGGATCTAATATCTGTATGTATGTATGTATTAAGCCATCAGTTGTGGATATGGAAGTTATTTAATAACTAACCAGTATTGCAAGTGCATGTACATTTGTTTATGTACCAAAAGCTTGCAAAATCAGGATAGAAAAATTTATTTAACACTATCTTTATAAGAACCCTGAGAGAGTTCAGTTCATAGCCATATATTCATTTACCATATACAGTATTGCATTCCATCTTTATTTTCTAACTTTTATTTTTGCTTTCAGTTTTATACATATTTCCTTGTTTATCCTCATAGTGTCTTACCATTTTTGTTCTTTTCTCATATTGTTCCTTATATCTCTCCCCTTGCGTTGTTTAGTCCCTCGCTTGCCTGACTCTAGTATTCCACTCCCTCTTCACACTCCCATCCAAATTCATTTCATCATCTGTCCACTTTAATTTTTATGCCTATGCCAACATTTAAAAATTGCTCTCATTACATTTACTGATTCTCCCAGCCTTGTTTTTAACGTGCCGCGTCTCTTTGACGTATGGGTACGTCACAATGTTTTGTCATGCTGAGTCCCGTTGATGTACCCATACATTTTGCAATTGCAAGGTCTGTCATTTGCACATTTTTCAAATTTCACTTGTGATTTTTGGTACGTATATGTGGGACACCTTCCTCTACCCGCCGCCAGGCAGGGACACTGCCTTACCCCATGTGACTTTCCCCCCCACCCCCCCACCCCGGCTGCCATTATCTCGGCAACTCACCTGTTACTAGTGACCTGGCCAGTAAAGACGTGTCGCGGCATGGTATGAAATTCAAGGCGAGAGTGATTCCCCAATCGATGATGATGTGGAGGACAAAGATTACATGGCACCTGAGGAAGAAATGAGCAGAAGTGATGAGGAGGTAACGTTGCCAAGGAAGGTGCGATATGTTGATGTGTTCAGTGAGTGAAACAATGTTTATATCGCCTATATTGGTGTGTGAAAACCAATATATTCTTGTACAACATATAAGTTTGTACCAAATGAACAACTATCTACCTATTCTGAATGGTTTGCAATAGTTACCGCTACCATAGAAAACTCTACACCCGCAGCATGGCTTCAGAGAACACAGTACCAGGTGTTTAAAGGTTCACCTGTTTAGACCACTTCTAAGCTCAGTTGAGCACTTTTTTGGGCATTTTCCAATGTTTCTCATAAAAAGCGGAGGTATTAGCCAAAAAAAAAAAGAATAAAAAATCGGTCGGGACGCGGCGGGTTAATCTCCTCTCATACCTTTACTGATTCTTCCTAGCCATATTTTTAATCTCCTCTCATACATTTACTGATTCTCCCCTAGCCATATTTTTAATCTCCTCTCATATATTCACCGATTCTCCCCTAGCCATGTTTTTAATCAACTTTCCCATTTTGTTATCCCTCTTCTGTTTTCTCTTTGTCATCTGCAGTGATAGACTTTTCATCCTCCTATCTGCTTTTATTTTCATGCTCATTGCCCACATTTAAATATTTCTCCCATTACTTTTACTAGTTATTCCTTTCTCAAACCTTTATTCTTTCCCATTGTATTATCACTTTCCCATTTTCTCTCTGTCATTGGCAGTGTGATCTCATTTTCTTAGTTTGCAATGGTCTAAAATTCTTTGTACAGTCAGAGACAGAAGTTTTGCCTCTTACTCCGCTGTACTGTATTTGCTTCTTGTTTAAAGCATGCCAGTTACATTCCTTGCTGTTGAATCATATCAGAGAACCATCTTTGGATAGAGAAGAATACCAAGCTTATGTCAGCACAGGAATTTAAGGCAGTAGGGGAAAGCGAGAGGTAGAAGAGGAAAAATATTGGCAAATTGTGTTCTCTGGCTTTACATTCCATTCTTTTGTTGTGTGTCACTCATTTTTACCTGGTCCTTACTTACTTCATCCCACATCACAGGGCATCAAAAGCAGAAAAAACATTCCCAGAGTTACCAGCCATCACCAGGTGCCATTCCTATGATATCCAGTGCAGGTACACCTACCGCTGCACTCGCTGCTCATATAGGTAAGTCAGTTAAAGAGCTAAAGTGGAACCATCTCTTGTATATTTAACCCCTTCAGTCAGATTCTGGTTATTATTATTATTATTATTATTTATTATTATTATGAACATCATTTTTATTTTATTTTTTATTTTTAAGTCTTAGGAACAAAACAGTTTTATTCATCTTCAGGAAAACCTGTTGCAGAATTTAACAAGGGCTGTATCCAATCCTTTCAATTTCAGATAATCTCTCCTAAACTGGAGAAAATCTTGTTTTACAAGATTTTCTCCAGCATGAATAAACTAAATACAGCATGAATAAACTAAATACATCATTGTAATAGAAGGGTTAACAATAGATACAGTGCCATTTGACCTGAGAGGATAGTATAGTACTGTGTATTGTAAATTATATTCCTGATGTTATTCCTCTGGTTCGTGGAGAAAGAATGCTTACCAAATACAATACTTTCTGTATGTCATAAAAAGCAATTTAAACAAGTAAGAGCAGAGTACTGGAAACTTTCATTCCTTGTACTGATGTTGGAATGTGGCAGCTACACTGAACAATTCAGTTATGTTTCCAGCAGCCTCATAACTCCTGTGACACAATAGGGGAGAGATCAACTGGAACCTCTGTCTTCTCTGATTCTTGTCTCAAAATTGAGATCTTGACCATATTATTAAAAATGAGAGCATGAAGATGTAAGCAAGCCCCTAATTTTTTTTTCTTCATCATTTACGGTATGTAGTACTATTAGTAGCAGTAGTATGGCAGTAGTGATAGTAGTAGTGGTTAGTAGTACAGTAGTAGTTGATTGTTGTAGTAGTAGTAGTAGTAGTAATAGTAGTGGTAGTAATAATAGTAGTAGTAGTAGTAGTAGTAGTAATAGTAGTGGTAGTAGTATGGTAGTAATGGTACTGGTAGTATAGTCTATTCAATCTCATGAGAGAAGAGACGAGCAATAAGCTTTTAAAAGCTGGTAGCTGATTGTTTGAGTGCATTCATTATCAGCGACGCATTTTTAATTGTTTTTAGTAAAAGGGTTGCAATAAACTTCTGATGATAAGATTACCCAGTTGAAATACAGTATTATGTATAGTTATATATATAGATTAATTTAAAAATGGGACCTTATAACATTTATCAGATGGTCTGGATGTGTGAAATTTTGAATTTTCGGGACACATTAAAACACGTCCAGGTAAAGTTTTATGAGTACAGTAATACCTCGATATACGATACCCTTAGATGCAATACCCCGGCTTAACGATGGGGGTAGAAATACAGTAATCCCTCTAATATCCGGACGCCCAATAACCGAACATCCCCACTAACCGAACCTTATCGTCCTGGGATCAAACATTCCCAAAATGGTCCGAAAATCCAAAAAAATTGGAAAAAAAAATCGATTTTTTGCCGTCCGTAATTTGAACTTGCCGCGCGCGCCGCGTGAGAGCATTGTTTTGGTTCGTCATTCCTCCGACGTCCGATAGAGCGCCGCTGCATCCTCCCCACTTCCCGCCTGTCTCTCACCGCGACAAGACCTACGCTCTTCGTCATGGCTGCCCACGTGCTCGCTTTTGTGGTGGTGCCGTACTTGCTGCAAGGCCTCCTGCTGCTCTCTGCCCTACTCTTAGTGTGTGTGATGATGGCCCCGCCTCCTGAGAAAAGGAAGAGAGTGGTGTTGACTCTGGAGAAGAAACGGGAGATATTGGAGAAGGTTGATGCGGGTTGGTCTTCCTCTCGCATTCTCCGCGAGTTCAACCTGGCCCGGTCGACTTTGTTTGATATCAAGCGTTCCCGAGACAAGCTCATGCAGTACACGGCTGACTTCTCGTCGAGAAGCAAACGCAACGTGGAGAGGAAGGTTATGTTTACTCCCAAGTATGCAGAGATCGACCGCTCCACGTTGATTTGGTATCGACAGCAACGTGCAGCTGGTGTGATGGTACGTGGAACGGAGCTGAAGGCTGCTGCTGAGAAGTTTGCAAGGCTTCACAACGCCCTAGACTTCAAGGCATCCGAGGGTTGGCTCTTCGCGTTCAAGTTGCGACATGGCCTTACTAACCGTAAAGCACATGGCGAAGCATTGGACGCTAACGAGGATGGAGTGGACGAGTTTCGGCACAAGGTGAAAGGCTTGATCGACAGGGAGGGCCTCACTCTCGATCAAGTCTATAACGCTGACGAAACTGGCCTATTCTATCGCTCGGTGCCAACGAACACTCTCGCCGATGAGACGGAGAAGCGTGTACCTGGCCGCAAGCTTTCTAAGGAACGGATATCTGCTTTGTGTTGTGCCAATGCTAACGGCATGCACCGGCTTAAGCCCGTTATTGTTGGCCGTGCAAAGCAGCCTCGGTGCCTTCGTGGGGTGATGGATGTCCTTCCTGTCGTATGGTACCATTCTTTGAAAGCATGGTTCACAGCTGTGATTTTCAAAGACTGGTTTCACCATCACTTCGTCAAGGAGGTCATACATTACCAGACGAAGACACTGGGAATTCCTCGCGACCAGGTAAAGGCTCTCCTTCTCCTCGACAATGCACCTGCCCACCCGTGCGACAAGGACTTGGTTGCTGAGAATGGCCGTATTAGGTGCATGTTTCTGCCACCTAATACGACTGCTCTCATTCAACCAATGGACCAAGGAGTGATCGTGGCAACAAAGCGCCTGTACCGTCGGAAGTTCCTGGACGAGGTGATGGTGGTTCTCGAGGACGAGGACGAGCGCAGGGAAGGACGTGACACTCGAGGCAAGCGGACTTTGGAAAACCTTCGCCGCTACAACATCAAGTCTGCGCTGTACAACTGGGCTAGTGCATGGAAGGAAGTCCCTGTGAAAACTCTTGAAAATGGTTGGTCTCGTCTGCTTCTCGGAACAGATGTGGAGTACGATTTCCTAGGGTTTGACGTGGATGACTTCCATGCACGGCTACGTACGCACGGCGACGATGTTGATGTGGACGATGTTCGTGAGTGGTTGGACGACGACGAGGGCGATCCTGGGTATCAGACGTTGTCTGATATCGAGATCGCGTCTTCGGTTGCTGGTGTCAGTCCCGAACTTGAAGATTCCGACGACGAAGGCGATGATGATGCAGACTCCGCCCAGCAGGACACTACTCCAGCCATCCCCAAGCTGAGCGCACTCCGGGAACATCTAGAGTTCGTCCTAGACTACCTGGAACACCCGGACTGCGACAGGGAGATGGGGCCCTTGGGACTCGTGGAGGAAGTGCGTGCTTTCCGGCAGCGCATCATCAATCGCCAGAATCGTCGGTCCTTGCGTCAGTCGACGATTGACAGTTTTTTCAGGCCCGTGACCCCCGCTGTGCCAAGCCCTGGTTCCACTCCGTTGCCTCCCCAAGACAGGCCCTCATGCTCCGAGCCACAGCCCAGCACATCAGCTACAGTGGAGTCACCGCTCGACGTGAGTTTGCGGCTGTCTTCAGAGTCTTCTGTAGTCGGTACGCCATCACCACTACCCACCGATGCACCCCTTGGACGCCTGCCAGTGATACTCTCGGGCTCTGACAGTGAATAAACAGCAAGAACTTCTCCACTAGACCACACGGGAATTTTGAGTGTTGTGCAGTGAAAAAAACGGTGTGTTGTGTTAAGGTTTTCAAGTTGGGAGAAAAGACTAAGTAGAAAAGAAATTTAACGTAACTAACCTTCTTTGTTTTGGCTTTGGAAACTTAAAAAACTTGGGAAAAGTTAATGTGCAACACTTAAATTTAATGGAACATTATTTGGACTAAAGTGAACACTGTGAAAAGAACGGACTTCTGTGTGTTAGTGACTAAGTTCAGTGCAAGACTTCAGGAAGAGTGTAGTGCAAGTGCTTCAGGAAATCGTTCTTACTGTCAGAGTCCGAGAGGAGGCGGTTATTCATCGAGGTGGCCAGGGACTTGCTGTAAGTAGCCAAAATGTTTCATGTTGTACTATTTTCCATACTATATTTACCAGAATGTTTCATATTGTATTTTTTCCCATACTATACTTACCAGAAAGTGTCATACTGTACTTCTTTCCATACTAAACTTACCTCATGCATGTGCAGTAGGAATGTGTTTTTCAGAGTTCGGTTAGGTTCGGTTAGGTTAGGTTCGGTTAGAGTCCATAAGTACCAGAATGTTTATTAATGTATGAACATACTTCTAAACCCACATTTTATGTGTCTATTGCATTTATTTCAGTCATTTATGTGCCTTATTGGTGTGATTTGGGTGTTAAATAGGTGCTATGCATGTCCGGAGGGAGTTGTATAGGTGTTTCTCTGTGTTAGGGTCCGTAAGTACAAGTCCATAAGCTGGGGCCCAATATCCGGACAAAACCAATATCCGAACCTACCGATGGCTCTATTGATCCGGATATTGGAGTGATTACTGTACCACCATACCCCGCCTAACGATGGCCAAACCCCGATTTAACAATGGGTTTTGATTTTTTTTATCGATTTTGATGATATTTTAATCAAAATTGTGTGTTTAGGTTGATTTATAAACTGTTCTTAGACTTAGAGTAATGTGTTTCAGCCATAGGTGGAGTGAATATTGTCATTTTGAGGTACAGTTTACAAAGCTTGATTTTTTCCAGACTTATATATGACGATTTTCAGATTTTATTTGTTGGTTTTAGTGAGTTATTTACAGATGTTAGGCTTAAGTTAGCTTCCTTGACAGCTGTTAGGCCATTTAGATTGGCTTTAAACTTGTTTTTAGGCTCATTTTGGTGGGTTTTGGGGTTGGTTTTTGGGGGAAACCCAAGGCTGGTAAACGCTCCACATTGCTTTACATGTTAAAAGTACTCCAATATATGATACCCCGCCTAACGATGGGGTTTTACCTAACCAATTACAGTACATCGTTAAACTGGGGTATGCCTGTACAGTAAAACCTTGACATAAAGAACCCTCTTTTAATGAATTTCAGTTTTGATGACCACCTTGAGCTGGCCAAACATTATGTTCATTTAACGACCGAATTTTCATTCGATAAAAGAATGGATGCACGGGAAATGCCGACCAGGGTGTCATTCCTATACACACACACACACACACACACACACACACCAGTATTGCAGTCAAGACTAGGCACCTTGAGACCAAGACCATGACCAAGACCAGGCCTTCCGAGACCAAGACCAAGACCAGATCCTCCAAGACCAAGACCAGATCCTCTGAGACCAAGACCAAGACCAGACCCTCCGAGACCAAGACCAAGACCAAGAATTTCTGTGTCTGCTAAATGAATGAAAAGTAGCTGCAGCCTGCAGGTTCTGGATTGCTGGTCAGTTTTCATGGGCATCTTGGCCCCTCAAGTGAGTGCTAGTACCCCAATCACTCAGCTGCAGATTATGTATCGTGCGATACTCAACACCTTTAAACGAATTTAAGTTGATTATCACACGTGAGTTGAATGAGGTCAAGGAGTTTCTGGGAAGACAGTTATTAAGAAGAATGAAAGAGAGAAGAGGGCAATGGGGATAATTCCCAGGGCCAAAACTCAAGAGTATGGAGGGATCAGGGCCCACACCAGGACTGTGACAATTTTACTTCAATTTCTGGCCCGTGTCAAACATTTTCCAGGCACCTCAGGGCATGGTCATAGCTCTCTACAGCCCTGCACACCAACGTTACGACTTTTGAAAATTTTTTACGTTTTTAAACTTTTGAAAGTACGGTTTTGAAGTTATAACGTGTGTTGTTGCATACTTTGTCAGTGCCATTGTACTCATGGATAGCTGTATCTTCGTCATGCGAAAGCTGGTTTTCGGAAGACTAATTTTCGCACTTCTCTGTAAGCTTTATCCGTGCCCAAACATTCCTTACACAACATATTCATCTTTCGTTTCTCTTGAACAATCGAGGGGGACTACTTATTTTTCAGGATAATTACATAAGAGACCAAAGGAGTTTCGGGATACAGAGGTGAAAGTGCTCCAAATACTTCTTACGGTCATACCCATTATTTGTTTAACCCCTTAACCGTGGGACGTCACTTTCGTGACGCTTGGGAGCAAGGGATCATACCGCGGGGCGACACTTTTGTAATTCTGTGTTGTTTTGAATTCGCCCGGGCTTTCAAGTGGTGGCTTGTATCATCTATCAGTACTGCTAATGTCCAACACTAGTCAGCACTCCCAGTCTCATCTGTACTCCCATCCATTGTTGACAACTTAGCCATTTCTCCCCGTTCTTGACTCCCCTCCCTACCTCCCCTCCTTTATCCTATCCTCTCGCCTGCCCGGCCATGCTATGCTAAGTAAATCTTCCCTGGAAGTTTTCACTTATTTCATCCCTTGAAATAAGCCCTATGCCCTATTCTTATACCAAATAATATATACAAGAAAGAAATAAGGTAAGTGAGAGTGCCATACACTTAGAATTGGCTAATTATCACCTGACAACACCTCACATGTACTCGTTAGCTAATTTTCGGTTTATTTCCCCTTAAAATATGCCGTATAATCTATTTTCGTAATAAAAATATTTATAAGAAAGGAAGGGAGAAGCCTAAGTGGTATTTACATTCACCTGGAACTACCTAATTATTGCAGGCCACCACACTGTATTCTACGCTAAGTAAATCTTCCCTGGAATTTTCCACTGATTTCATCCATTGAAATAAGCGCTATGTCTTATTCTTATACCAAATAATTTATACAAAAAAGAAATAAGGTAAGTGATAGTGCCATACACCTGGAATTGGCTAATTATCACCTGACAACAAATCACGTTAACTCATTTGCTAATTTTCGCTGTTTATTTCCCCTTGAAATAAGCCGTATAATTTATTTTCGTAATAAATATACTGTACATATAAGGAGGGAAGGGAGAAGCCTAAGTGTTATTTACATTCACCTGGAACTACCTAATTTATTATGTGTTGTCTTGGTTTCCTTCCAATCATTTCATTGTTATATATTAGCAGGTCTCACAGGGCTGAAGTTGGTAGTATTGCAGTCACCCTAGCCAGGCAGCAGGAGGCCACTACTATCAGTTCACTGTCGTCTTTGAAGGTGGGAGTATGTCTGATTAGCTCCCGCTAACTTCCACTGCTTTCTAGCCCCATGCAAAGGGCCCTGTGACCTTTACCCCCTACTAAACCTCGTGTGGAAAGAGGTAAAGGGCTGACAATTGATAGAGAGTGACTACGATCTTTTTATTGAGTAAAACAGTGCAAGTGGAATTGTAAATAATGTGTAAATAATGTGTAAACAGCAACTGAAAGCAATGAATGTAATTATACATGAACAGCGGAAAATAGTTTTATAAGTTACTTCAAGTGACAGTGCATAACACAGTGTAAATAAAATAGAAATGTAAATAATGTAAATAAAATAGAGAACGTAAATAGAAACGTAAATGAGTAGTATTATAAGAATACGAGTATATATACTAGGAGTAATGAAAGTGAAAGTTTCACTCTAGCATGTATGAATACTATGAGTTATGAGAGTGAAGGTGAAAGTGACATTCACTCTCAATGCTAGTATACAGGACGAGAAAGTGAATGCTACGTATTTTACTGAAAGAAATTGAATCCCTACAGTGACAATAAACTACTGTACTATTACAGAAGGAAACTTATGGATAAAGACTGTAGATATATATGTGTCATATAGTAACAAAAATATAAACTGTGAGTGTTTTTATGAATAATAGACAACACTAGCGGCGAATGATCGGAAGTGGGATGGTCATAAGATCTCGTAATTTTCATTGCTTTCACAGTGTTTTTTTTTTTGGAGTATGGATTCCAAACTATTTGAGATTCATAGAATAGTGTTTCTAGTGATAATATCAGGCCGTGTTAATCATATTACGAGTTGTTGGGAAGTGTAAAGTGGAGACTTCGTTACCCAGCTTCAGAGGTCTTCACAAGTCCTACGGTACTCAACGAAGGCTCAACAAACACCCAAGGAGAAAGCTGAAGGTATGTGCCATAAGTATATGTGATTTTAATTTTCTAAGACTAATAACTGATTTTTGGCAAATATTTTTAGAGAGTCTGGCGGAGCGCGAATATGCCCGCGGGAGCCGCAAGTCAAAGCAAAACAAGCCCGCAGTTTAAGGGTTAAGAGAACAGTTTTCATTAACTTTCCTTCTTGAAAGGGGCCCTCATTCAAGTCTGCTCACAGCCCTTCTTGTTACTACAGATGATTTATCGGCCCCCAGGTGGTCCCCCCCACGTTAATAGGGCTAGAAACGCCACTGGGCTACACGGCCATGGCCCCCCCCCTCGTAGGTGAATAAGTTGTATGAAATACGAGGGTGGCTGTGAAACACTAGAAGATATTCTGATTTCTTCTAAAAAGGCCACAGAAGTCACTGCAGGCCTCCCTGATAGCCATTAGGAAGCTCTGAAGGGTCATAACTCGAAAGTTTGGAAGCCACTGATGTCTGACTTGGCCCCCATTGCTCCAAAATCCTGGCTACGCCCCTGTAAGGGAGGAAATATATTTACAAGATTTAATATATGTGAACACTTGAACATCTAGGTAAAATATTTCTGCTTTCATTGCTTCATTGGCATGAAGAAACAAACATAGGAAAATGGAAATTTTTGTGGTTACATTTTCTGAGAGAACTAGTTAAACCTGTGGTGTACATGCATGAAGGGTGCGGGGATTGCATACACTATACACATGTATGAAGTACACGGAGATGAACAGAGCTACAAACATGCGTGCGTGTAAACAGAGATTATAATTGCAAGAATGGCCACGTCATGCATGCTCTCTCAACTCGCACGCACTCTATAGGTGCTCGCAGGGCTCAGCTCATGCATCATCACCGTAGCACTAGCCAGGCGTGCTGTGAATCGAGTCAGCCTTGAATTTTTTCCATGTATGATCATAAATTCCGACCCTCCCCACACCGCAATGCACTTTGTTATGCTGGTCTCGACCTGGTCTCGAACCAAAACTCCGCGACCAGAAGCTTCGCGACCAAGATCAAGACCAAGACCACATCAAACTGGTCTCGAGACCTACAACACAATTTACACCGCTCGCTGGTGCAGTGGTAACGCTCTCGCCCGCCAACTGGTGGACGGGAGTTCGCGCCTCGCTCAGGTTGTGAAAAGTTTCACTGACGAAGTGGGTGGTTACTGTCCCCCTTGAGCAAGGGGACGGGTGTGTGCATGTGTGAAGGTCACAGCCTTGCCATTAGATCGGACTATATGAGCTCTCAGCTCCCCTCCGGGAGGGTAAAAGCTGACGATCACAACCATCAAGTGATCCTGACCGACCCGGTGAATTACACACACACACACACACACACACACACACACACTCCTCCACATCCCGCAGAATGCGGCATCAGTCTCTGGGTGACCAGCATCGTGAAAGGAGTCATAAATTGAGCTTTTATTGAGAAAAAGAGCCATTTAGACCTAGCTGTGTGTTATTGTGTATGACTACATCTGAACAATGCTCTATATTTAACAGTCTTTGTTCAGTAAAAGCTATGATGCTTGGGAAATTACAAACAGCATGGTGTTTGACTTTAACAGACTATTAGCCTTAACATCAAGGGTTTGGTACAATTAGTTTGTTATATTGAGGGTGTACTGTATTGTTGGTGGTAGGGGGGGGGGTGCTCACCATCCACTTACTCGATGTAGTGCTGCTTTGGGTGTCTGCCCTTTCCTCTTGCCCTTCCTTCCTTTTCTCTTTTTTTTCCCTTCATTCTTTCCACTTCCTTCTGCCTACAGGTGACTTTCGCCCCCTCTTCTATATTTCTTTCCCTCATTCTTTCCTCTTCCTTCTGCCTGTGGGTGGCTCTACACTGAGTGACAAGCCAGTGGTTTCCTGTACACCAGGAAACCATTTACGATGCTGGGTGGTAACCATATAATCAACTTATGGCACCTGGTGGATTAATGGGTAATTAAGGTGCTCCAATCAGATTGAGCCTGTGTAGGTTTATATCCACGGGGTGGTTGGGGTTTATTGCTCACGTAATGCCACTCAGGGATGAGTGAGGCTGGCCAGTCTCATTTTAAATGTCAGGACCAACTTGCCTAACCAAGGGCTCTTCTGCTCCTCATGGGGCAACATAGGATTGGATGATGGATGTACTGAATTGGTCGGTGGGAATGGTGGTACTGTAGGTGGGGACACCCATCATCCAACCACTCAGTGTAGTGTTGCCTTATGGTCTCTACACTGAGTGACAAGCCAAATGATTTCCTGTACCCAGGAAACCATTTACTACACTGGGTCTCTACACTAAGTGACAAGCCAAATGATTTCCTGTACCCAGGAAACCATTTACTACACTGGGTGGTAACCATATAACCATGGTTTTTGGCTGGGTTAAGTGTCCCCCAGGTTCCCCTATATAAAACACTAAGTCATAGCAGATGTTTCGGAGAGCCACGGAGGGCCCAGTATCTGCCCAGGGCCCCAACGAAATGGGCAAATTCGCATGGTTGTGTGTAACATGAGGAGAGCAAGAGGGTGTAAGTAGGGAATATGTTCAAGAGTGCAAGATGTGCCGTGATGGCATTGTGTGAAACAAAGATGAGGGGGTGTGAAGGGGACGAGTGGGAGGGTGTAAAATTTGCAAGGTCAAGCATGAATGGGTGAAGAAGTAGCAAGGAAGGAGTTCCTTTGTTGATGAATGATGTGTGGCAGAGTGGAATGAAAGACTACAAATGTATCAGCTTGAGATGTATGTATGTCATGTTCAAGTTTGAGGTGAAAGTGGCAGTAATTGTAGCTTATGCACCGTTTGATGACAGGAATGAGACAGAGAAAGACAGGTTTTGGGATGAGTTGGATGAAGTAGCAGGAGTACTGCCCAGGAGTTATAAAATGTTTGTAATGGGTGACATGAATGGGAGAGTAGGCACTGGCCCTGTGAATGATATAATGGGTAATTATGGAGTACCAGGAGAGAATGATAATGGGAAGCAATTGAAGGACATGTGTCAGGGAAGGAGGTTGTGCATTTGTAATTTTTATTCCAAACACAAAGATGCACATAGATATAAACAAATGCTCATGGGCCCTTCAGGCCCCTCGCACTTGCTCCTGCAGAGGGCATTCGCGTTTCTGTGCTGTTCTAGTCTAACGTTCTCACTTGGATTTTTTGCAGCAAAACAATTGATCGTGTTATTTGCAGCTTCGGGAATGGAACCCAAATTGTCCGAACGCAAGTCGGAAATACTTTAGTCGTACCTGTGGGCAAAAAATTCTACGGAGATCCTATGCCGGGCGCTAGGAGCGGCGTTATTGTGGTCAAAATGTGATCGCTCATTAAATATAGTAAAAGTTTTTCAATTGTGATGGGACTAAGTTTTTCACATCAGCGAATTTTTTGCGATTTCTGTGCCAATTTTGGTGTGATTTGAATGTGTAGTTTCGGCTGCCCAAAATACACACACACACACACAACTGCTGCTATAGTATATTGGATGGTATAGAGGGAATGGATATTGTGTCAAAAGGAGCCTGATTGATTACATGCTTGTCGAGAAATCGATGCTGGAAAGTGTTGTTGATACAAGGGCAGTGAGAGGATGATGTGGAGTTTTATCAGATTATATGACTGTGGTACGTAAGATCAAGCTGAGAGGAGTGACTGAAAGTTGAGAAGCTGAGGATCAAAGAAATGGCAGATGAATACATGGCCAAAGTAGGGGAGGAGTTAGAACAGTTTTTTTTTTTTTAATAAAAAAGAAAAAAAATCTTTTTTTTTAATTTATTCAATTTATTTTATTTTATTTTTTATTTTTTTTTATTTTTCTGTCAATTATGTAGCTAATATTTCAAAAGCAGTATACTGAATACTGTTAACCCTTCCACATTGTTTCTATGGAACGTACATACTGTATATTGTTTGTAAAGCATTGGGGCTGTTATCAGCCGTTAGGCCTAGGGCAGGAGTCGTGTTTGTTATACCGGGGTTTGCTACTCTGCTTCACCCTGCCCCAAATGATGACAGTATTTTACCTATATAGTGAAGCAAATGTTTATATATTGTGAAAGATATAGTGCCTGGATTAGTGAAATAATTTCCCTACTTTAGCAGGCATTATGCACACACACACACACACACACACACACACACACACACACACACACACACACACACACACACACACACACACTACATAACTCCTCATCTTCAAACCCCTGAAGGTCCTGCCAGCAGTTCAAGACCTCTGGAGGAAGTGAGTTATCCATATTTTGTTGATTTGTATATTGACCTATTTCTGTATTTCTATATTTATATAAATACCGGTAAGTATTGTTTTTTACATATACACATATGAGATGGAAATAAGTACAGCTTCAGTTGCAGTAGCTAGCAAAAAGATAAGTGATCATGTCAAGTTTCTGGGAGCAGTATAAAAAAACTTATGAAATTTTACATGCATACTTTGAATAAAACAAAATAAACCTAGTGAGCTTAATATGTTGGTGTGGGTGAGCCAAGAAAGATTGACAGCATGCTAGAAGGTATATTGTTCTTTATCATCCAGGTACTTGGAATGTATTAGTTGCATCAGTGTTTTGAAAACATTATGAGAAAGCATATAAATTCTACATCTGTAAATGACATTAAAAAAAAAAAGAAAAAAAAAAAAGAAAGAAAAAAAAAAACGTTTTTGGGAGCATAATTTTTAGGTACAGGCGGGGGAAGAGAGTGTTTTATCTCGCTTGTGGGAAAATATGCAGTGCGCTAGGAGTATTCTACCTTTGTCGTCCATTTATATGAAAAATATTGGACGTATTGATTTCCTGAAGATACCATGAGAAAGTCCGTGAAATTCTACGCAAGCTGATGAAATAGAAACATAACATCTGCGAGAAAACTTCTTCGCTAGAGCGCCATGAACAAAAAGTCAGTTCCCTGTAGGTAATTACTTTTAGTTTTTAGCAATTTTCTCAAAAACTAAAAATCATATAAAAAAGCCACAAAATTTATTAGAAAGCTGATGAAATTTTCTTTCTATACATGTAATAACAATTAGAGGTATGATGGAAAACATTCGAGCTATGATGTTGGGAAGTGAGATTGACGTTCCCAAATGTTTATTCACACCAGCCTAATTTACTTCTATTCACACTTTTCTGTATTCTTTTTTTGCTCATTGGCTAGAACAAACATCGGCTAATAAGATGATGTAGTTTTTATGGCAATATATATGTGTTTTAATGGCAAAAATGAGGCAAGAATACATGTTTTCATAGGCAGACGGGGGATCTGGTGGAGAGGGGGGTGGAATAAAATCGTGAGCCAGAAAACTAACCAAAACGTACCATGCGTGAAAGGGTTAAATTCATGTCCTGTCTATCCACTGATGGATGAGGCTGAAATCCACTGCCCAGAATCCAGATACATACCTGTTCAAGTCCTGTCTGTACATTACTGGTTAAGGCTGAGTTGCCAGTGGTAATCAAGACAGTATAATCCAAAGCTGATTGTATTACCACACAGAAAAATCTTAAGCTGATATTATTATGATATGGCCTTAAGTGACCAAGCATAGCCTACCTAGTCTTATGGCTTTGGTTTTTGATTTATAGCCCGTTATTTCAGATACACAAATAATTTCAATACGTAGTTACACAAATGCAAAAATATTTTTCCTGTCATACAATGTAGCAATTTCTAATGGCACCATTCTCCAAAATCTGCTGACTTATTAAGTATCTGAATAAATGAATGCCAACATTAAGTTATACACAACTTTTATAAGTCTTCAGATTTTATTTTTGTTAACTTTTAAATAAAAATAAATAAATAAAAGCAAAAAAATCAATCATTTAATCACATGATTAAGTCAGTTTGATTTAATCAGTGCCAACCCTGAGTTAGAAGCAGTGAATTGAAATGAAATTGATCTGGACACCTTGTAGAATGCATATAGGGATTGCCTAGTTAGGAATGCTAAAATGGTGTGTGGTGTGGCAAGAGTAACAACAAAGAAGAAAGGTATAGCACAGTGGGATTAAGAGGTTATGAGGGCAGTAGAGGAAGAAGTGGTTAGAGTGGATACAGGGCAGGGGTTCAGTTGAAATAAGAATATACTGAGAACAAGAAGCCCATAAAGAGATTAGCGAAGAGGAAAAAGGAGGAGGTAAGTGATGATCTTTGGAGAAAAATGAATGCATATTACTCCCAAAAATAGGAAGTTATTCTGGAAAGAGGTATGGAAATATAAAAGTGACAATGGAAAGAAATGTGAAAGTGTGAAGGATGCAAGTGGTAGATTGTTAACCCATGAGGATGAAGTAAGGACCAGATGGAAAGAATATTTCTAAAGCCTGATGAATGGGAATGGAGAGAGCAAAATAACTGTTAACATGATTGGTTTTAGGGATGTACAGAGAAGGAATGCAGTGCCAGGAAGCGTGACTCTTTCAGAGATGAAGAATGCTGTGAAGCGGCTGAAAAATGGGAAAGCAGCTGGGGATCATTAGATGTTTGCAGGAGATGAGTAAGTGTAGTGGAGGGAGTAGAATGAAGTGTTTGTTTGAGATATGTAAGAAGGCATGGATGAGTGAAACTGTGCCAGTAGACTGGAAAAAGGCAGTGATTGTACCCCTGTACAAAAATAAAGGTGAGCGAAGTGAGTGCAAGAATTATCGTGGCATAAGCCTATTGAGTGTTGTGGGGAGGGTATATATATGGAAGAATTATGATAGAGAAAGTAAGAAAGTTATCAAAAGTCCTAGTGAGTGGAGAACAGGCTGGCTATAGGAGTGGCAGAGGATATGTGGATCAAATATTTTCAGTGAGACAGATAGTGGAGAAGGCTTGTGAGAAGGACTATAAGGTATGTATGGCATTTGTGGGTCAGGAGAAAGCATACAACAAAGTTGATAGAGATGGATTGTGGAAGGTTTTGCACATGTATGGTGTGGGTGGTAAGCTGCTAGGTACCGACAAGAGTTTTTATGATGGTAGTGAAGCATGTGTAAGGGAAAATGGGCATCTAAGTGAATGGTTCATGATCAGTGTGGGCATGTGACAAGGTTATGTGATGTCCCCATGGTTGTTCAATATATATATATATATATATGGATGGGGTGATGAGAGAAGTAAAAACACAAGTAATGGAGAGAGGGATGGCATTGGTAATGAATGGTGATGGATGTAATATCTCAGATTTGTTGTATGCTGATGATGAAGTGCCACTTGCAAATACTGGACAAGAGCTTGGTAGACTAGTACAGAGTTTTGTAGATGTCTGTGAGCATTGTGCCTTGAGAGTAAATAAGGAAAAGAGTAAAGTGATGGTTATTAAGGGAGAAGGTTTCTCCCAGTGTGGTATTACACTGAATGGAGAGAGACTGGAATTGGTGAGAGAGTTCAAATATCTGGGTACAGTGATAGAAAAGAGAGGAGAATGTGCAGAAGAAGTGAAAAGTGGAGTGACACAAGGAAGGAAAGTAGCTGGTGCTATGAAGGCCTTGATAAGAAACAGAGGCTTGAGTGTCGCAGCTGCACAAGGCTTATGTGAAGGAGTGTTAGTGCCAACTTTAACATATGGATGTGAGACTATGGTGTGGCATGAAAATGAAAAGTCAGGAGTAAGAGCAGTGGAGATGGGACTGCTGAGGAATGTATGTGGAGTACAGAGAATGGAAAGGATACGGAATGATGTGATTCGTGAAAGATGCAGAGTGAGTTATTCTGTGGATGCCAGAATCAGTGAGAGTGTACTGAGATGGTATGGTCATGTGAAGAAAATAGATACAATAGAGTGGTGAAAAAGGAATATCTGAGCGAATCTGAAGGAGGGAGGAGGTGAGGTAGGCCAAGGAGAAGGTGGAGGCATATGGTGGATGAGTGTGTGAGGAAGAGAGGTATGGAAGTCAGTGAGGCTTAAGGACTGACAAGAGATGAAGCTGGCTGGATGTATTTTGTGTGGAGAAGTACATAACCAGGCAGTTGGAACCTCTTTTTAATGTGACATTGTTCAGATTGGCCCAGTCAGATAGGTATATGTAAGGCTACAGAATGTGATGAAATTTCTTGTGGCCTATCTGATGGAGTCAGGATTTTGAGGGCTTGAATGATGATGTAATGGGAGCATGGCCCATTGAAATGGACAGGCTTTGACTGTCTAGATGTTACTGCTCCTCACCCTGCCCTGGGGTGGGAAAGGAGGTTCGGATGATGATTTTGATGATGATGCTTCACAGGCAGGATTGGATGTAGCAGAGAAAGATAGATTTTGGGATGATTTAATACGTGTAGTGGGTGGTATGCGGGATGATGAGATAGTGATTTTGGGAGGGGACTTAAATGGTCACGTAGGTGAAGCAGCGCAAGGTTATGAAGGAGTGCATGGGGGATGTGCGTACGGTATAAGTAATGCAGAAGGGGAAAGGATACTCGAGTTTGGGGAGGCAACGGACATGATTGTGTGCAACACATATTTTAGGAAAAGAGACAGTAGGTTAATTACATATGAGTCTGGGGGAAATAGCAGTCAGATAGATTATTTTCTGGTTAGGAGGGCCGATAGGAAGTTAGTGAGGGATGTTAAAGTTACAGGAAGTGAGGAGTGTGTGCAGCAGCACAAACTATTGATTTGTGATATGGTACTTAAAGAACAAGTGATGAAAAAGAGGACTTATGTACCTAGGAGGAAAATATGGAAGCTGAAAAACCAAGTAGTAAGGGATGCCTTCTATAGCGAGTTGAGGAGAGTGGTGGCTGAACAGGGAGCTGTAGACAGAGGTGTAAATGAACAGTACAGAGCCCTCAAGAACAATTTCTTGAGAATTACTGATGTAACATGCGGTTGGACAAGATGACCACCAAGGCATAAAGTAACTTTGTGGTGGGATGAAGATGTAGAAGCTGCAATTAAGGAGAAAAGAAGACTTTTCCGGGAATGGAAGAAGGGTGGTAGCAAAGAGGAATATTTGGCTGCCAAGTGGAGGGCTAGAAGAGAGGTATACAGGGCAAAGTCTGAGTCACAGAGACTATTACTTGATAACCTAAATCATGGGGAAAGGAAAAATATGGTATTTAGGGTGGCAGGTCAGGTGAAGAGGGATAATCGGGATATTATAGATGAGCAGTGTGTGAAGAATGAAGGAAGGATAATGGTGAACAGTGAGCATATTAAAGATGCTTGGAGAGAGCATTATAACCGGTTGTTGAATGAGGAGTTTGACTGGGACAGGGAAGGTTTGGAGCCAGCAGATCCAGTGTCTGGCCCTTGGCCTTTGATTGATGCTGCTACTGTGAGCGAGGCAATAGGCAGGATGAAGGTGGGGAAGGCAGCAGGTGTGTCTGGGTTGACTGCCGAAATGATGAAGGCCTCAGGTGATATAGGGGTGAGGTTAGTCACTGACCTGATAAATAGGATTATTTATGAGTGTGTTGTCCCAGATGATTGGCTGAAGAGTGTAATTGTAAATGTGTATAAAGGGAAGGGTGATGCCCTGGAAAGAGGAGATTATAGAGGTATAAAGCTTTTAGATCAGATAATGAAGGTAATGGAGAGAGTTTTAGAAGGTATGATTAGAGAAAGAGTGAATATTGATGAGATGCAGTTTGGGTTTATGCCAGGTAGGGGGACCACTGATGCTATATTCATTGTTCGACAGCATCAGGAAAAATATATTGGTAGGAGAAGGGATCTTTATTTTGTTTTTGTTGATTTGGAAAAAGCCTTTGACAGAGTCCCTAGAGAGGTGGTGAAGTGGGCAATGAGAAAGCTTGGCTTGGAGGAGTGGCTGGTTAGGGTGGTTATGGCTATGTATGTGGGTGCTCACACCCAGGTAAGAGTGAATGGAGATTTGAGTGATGAGTTTTCTGTGAATGTTGGTGTGCATTAGGGGTCAGTCTTGAGTCCCATGTTGTTTATCATGGTACTTGAAGCCCTTTCACTTGACTTTAGAAACGGACTCCCATGGGAGTTGTTGTATGCTGATGATTTGGTGTTGATTGCAGAGAACGAAAGGTAGGCGGAGGAAGGGCTTAGGAAGTGGAGAGATGGTATGGGGCACAAGGGTTTAAGGGTAAATGCAGATAAAACAAAAGTGATGATATCTAGGGTTGGTGGCGGTACTGTCAAAAACGAGGGAGAGTGGCCATGTGCAGTTTGCCACAAGGGCGTTGGAAGTAATTCCATCTTGTGCGGTGTGTGTGATAAATGGGTGCATAAGAGATGTAGTGGTATCAGAGGCAGACTGCGAGATAATGCTGATTTTATGTGTACAGCGTGCCGAGGTGAGCTGGTGGAGATTGTCAGACGTGAAAGGATTGAACTTGCTGGTGAATCTCTTGAGTGTGTGGAAGAGTTTTGTTATTTGGGAGGGATGTTGTGTGCTGGAGGTGGGGCTGGAGCTGCCTCTGTGGCTAGGGTGAGAAGTGGTTGAAAGAAGTTCAGGGAGCTCTTGCCTCTCCTGACATTGAGAGGACTCTCCCTACGTGCTAAGGGGTCTTTGTATGGAGCATGTGTTAGGAATGTAATGCTGTATGGCAGTGAGACCTGGGCAGTGAAGGAGGAAGATATTCGCCGGCTCAGACACACAGAAATGACAATGATTAGGTGGATGTGTAGTGCGTCCCTGTGTCCAAGACCTGGAGGGGCTGGGTTTACGATGGAAGAGTTGAGAGGTAGGATGGGACTGGAGTGTATTGGTGTTGTGATGAGGAGAGGTAGATTGAGATGGTTTGGACGTGTAGAGAGGATGGGGGATGATAATTGAGTGAGGAAGGTGAGAAGTGTTAATACTGGGGGTGGGGTTATGAGGGGTAGACCGAGAATGACATGGGACGAGGTCATTAAGTGTGACCTCAGGGTTAAGGGACTGAACAGGGAGGCTGCAATGGATCGTGCAGCATGGAGAGCCGCCATTAGGTGACCAAGGCCGACACATGCAAGCATGTTGGAGCCTTTAAAAGCAAAACAAAACAAAACGATGGTGACTGGACCTTGATTTTTTCCCTTCATGTTCAGGCAAATTAAAGTAAATTATGTCATTACTGCAATAGTTTGTAAAATCTAATCTGGTATACCATTGCAGTTTCTTTGGAAAATGATATATTCCCTGAATTTTTATTAGAACAAGTAAAAACACATTCTAATATAACTAACCTGAAGTAGGTAGACTGGCTTGGTGTAAGGATGGATGCAAGGCTGGTAGAAATACCTACCACCTCTTGGCATAGTCCTCTTGCCACACCTTCACTTTTTGTTGCTGCTGCAGCTGCTTCTCTTCCAACAGAAATCCCTCAAGTCATTTCCAGACACCACTTGCACCACACCATTATCACCATCAGTATCCATAGCGTGCTCATGAGGTCCAGCTGGAGGCAACTGGTTAGGCATAATGAAGCAGCAAGTGATTAAGAGTTTATTTGTGGTTGTTCACTCTCTTTCTGTCTTTCTAAGTCACTGTAGTAATGCACAGCTCTCAATGTTTGCAGTCACTTCGGCCCTCTTCTGTAATTATACCTTGCGGGAAAATATATATAGGGTATATACTGTATTTTAGAATTTTGTCAGTAGAGTGGATTGTATTTAAAACATTCAAACTGTATGACTCTTCATTTTGACTTTCTCTTGGGGTGGTGACTATATATTATCAAGGCTATGTTTGGCTGTAAATCTTTCCATTACAGCCCTCAGAGCTGCCAGCTCTGCCTCTGCCTCGTTAGTCACCCCCATGGGCTCTTTTGCAGACACTGACTCCCCACCTGGCAGCCTTTTTGTAGATTCTGTCTCCTCTTACACAGCTGTGTGCAGGCACTGCATTACTGTTTCAGCCAGAGGAGTGCAGAGGGGGGGTTTTTAGCTTGAAAGTTTTCCAGAAATTGGTTACATTGATAAGATTTGCACTAATATTGTTGTTAATAGAACATGCAACATTTTCAACTTCATTACTCTCTTTTTCATCTTATCCAGTACATATACTGTTAGGGTTAGGATCATCTGTGTCTAAGTCTCAGAAATCATCACTGACTGTGGAGAGAACGAAAAGTTCTAGGCTGAGTCTGTTAGAGCATGATGGTGGCCATGCAGCTGGCTTTAGTAGATTTATTTATTTATTTATTTTTTCCCAGAAACTTCCTGGTTGATCAGCTTCATTAAGGAAATTTTCCTTGGAGGTAACATAGCACAGACACAAGGATGCCGATCTATGTAGAAGGTAGGGTGTCCTGATGCATTTTCAACCAGAAGAAGGATTTTAAAGGGAACTCCCAGTTCCTGACACTTCCTATGTGCCTCTGCCACAATGTGCAGACCAATTCAGTCAGACACTTCTTGTTGTCCACCAATACCCGAATCCTCCATATTCTGTAGGTAGCTAAAGCAATGAGGATACTTGACAGAAGTCAACAGTGAGAGCAATGGAAATGAGTTATTTGAGAGGAACATGTGGAGTCACATGGAGAGACAAGCTGACAAATGAGGAAGTGAAGGAGCATCGTGGTGTGGACGTGATAAAAAGTATTAGGAGAAACACATCGAGGTGGTTTTGCTATGTGAAGAGGATGGAGAGTGAGAGGCTGACAAAGAGAGTGTATGTGAGTGAGGTGGAGGGGGGGGAGGGGGGGAGAGGCCAAGGATGAGATGGAGGGTTGGAGTGGAGAGGTATATGAGAGAGGGGAGTGAGCTTGGAGCAGGGCAATGAAATGGTAGGGGACAGGGCAACATGGAGGCTATTTGTTTGTGGCCACCCGTTATGGGATTAAGGCGTCTGGCAATAGATAGATAGTATTTTACAGCAGACTTCATATTGTGTGTTCCAGAGTGGTCAGCGGTTAACATTCAATAAATGTGACTTCTTGGCCTGACATCTCTTAGTTTGGTGTTGTGCCTGGAAATGTGCATTTAAATGGGCATTGCCTTCCCAAATGGCAGTTTCATCAAGGTTATACCTCTGGTGAGTGGTGTACCATTTTTTCTCACTCGCTGCCTTTAAAATCCAAGGGAACTTGGCTGCCACACTCTTATCTTTAACACACAGCTGCTTGCCTATGATGTTTGCCCATTTCAAGCCATTTTTCTTGATGAATGAATAGAACCAACAGGGCACCTTAAATCCCGGAGATTCTTGGCTGAGATTTAAGGTTGCAAATCAGATGAAGAGGGAAAATAAGAATATCATAGGAGAACAGTGTGTGTGTGTGAGAAGAATGATGAAGGAAAAGTAGTGGTGGACAGTAAGGATATTAAAGATACATGGAGACAGCATTATAATTGACTGCTGAGTGAAGAATTTGACTGGAACAGGGAAAGTTTGGAGTCTGCAGATTTAGTATTTGACCCTTGCCCTTTGATTAATGCTGTCACTCTGAGGAGGACATTACGCAGGATGCAGTTGGGGAAGGCAGCAAGTGTGTCTGGGTTGACAGCTGAAATGTTGAAGGCCTCAGGAGGTGTAGGAGTGGGTTTAATTGCTGATTTGATAAAGTCAGTATTTTTTATTATACATTGGTGTGCCGTCCCGGATGACTTGCTGAAGAGGATGATTTTAAATGTGCATAAGGAGAAAGGTGATGTCCTGCAAGGAGGAATTTATAGAGGCATAAAACTTTGACCAGATAATGAAGGTAATGATAAGAGAATGAGTGAATATTGATGAGATGAAGTTTGGGTTTATGCGAAGCAAAGGGACCTCTGATGCCACTCTAATTATATGACAGCTTGAGGAAAAATATAGGAATATAAAGGAAACACTACTTTGTTTTTGTAGATTTGGAGAATGCCTTTGGCAGAGTCCCTAAGGTGAAGACGATGAGAAAGTTTGGGATCGATGAGTGGCTAGTTAGAGTGGTTATGGCTATGTATGAGGATGCTTGCACCCAGGTGAGAGTGAATGGAGATTTGAGTGTTGAGTTTTCCATGAATGTTGGCATGCATCAGGGGTCAGTCTTGAGCCTCTTATTGTTTGTCATGGTGCTTGAATCTTTCTCACGTGAGTACAAAAATGGTCTCCCATGGGAGATAATGTATGCTGATGACTTAGTTTTGATTGTAGAGAATGAAAAGGCGGTAGAGGAAGTGTTTAGAAAATGGAATAGTGGCAGGGGGGAATGGGGCACAAGAGTTTGAGAGTAAATGTGGATAAAATAAAAGTGATGATATCTAGGGCTGGTGGCAGTACTTTCAAAGCAGAGGTAGTGTGGCCATGTGCAGTTTGCCACAAGGGTGTGAGAAGTAACTCCATCATATGCAGTGTTTGTGATAAGTGGGTGCTTAAGAGACGTAGGGGTATTAGAAATCGGCTGTGAAATAATGCCGATTTTGTGTGTTTGTTGTGTCAGGGAGGGTATGTAGAGACTGTCATGTGTACAAGGATTGAGCTTGCTAGAGGGTCTTTTGAGTGTGTGGAAGAGTTTCGTTATTTGAAGGACATGCTATGTGCTGGAGATGGGACTGGAACTAGCTCTGTGGCTAGGGTAAGGAGTGGTTGGAGGAAGTTCAGGGAGCTATTGCCTCACCTAACATTGAGAGGGCTCTCTTTCTGTACAAAGAGATCTTTGTATTCGGCATATGGTAGGTGTGTAATGCCGTATGATAGTGAGATGTGGAGAGTCAAAGGAGAGGAAATTCCTAGGCTCATATGTACAGAATTGGCAATGATTAGATGGATGTGTAGTGCATCTTTGAATACAAGGCCTGGGGGATCTAGGCTTGTGATTGAAGAGTTGAGAGAAAGGATGGGATTTGAATGTACTGATGTTGTGATGATGAGGGTTATATAAGGTCTGCCCCAAAAGAAAACGAACTTTTCAAAAAAACAAATTTATTGCTTTACTTACAATTTCATCAGACTTATCTCCTTCAAAACACTCCCCTCCACTGTGCATACAACATTCCCAAATTTTTTTCGGTCCAGGAATGCATCCTGGAATGCATTTTCAGGGATAGTATGCTTCCCATGATGAGTTTTCTTCTGTCTCATTTGCCGTCTGAGGTTGGTGACCTTTCAAGATGGATTTCAATTTTGGGAACAAAATAAAAGTCAGTAGGGGTCAAATCTGGAAAGTAGGGCGGCTGGAGGTTGATAGTCACATGTTTTGTCAAAAAGTCAGATAAGGAGCGACACATGAGCAGGTGCCTTGTCGTGTTGCAGCATCCAGGTTTTGTGTCCACGTTCAGGCCACTTCTTTCACACTGCCATCCTCAAATGCTTCAGGACATCCAAGTAAAGCTCTTTATTTACTGTCTGACCATGTGGAGCAAACTTATGATGAATAACACCCTTCCATTTAGAAGAGATGATCAACATCATCTTCACATTTGAGTGAAAGATGTACTCCCCCCTGATGACGATGTTTGACCATTCCAACATTGAGCCGTACACCCACATTTCATCATCTGTTATGATATTTTTCAGAAAGTTTTCATCGAATTCGAACAGTCAAACAGCTCATGACTAATTGTGACATGGTTCTCTTTCTGCTCATCTATCAGCAGACCTGGCACAAATTTTGTGGCAGCATGGTACATCTTCAGTTTTTCAGTTAAAATATTGTGGGACAAACTTTTACAGATGCCTACTTCCTTGGAAGCTTCATGGACAGTCAGGTGACAATTTTCACAGTTTTCAATCACAGCAGGTATTTTCTCAATGTGATTGTCGTCTGGTGACATGGAAGGGTATCCAGATTTGGGATTGTCTTCAGTGGATGTTCTTCCTGATTTGAACTGCTGGAACCACTAGTGACATTGTGTCTGGCTCAAAGAATCCTCCCCAAAAGCTTGTTGGAACATGTGAAAAGTCTCCATAAAAGTTTTTCCCAGTTTGAAGTACAGTTTCATACAAACATGTTGCTCTTCAAGATCCTTCATTGTTCATCTTGCAATAGATTGCAAAGTGCACTAAATACATGTTCACCGAACCACATGTACCTTGATGACTAAGCGATGTGGTGTGGTGTGGCTAGTGGTAAGACTAAAGCTCAAGTCGCCGTTACACAGTGCTCCCGTCACAAACATGCTGTGCCAGCTTGCTGGTATGCTGTTTGCATACCGGTAGGTTGGTTTCATGTTGGACACATATTGAGATGGTTTAAGCATGTTGAGAGGATGGAGGATAACAGTTGGGTGCTGAAGGTGAGAATTGTGAATGTCAGGGTAGGGTTGCGATAGGCAGACCGAAAAGGACCTGGGATGAAGTTATAGAGTGTGACCTCAGGGCTAATGGACTGAATAGGGAAGCTGTTAGAGATAAGTCAACATGGAAAGCTGCCATTAGGTGACCAGGGTTGACGCATGCACACGTGTTGGAGCCTTTATTAATGATACCATGCAATACAGTTGTGTTATTAATAGATTTTATTGTATACCAGCATTGGTCGTCACTCCAAGAGCCTGGACATGGAAAAGAAGGTATGTGGGTACTGCTATGGTCGTTTTGAACTGATTGACAACATCCACACACCAGCATCAGGAAACCATACCTCATCAGCATCCTCCACTGGCCCTGCACGCACTCCCAAAACTCCTGGAGCATTTGCACTCTTTGTAAAGGAAAATTATGGGTCAGTGAAACGATCTGGGAGTGCAATGAAGCATGCTGATGTCATGAAGGCTCTCAGTGCACAGTTCAGCAAAATGAAGGCAGCTGGACTATCAACGTAGTTGCTGGAAGTTTTTGTTCGGGGGAGTGTATGATTACATTTTAAATCACAAAGTGGAATGGAAGCTCCCAATTTATAGATAGTTTCCAAAGAACATTTTTTCGATTGAATGTGTTTGTCAATCTTATATTGTAGCTGACCACATTGTGCAATGTGGAGTGCAAGCTAATCACACCTAATTACCACAGACACATCATAAAACAGTAACTGTCAAAGATTAGGGACTTGCATTCCTTTTTACAGTTTAAGGTTCAAGCATATGGCCCTTAGTTTTGTACTGTAACTCACTTTCTCATGCATTTCATATCATTAGAGACCTCATTTGCTTTCTTATATTACATGTATTTTCCATTGAGATACCTTACATTAGAGTCATATATAATGTTGTAGTACTTGCTATCCTGTTCTGAAGTGATCATGTATTACTTAGTAATATAAGAGAATACTTATTTCAGCGATCATTTTTTCCTACTTTGTAAATGTGTTGCAGTGCAGCAGTTTAAGCAGAATAGCATGTTATACATGCCCCATACTGTAGACTGTGTTCAGTATGCCACAAAGTGGTAGTGTTGTAGAATAGCACAAATTTTTTACTTCAGCTACGCAACACAAGTGATAAATGTAGATCAGAGATGTAATCAAATGTGTGATAATTACTACTGGTGTGAGTTATGTGATAATGCCTTAACTTTCTCATGGTCTGGATAACTGTAGTATTTTATTTTAACTAATTTTTAGGTTATTTTATTCAGCTGAGAGTGGACCATACAAGCTTGAGTGTGCCAATATTGTCACCATTAGGTATAACTCTGCTACTGTATTTTGTGTTAGGTACTATGTCTATCTACTCATATAGCCAGATGCCTTAATCCTGTAAGGGGTGGCCACAAACAAATTGCCTCCTGTCCTCTGTCATTTGTCTGCCCTCCCTTCAACCCACAGTCCCTTCTGTCATATATCTTTCTCCACTCCTTCTCTCCATCTCATCTGTGGTCTTCCCCTCTCCCACTCCACCTCACTCACATACACTTTTGTAGCCAGTCTCTCATTCTCCGTCTTTTCCACATGGCCAGACCATTTCAGAGTACTGTATCTCTCCTAACACTCAGTCACATCCACATCAACACTGCAATACTCCTTCAATTTATCATTTGTCCATCTGGCTCTCCCTGTTACTGCACATGCTTCTCTCAAATAAGTCATTTCCACTGCTCTCATTCTTTACTTGTACCCTCCAACAGGGTTCAAGTGTCACTTCTGTACATCAGAGTGGTTATTACAATACTGTCATGCAGTAACTTTCTTACTTCCATACTCACTTCCCTATTCCTCATGACTACATTCAGTGAATCAGCAACCTTCCTTCCCTACTGTACCCTTTCATGCACATCATCCTCTAAACTTTCATCTTTACCCATTATCACACTAGTTAAATACTTGAATTCTCACACATTTTCCATTTGCGCATTTTGAAATTTCTTTGATATTAATGCCAGATATTATTTGGTTTTGAGTGAAAAAGAGGCGCCTAAGAATAGTTATCAATTGTTATGAAAAAATGTGAGTAGACTACAGATACACCAGCCCCTCAACATTTGTGGCATTCCTTAAACCTTCAGGAATGTAGAATTTTACAAATAACTTGTTTGCTCTCCGTGTCTTATTTTAATAGTCATCACACTCTAGGCAGGAGTTTCCAAGTGTGAACCATCCAGTCTTATCTCCCTTTATGTTAATCAGATGGCCTTCCACATAATGTCCAACCTTAAATTTGGCTTCTGCATCTAAATATGTATATATGTACTGTTATGTAACGGATGTAAAATCCTGATACTGATTATTCTTCATCATCATCATCATCCAGTCCTACGTTGCCCCACGAGGAACGTAGGAGCCCTGGGCTAGGGAAGTTGGTCCTGGCATTTAAGATGAGGGTGACCAGCCTCACTCATCCCTGAGTGGCATTACGTGAACAATAAACCCCAACCATCCCTTGTTGGATATAAACCTTCACCGGCTCAGTCCGATTGGCGCTCTGTAATTATCCACTAAACTACCAGGTGCCAAAATTTGGTTATGTGGTTACCACCCAGCATAGTAAATGGTTTTCTGGTGTACAGGAAACCATTTGGCTTGTCACTCAGTGTAGAGTATTGATTTAAAAAAAAAAAAAAAAAAAAAAAAATAGGCATATGAAATATTGTTTCTAACATTCATCGAAAGAAAAATGTACAATACACTTCACATCTGAAAGGACCTGGAGTTCGTCTATACATGTATATTTGTCTGTAGCCAGTTGCCTTAATCCTGTAATGGATGGCCACAAACAAGTCAGCTATATGTCACCCTGTCCCTTGCATTATGCCGCTGTCTCCCCAACTCACACCCCCCTCTTTCATATACCTCTCCACTCTATCCCTGCATCTCACCCTCAGTCTCCCTCTCCCTCCCCCTCTCTCCATCTTACTCACATACACTCTCCTTGTTAGTCTTTCATTCACCATCTTCTCCATGTGGCCAAACCACCTCAGTGTGTTTCTCCTAATGCTTTCTATTACATCCACATTCACACAACAAATCTCCTTCACTTCCTCATTTGTAAGTCTGTCTTTCCATGTAACTCCACATGGAGTTTGTGGAGAAAGAAGAAAATCTTTAACTGTCCAGTTTGAAAAGTCAGCCAAACAGCACATTTCTAACATTCTCTTCATATTAAATTGAATATTACAGCAGAGCTAGCAGTTTCTTAAGTACAGCTTTTTAATACTTGTCCACAAAGTATTCGTTACTGAATAAGTGAAATTGCATATTTTCCACTGTACCATCACCAAAGTAGTGAAAGTAGTGATGGAGTGTTTTATATGATTACAGTAGCATAAATGCAGAAAAAAATGTCAACATATGGCAACTTTCACTCATCTGGAGGCTGCCAGGCCTTAAGTGTATGTGTATGTCCATGTGCAAAATTTTGATGTCATGACCAGCTGGATCCATGCCTGGTGTCACATAAAATATTTTTGTCATAGCAATATGAATTACATAAGATAATAATCATTCATCATTATCATCATCATCATCATCATCATCCAGACCTCCCTTCCCACTGTAGGGCAGGGTGAGGAGTAGCAATGTCCAGACAGCCAAAGTTTGCTCAGTCCAATGGGTCACGCTTCCATTTACTTATCATTCAAGCCTCTGGAATCCTGGCTGTATCTGATACGCCAGGATTCCGGGGTCACTCATCATTCAAGCTCCCAGAATCCTGGCTGTATGATATGCCAGGATTCCGGGGTCACTCATCATTCAAGCTCCTGGAATCCTGTCGTATCAGATAGGAATAATCAGAATGCAGAATATTCTGTTGCTTGGGGAGGAATAAGAATTATGCATGACAGTGCTCAATGCTTGGAGAAAATTGTTGGTTAACAACTGCTAGTGGTTGCAGATAACCAAGTGCTGCCAGGATGCTGCTCCTTGCATCCTCACATGCACATAGCCACTCATTACACTGTTTGCTAAACAAATATCTGTGTAACATTATCTTGTAATAAACATGAGAACTTCAGTGAAATACGTTGTAAGGGTGGATTTGTGTTGTATGTAATGACATGTTTGGTGGCACTGTGATGCCAGACAGACTGGCTCCTGTCTCTCTGACTTGAATACGCAGATTACTGCACTAATGACCACACATACACCCTTGCATTACTGTGTAGGAATGTGTATACATGCATATTCTTTACACAGCTCATTCACCTGACACAGTTTCACTGAATCTCTCTTGCTGCAGCACCAGTGCCCCACCACCCCCACACACACAGAAAACCAAGCAATAATTTGCAAATATGGTAAGTTTAAATGCAGAGTAAAATGACACCATACTAATCTCTCTCTCTCTCTTTCGTGTCATTTACGTAAATCAGAAACATTGCTGGTGGTAACACCGAGCCCTGTGGGACTCAACTTGTTACTTCCCTCCATCCAGACATCCTGTCTTTATATTACTGTCCACATTTGTCTGTCTTGCAAGAAGTCTTATCCACTCTAAGAGGTTCCCCTTCAGTCCTATATGTTCTAGTTTCCACATTAGTCACTTGTAGAGTACCTTGTCAAAGGCTTTCTCCAAATCTAAATTCACACAGTCCACCCAACTCTCTCTCTCCTGTAGCACATTTATCATCCTTGAGTAGAAGCTCAACAAGTAGGAAACACACGACCTTCCACTTCTGAATACAAACTGACTTTCTGCCAAAATGTCCATCCCCTCCAGATATCTTATCCATCTGTCTTTCAGGATACTCTTACACAGTTTTGTGACCATGCTGGTTGGGAACACTGGTCTGTAATTCAGGGGTTCTTCCATGTTCCTTCCCTTATAAATTGGTACCACATTGGCTGTCTTCCACTCCCAAGGCACTTTACCTTCTTCCAGAGAACACACAATTGAACCGTGAATTTTTTCTGCCAGTTGCCCTCTGCATTCCTTTAGTATCCAATTAGAGATCTTGTCTGGTCCTGTGGCCTTCCTCACATCTTGAGTTTCCAGTAATTTGTATGCTTCTTGCACTTCAACACTACATTTCTAGTCACTCCCTACTTCTCCACAAAATCACTTTCTCTAGTGAAGACTGATTGGAAGCATTTGTTCACTATTTCAGCTTGCACAACTGCATGTTTATAGACATTTCCTTCTACTTTCAGCTTATTGATTCCTTCCTTTTGTTTCAGTTTGCCATTAACAAACCTGTAAAACAATTTAGATTCTTGCATACATTTGTCAACTATACCTTTTTCAAAGTTTCTTTCTCTATGTATTCTTGTATAGTCATTTCTAGTTTTTTGTATATTCTTCCTTTGTTCTGTCATTACCTCTTTCTACAGTTGGTCCTGTGAATGTTGAGGTACTGATGCACACTTTGGTTTATAGCTGTATTTTATATTATTTGATGTCATTGAAACCAGAATGCATAGTCAGTCAGAAACCATTTTTGTGCAGTACCACATACAGTAGACCATCAATTTACGTGGGACCAACATGTCCTAAATGCGTTTTGCATGGAAAGGTATAGCCTGACCCAGACCAGAAAATGTAGGGGAAAAAAAGCAGTTTGTGTGGGAACATCCCAGAAGTTGGCCCTTGTCCACAACGAGATTCAAAGGTTCCATGCAGTGACATGCCAGTATGACCATCAAACTTGGCCAACTTAGCTCTAGAGGAGTTAGAGGTATCATACTGGTCATTCTGGCCAACTTAGCTCTAGAAGAGTTAGATGTACCACATTGGTCATTCCTCCCTCTCTAGCCCCTCAACATCAGATAACCCCCTCCCCGACGCCCAAGTATCGTTCCAACCCCTGTCATGGTAAGTGATCACCACTTACTGTATTTACTGCTTTGTACACTAATTAATACCTTTTTATGCCAAGTGATGTTCCTAGAGATTGTATGTGTACTACAGTGAATGTTAGGTGTGATCAGGAGAGGTAAATATTTTTTAAGAGGACCAAGGGAGGGATCAGGAAAATTTTAGAAATTCACCATACCAGTGAGCCATGTAACACGGGTTTCAGTGGCTCGATTTGCATATTTTTATTAGAATGGTAATATTCCAAGATTCATTAGCAGCACAAATGGAGGGTCTTCTGTTCAGTAAGGTTTACATTTTTGTTTTTTCAAAACTAATTAGTAAGTCATTTGATATTAATGGTTCGAGGCTCATATTTTAGAAAATTCAGTGCATTATACAGTCAAATCTTGGTGGTCACCTATGCAGTTCTGTGGCCCTGGAAGTATTGTTTAAACAAGAGGGAAAGAACTGGGAGAGGGTGAAGTGCAGGAAGATTAGTTAAGAATAAGAAACAGGTATTGTTGGAAGTGGACTGGAGTCACCGGACAAGGTTTGGTTGATAGACTGGACTGAGTAAAGATTGATTAAGAGGGAGAGAAAGTGTCAGAAAGAACTGAGAATCTGTTGGCTAGGTGAGTGGTCAGACTGGGCAAGGATTAAAGGGAGGGTTAAGAATGCAGTCATTGGTAAAGACCACTGGAAAAATTGGTTGTGAATTGAATGATAAGAACTGGTCATGTACTGACACACACACACACACGCACGCGCGCAAGCACGCACACACGCACTCTCTCTCTCTCTCTCTCTCTCTCTCTCTCTCTCTCTCTCTCTCTCTCTATCTCTCTCTCTCCCCCCCACCGAGTGCCCCTATTGTTGGTCAAGTAAGACTCATTGAAGTTGAACTATTTGTTTATGTTGACAAGTGAAGTGAGACAGATCCAAAGTAAGTAAACTTAGCCCTAAGCAAGGCACCAATCGTGGACCCCGAACCTTAGCAAAGTTTTAGTTACTCTTTCATTTGTTGCAGATTGAATGAAATACAGTTTAAGTTTTTTGAGCAGCATTAAGCAAATTGGAATGCATATAAATTTCTACATTTTGTGGCCATATGATGCTATATGATTTAGAACCTTTTATGATGGACCCCTCCCTTCAATTAATACGTCTCTTGAGTCTTGGAGGGGATTTGCTGTACAGATTTGTAAAGTTCGGCAAAAATTGCAAATTGGATGGATAGTTACTAAGATGCAGATTTTATATTTTAAGTAGAATAGTCAACATACTAAGATGGTGCAGGTACCATACCACAGTGAATGCAGGTGTGGAAGAGTGAAAATAAAGCCTTTGTACTCTCTTCACATTAAGTAGGCTTAACATTATGCCAGTTCTCCATCTCAAATGCTGAGCTGTAGCAAAAGGTTAATGCTAGAATATGACATGGGCCAGAAAGAAGTGTCACTGAAAAGATCAGCAGCATAGTATTGTTTTATGCAGTGAGTGAACTATGTGTCAGTATAGGCTGCAAAATTATGAAAATCTCCAGGTTATAGTGAATGAACCTTGAGAGTGTAGGAAAATATAAATTTTAGATAAATATAGAAAATAAGTGTAAATCAGTATAGATTGTGTAAGAAACCCACAGGTAGTGCAGTGAATTGTACACAGTATATGGTGCTCCCATATGCAGAAATTAACTTGTAAATCTATTTATCTATTGCCAGACTCCTTAATCTCATATGGGGTGGCCACAAACAGATCACCTCCACGTCGCTCTGTCCCCCGCCATTTCACTGCCCTGGTCCCAATTCACATCCCCCTCTCTCATATACCTCTCCACTCCATCCTTTCATCTCATCCTTGGCCTCCCCCTCCCTCTTTCCCCCTCCACCTCACTCACATACACTCTTCTCATCAGTCTCTCACTCTCCATCCTCTCCACATGGCCAAACCACCTCAGTGTGTTTCTTCTAACGCTTCCTGTCACATCCACGTCCACGCCACAGTGCTCCTTCACTTCCTTATTTGTCAGTCTGTCTCTCCATGTGACGCCACAGGTTCCTTTCAGATAACTCATTTCCACTGCTCTCACTCGTGACTTGTGTCCCTCCAACAATGTCCAAGCTTCATTTCCATACGTCAGAGTTGGTATCACAGTACTGTCATGTAGTAACTTTTTCCCTTCCATGCTCACTTCCCTGTTTCTTATCGCTGCTTTCAAGGAACCAGCAACCTTTCTTCCTTGTTGTGCCCTTTCAAGCACATCACCCTCCAGACTTCCATCCTTACTCATCATGCTACCCAAGTACTTAAACATACTCAGATTTTCCATTTCCTCATCATCCAACCTCACTGTACATTCACTGACCTCACTTCTCTCAAAGACCATAACTTTACCCTTCCCTACATTCACCTTTAGATTCCGTTTCTTACACGCTTTCCCAAACTCATCCACCAAGCCTTGCAGCTTGTAAATGCTGGTGTAAAAATTGTAAATATAAATACAGTTAGTGTAAGGAAGAAGCCTCAATGGTGCAGTGTGTGTTCGATATATGGTGTTTCTATATGCAAAAACTAGTGTCACAGTGATTAAGTGAAAAGAGGGAAAAATAAACACAAATCCACTTAAATTTAGTCCAAGAAAAGAGTCACTAGTATAACAATGGTGCTGACATCTGTAATAGTATTGTAAATAAATGTAAATGTAGAAAAGTGGTAGGTGGTGGTGACCATCATCCACTCACTTGATGAAGTGCTCCCTACTTCTTCCTCCGTCTATATCGTTCTTTTTCTGTGTCTGCCCTCCTCTCTTCCTATTTCTCTCATCATTCCTGTCACTTTTCATTACTCTTCTTTCCTTTTCAGGTGGCTTTACTTTGAGCGACAAGCCTGATGGTTTCCTGTAAGCCAGGAAACCATTTACAGTGCTGGATGGTAACCATTTAACCAATCCATGTGGGTTCCTTACTTGTCAGCAAGTGGATTGGCAGAGGGTTAGTGTCCCTCCCCATAAAACAAATAACACAAAGACAAATGGCCACCCCTTATGGAATTATGGCATCTGGCTGTAGATAGATACAGTGGATAGAGAAATAGGAGTGGCAAGGGATGTCAGAATCAATTTTATAATAAGACCAGTAGTGGAGTAAACATGTGAGAAGGAAAAAGAGACAATTATGGCATTTATGAATCAGAAAAAAAGCATGTAGTAGGGTGAATAAGGAATGATATTGGAAGGTATTATGTATTTATGATGTAGATAGAAAACTGTTGGATGCAACAGAGAAATTTTATGTTCATAGGGAAGCATGTATAAGGGTAGGTGGATATCTGAGTTAATGTATATTATCAGTGTTGCAGTGAGAGAAGGGCATGAAAAGAAAACCATCTTTTGTACCAAAGTGAAGATCATCTTCATCCGGACCTCCTTTCCCACCCTAGGGCAGGATGAGGTGTAGCAACATTCAGACAGCCCAAATTTGCCCAGTACAATGGGCCACGCTTCCATTCACTCATCATTCAAGCCCCTGGAATCCTGGCTCTGTCTGATACACCAAAAAACTTTCACCACATTCTGCAGCTTCACATAAACACATCCAATAGAGTCAGTCCGTATATTGTCACGTTAGAAAGGGGTGCCAAGTCCCCGATCTTGCACTTCTCACAACATTCATCCAGCTAGCTGGATCTCTTGTCAGTCCCCTAGCCTCACTGACTTGCATACCTCTGTTCCTCACAGACTTATCCACCATATCCCTCCACCTTCTCCTTGGCCTACCTCACCTTCCACCTCCTTCAGATTCATTCAGGTACAGTATACCTTTTTCACCACTCAGTTGTTATCCATTCTCTCCATACGACCATACCATCTCAGTACACTCTGATTCTGGTGTCCACAGACTTCCTCACTCTGCATCTTTCATGAATCATATTATTTTGTATCCCATCCACTCTCTGTACTCCACATACATTCCTCAGCAGTCCCATTTCCACTGCTCAAACTCCTGACTTTTCATTTTCGTTCCACACCCTAGTCTCACACCCATATGTTAAAGTTGGCACTAACACTCCTTCATGTAAGCCTCGTGCATCGGCAACACTCAAGCCTCTGTTTCTTATCAAGGCCTTCATAGCACCAGCTACAGATGTACCCCATTTTAACGATGCAAGTGGTTAAGTAAAAACCCATTGTTAGGCGGTTTATTGTTTCTCGGAAGATTTAACATGTAAAGTATAGGGGTGCATTTATGAGCCATGGGTTTCCCCCAGCCAAGTTCTAAACCCACCCAAATGAGTAAAAAGACAAGTTGAAAGCCAATATAAATGGCCTAACAGCTGTAAAAGAAGCTAACCTAAGCCTAACACCTGTAAATAACTCACTAAAACCAACAGATAAAATCTGAAAATCGTCAAATATAAGTCTGGAAAAATCAAACTTAGTAATTGCAAACTGTACCCCAAAATGACAATGTTCACCCTACCTATGGCTAAAACACATTAATCTAAGTCTAAAAACAGTTTATAAAGCAACCTAAACACACAGTTTTAGTCTAAAATATCATCAAAATTGAATTTAAAAAATCAATATCCATTGTTACATCGGGATTTGGCCATCGTTAGGTGGGATATGGTGGTACAGTATTTCTACCTTCATCGTTAAGCTGGGGTATCGCATCTAGGGGTATCATATATTGAGGTATACCTTTACTTTCCTTCCTTGTGTCACTCTACTTTCCACTCCTTTTGCACATTTTCCTCTCTTTTCTATCACTGTACCTAGGTATTTGAACTTTCTCACCAATTCCATTCTCTCTCCATTCACTGTAACATCACACTGGGAGTCACCTTCTCATTCGATTACCATCACTTTACTCGTTTCTGCATTTACTCTCAAGGCACGACACACAGACATCAGCAAAACTCTGCACTAGTCTGCCAAATGAAGATAAGAAGATACCATTGTATTTAAGGGACCTATGGAGGTTGTTTCCAACCCTGTCATTTTATGGAGTCTCCTAAGTTCAGTAAAATTTTCATTTGGCAGCAGAGATACATCATCATCATCATCATCAAATCCTGTGTTGCCCCATGAGAAGTGTAGGAGACAGGATCTAGTCATATTGGTCCTGGCATTTAAGATGAGAGTGACCAGCCTCACTCATCCTTGAGTGGCATTACATGAGCAATAAACCACAACCACCCCTTAAATATAAACTGACACAGGCTCAGTCCGGTTGGAGTGCCTTAATTACCCACGAAACCACCAGGTGCTACAGTTTGGTTATGTGGTTACCCAGCATAGTAAATGCTTTCTTATTGTTCGGGAAGCCATTTGGCTTGTCACTCAGTGTAGAGTCCATGCTGTATTCCTGCTGCATATATGGCAGCAGGAATACAGCATAGAAAATCATTCTTGGAGCAAAGGGATTATATGTTCCAATTCATCTAGTACATAACCATCTCATCAGTTTTGTGTATGTATTTGATGTCAGGGATGGTTTATAGAAGTGCCTTATAGTCTTGTAGAGGATTACTGAGTCAGCATATTAAAAAAAAAAAAAGTGTGAGAATCAAGCAGATGATTAATTCATCATTCTTGCCCTAATGGGTGGTATGAGTTTCGAAAGTTCATTGTTTTTCAGAGCTGTACTGTACTGTATACTTTGTTTAGTATATTTTTTTGCCTTATTAAAATGAAACTGTAAAAAAGTCCGTGGTGATTTATGGAAGTGAAGATGTATATGCATTATATGGTGTATGTTTTATTATAGTACTGCAATATGTATTGCATTGCTAATTTGAAGTGTGCAGTTTACCTTTTTTTTTTTTTTTTTTTCTGCACTATTAAACCTTCATTGTTGTGTGTGGCCCATTTCACTGGACATGCTTTTGATTAATTCTTCCACCATTAAGTTTTCTCTCCCTTGCTTTCTGAACCCTGCCTCTCCCTATCTTTTGGTGGTAAAAAGAGGTGGGATGATGATGATGATTAAATTTTCATTTTAATTACTTTTTGTTCACTATCATTTAAAATCTCATAATACAGTACTGTATTTAAACCATCCAACAGTACACTACACAGACATGTAGAGAAATAAATGGCTGCACTATCCATCAGAACTCTTTAACATCTTCACGCTAATGGCACTCATTTATTTTTATTCTTGCTACAGTACCTTCGTATTATTTTAGTGTGCATAAGTACAAAAACTGAGTTGTGATGAGCTACTGTTGCTAATGTTGTCACTACAGGTGGTTTCCTCAGTAGCAGAATAGTCTGGAGAGCAGAAATAAGCTAGATAATATAGGTACCCATATAACATTGGACTGAAGGAGCTTAGCCAAAGAGTACAGCATCATTGATGAACCACCTTTAGAAATACATCTCTCTGAAACTCCCCCTCCCAGAAAAGAAAGATAAGATTTCATCATGCAAGCCCATTCTCTCAGATGACATAATTTTTTATTCTTCAAATGATTATTCAGCTTTAGAGTGACTTTCAGCAGAAGGTTTAAAATAGTCACCATTAATTCCCTCAGTACTAGCAGACTCTCCTAAGCAATAATAATCATCCAGCACAGCATCAAGAGTGAAGTACAATACTAAACTACATCATTGTATTGAAGTGTTTAAATTGGGAATATACTGGGAAGAAAATGGTTCATTGTTGTTTATAATGTATAGTAATTCCCATCCTGAGGGCAGTAGACATTATATCCACTGGATGCAAAGCCACCACTCTTGAGTACCTGTGCAGTACAGCATGCCTTCATTTTACGATGAGGATGTATTTGATAAAATCCATTGCATAATTGTTAATCATATATTGAGTCAGTTACAGCATGGGTTCAGTGGGGATATGTCTTAAAAACCAAGTTTCCAACTCACCTGAACTGGTAGTTTACTTCACTTCCCTGCACTGACTTGCTGCTTACCCCCCAAAATAAGTAAGAAAAAAATAGCTTCTAGCTCACATAAATTGGTAGTTGATTTACTTCGCTGTGCTTCACTTGCTGCTTGAACTTCAACACTACACCTTTGTTCAATCACTGACACAAACACATCTGACAGTGACTGAGTTCAAAGGCCATCTTGACAAAGTTTCTGCGTCGGCTATCATATAAGTGAAAAATGCTATCGTACATTGACCAGTGAGGATTTATACGGGATCATAATGATTGTACAGTACTGTTTAAGTGAAAATATGGCCATATACTGAAAAAAGGTCCTTACCTTTTAGTCATTGTACGAGTGATTCATTGCATGCCAGTTCATCGTAAATCTAAGGTTTGCTGTATCTTGAAAATTTCGAGGGAGACATGTTTTGTGCTGGAGGTGGGGCTGGAGCCAGCTCAGTAGCTGGGGTGAGGAATGGCTGGAAGAAGTTCAGGAAGCTGTTGCCTCTCTGACATTGAGACGGCTCTCCCTCCATGCCAAGGGATCTCTGTATGCAGCATGTGTTAGGAGTGTAATGCTGTATGGTAGTGAGACCTGGGCAGTAAAGGAAGAAGATATTCGCCGGCTCAAATGAACTGTTGAGAAGTGGGATTTGCTAGTTAGGTAGTGCTGGAGTATTCCCGATGATTCTCGAGTTTATTTTCATGACGTGTCAGAGTTGCCAGTTTGCCTGCTATTTGTGAGTGGAGTTATTTTGTAAGTTATGCATTAAATTTTTTGCTCTTTTTCTCTATAATGAGATACCTAAGAGCAGCATGTGGAGTGACATGGAGGGACAGGTTGACGAATGAAGTGAAAGAACATTGTGGGATGGATGTGGATGTGATAGAAAATTAGGAGAATTACAATGAGATGGTTTGGACACATGGAGAGAATGGAGAATGAAAGACTGACTAAGAGGGTGTATGTGGGTGAAGTGGAGGGAGGGAGAGAGAGGGGGAGACTGAGGATGAGGCGGAGGGATGGAGTTGAGAGGTATATGATGGAGGGGGAAATGATTTGGGGGGAGGGCAGTCAAATGGTGGATGACAGAGCAACTTGGAAGCATTTTGTCTGAGGCCACCCTTTGCTGGATTAGGGCGTCAGGCTATAGATAGATAGATAGTTTTATTTACGTGATTGTTAAATTATGTAATTTCATCTCAGTTTGAATGCTAAATAATTTAAGTGTGTTATACAGGGTAAGAAAACTCTGGCATGTTTTGGATGTCTCCGAGTTGGCAACTGTTGTAACCATTGCTCCCTCAAGAATGCACGAGAACTTTGGAGAACAAGTAGATCACTGTAGAATATAGGAAGTTTATAGGCTAGACCAGTTTCAGTCAGTTTTCAGTTCAGTTTTGAGTGTAGTTCAGTGTTAGTGCAGTGAAGATTGTATAGCTCCGGTACTTATGAAAACAGTTAAGTTGGCAAGCATTAAATGTAATTGCAGTTAGTGAGGATTGTATTGCTCTGGTACTTGTGAAAGCAGTGAAATGTTGGCAAGCATTAAGTGTAATTACTTGGAAAATAAAGACAGTGAACTTAAGATGAGCCAGAGTGGACTGCAAAAGGAAGAAGAGGCAGAGGTAGGCCGAGGGAAACCTGCAGTGGTTGAGGACAATGAAAAGAGAAGCAGGAGAGGAGTGTTGGTGGGACCTGAAGGAGATGACAAGAGACAATCATTGATGGAGAGAGTTCATTGAGGCCCTACAGTATGCATCCCATGGGATGCCACAGAAAATGATTGATTGTTTGATTGAACTTAAGAAGCCACTGTTTGTTTACAACGCCTGTGTTGCTCTGTGTTGTTGTACACTGAAAGGCTGCCTCTAGGAAGAACAACTCACTGGGCAACGTCCTTCCTTCACTGAACTACTGCTGTTGGAGCATGTGCATGGCAGTGTGGGATGGGGATGCAACAGTAGTGTCAGGAGTGTGGATCATTAAGTGCTGCAGTGAGTCAAACCTTCGACATGGAGGCAGCACGAGGTGTCATTGGCTGCAATCATGAAGCTATTGCAAGCACAATGTGTACAACTACAAGTACAATGTATACAACTACAAGCACAGAATGAAGGACAGAAATAACTCAGAGGACAATTACAGGCACAAAATGAAGAGATCAAAGAACAGGCGCAAGTAGAGAGTGAACAGCTTCAAGAGGCATTACAGGAGCTACAGAGGAAATTACAACTGAGGATGCAAGGACAGCTACATGCTTTCATGGGGAAAATGAAGGAAGTGCATCAACAGTTGAAGGAGAAAGTATATGCTGAGCTACAGCAGCAGAGTATGAGGTAAGCAGTAATGTGATGGAGTGCAGACAGCACGTAGACAACCAGCTAAAGATTAGGGAGGGAATAGTGATGGAGTGCAGACAGCATGTAGATAACCATTTGAAGCATGTAGTCGACCATGTGAAAATAATTAGTAAGAAAATTGAGGATGTAGAGAAATATTGCACTGCTGGACTTAGGGCTAGTGTATGGGAAGCATAGGCTATGAAACAAATTGACAGTGTATGGTGAATCATGACGGATCCCAAGCATCTAAATATAGCATTACAGGGATGAATAATCAGAATGCAGAAGTTTTAAGTCGTGGACTTAATTATGATGCCCCAGTTTTTAGGCCCCAAACCAGTATGTGCATGGCTATAATTGGGTACAGTCAAAAATAAACCTCAGGAATTGGATGGTCGATCATCTTGGGAAGCTAACTGTGTGCAGTTTGAGTTACTTGCTGATCAGAATGTTTGGGATGATGGCAGAGGATAGTTCAGCTTGCTACTAGCCTCAAGGTGCTGCAATGGAAATTCTGGGCCAGATGTCAGTTAAGGAGAGGAACAGTTATCAGTCCCTAGTTGAAGTGCTGGAGTGCAGATATGGGACCATGTACCAGACTGAGGTTTACAGAGCAAGAATCTGGACCTGTGTATGGGTTCGAGGTGAATCCCTATAGCAGCTTTCTCATGACCTGGAGTGTATGGCATACAAGGCACCTAGAGCAGCACCTAATCTGTTGGCTATTCTTCTGAGGGACCAGTTCATCGATTCTCTTGATAGTGCAGAGTTGAAAGTGCAAGTGAAGCAGGCACAACCCAGAAGCATGCAAGAAGAACTAGCCAGGGCTCCAGAATTTGAGTCCTATGTCAGGGCCAGTAAGTCCACTTTTCATGCAGGTCATAGTGCAGGATTCAAGATAAGAAAGGAGCAGGTACATACGTGAAGTGAAAAAATCTGGGGGAAGTTGCTGGTACTGTGAAAAGCCAGAACATCAGAAAGTGGACTGCTACAAGTGGAAGAGAGAACAGAAGATCAGAGGAGGTTGCTGGTTCAGCGAGAAGCCAGTACACAAGAAGGTGGATTACAAGTGGAAGAGAGAACAGAAGATCAGAGAAGGTTACTGGTTCTGCGAGAAGCCAGGACACAGGAAGGTGGATTGTTACAAATGGAAGAAGGAGCAAGAATTCAACAGTGCAAGGAAACCCACAATTGCAACAAATGGGTGTTGGACATGTGGTGAGGTGGGACATATCAGCTATGACTGTCCAAATGAAAAGGACGGCAAGAAGAAGGCTGCAGAAGATGAGAAGGATGAAGGTAAATGAGAAGGGCTGGTGACAAGAGACAACAACCAGCCACTTTTTCCCAAGAAGCTCCACTACTGAGCAAATGCAAGAGAACCTTGATTGATAGTGTGCGAGAAGACGGAAGAACAGATGGCAAGCAGTGTAGTAAGAACAGGAATCTTAGCAAGAAATGCCGTTGTACTGTAGTGACAGGGTCAATGTCAGCTGAAGAAGACCTGACGAGGATGCACACAGAAGGTACAGATTTACAACCAGTGCTTGAGTGGCTGCAGCTGTGTACAGTGCAACCATCTTGGGAAGAGATTTCCAGGTTCAGCCCTGCGACTAACAGCTACTGGAGTCAGTAGGACCTTCTTTGTCTGAACAACGGACTACCGGAGTGTCACTGAGAGACACCCGATGGCCTCAGCAAGTATTGGCAACTGGTGGTTCCAAAGAATATGAGGTCCGAGATCTTGGATGAGTCCCATAACCAGATCACTAGTGGGCACCTGGAAGTGAAGAATACCCTAAGTCGGCAGCAACAGAGGTTCTATTGGACTGGCATGTGGTAGGATGTTTAAGAGTGATGTCGGGCCTGTGATGTATGTTGTGCCAAGAAGGGACGCAAGAAATGTGGTTGCACCCCTCTCCAGCTGTACCAAGTGGGTGCACCAATGGAAAGAGCTGCAATGGACATTGCAGGAGCTCTGCCACTCACTGAAAGAGGAAACCGGTGAATATGTGTCGCCATGGACTGCTTTACAAAGTGGCTCGAAGCCTATGCCATCCCTGATCAAGAGGCTGCGACTGTTGCTTAGGTGTTAGTTGACCAGTTTTTCTGTCGTTTTGGGATGCCACAAGAGCAACATTCAGACCAGGGTAGAATCTTCGAGTCTGCTGTATTCCGTGAGTGCTGTAAGTTACCGGGGATCAAGAAGACCAGGACGACCCCACTAACGCCACAGTCAGATGGGATGGTAGAGAAATTCAACTGGACCCTGGGACTAGAACTGGCCAAGTACTGCATAGAGGGACAAGTGGAAAGGGACCTGCATTGCTGGTGGCATATCGGTCTGCATCCCATGAGTCTACCGGCTACACCCCTGCAAAGCTGATGCTGGGCATCGATATGTTTACCCGTTGACTTGTTATAGGGAAGACCACCTGGTCAAGAGCTGTCTACAGACACCTCCAGCTATGTGAAATATCTTCAGGAAGGACTTGCTGAGGTACATCATCAAGTGTGAGGAGCTCTTAAGTTTTCAGAAGAGGTCATGAAGTGCAATTATGATGACATGGCAAGTGAGATGAGCTTCATGGATGGTGACAAAGTTTGGTTATACAGTCCTTAGCGGAAGAAAGGATAGTCACCGAAGCTGTAGAGCCTGTGGGACAGGCCTTACACTGTGCTGGAGCACCTATCAGACGTAACATACTGGATTCGGGGAGTCGGGAAGTCTCACCCAAACGTGGTACACATGAATCATTTGTGGAAGTACCATGGGCCAGGACAGTACAGCTGGGACGTCTCCGAGGAATTGTGCAGCTAAGGATGTTGAGGAGGAACAAGGAGCTAAAGTACAAGAGGATGGTGACAGTTTCCCAGGAGAAGAAAATTAATGCATCAGGAAGAGGACCATCACTTTTCAGGAGGAGTGGACTGTGTGGAGGAGCAGGGACATCGTTGGAAGCGGCATAGAAGACCTGATAAGTTGAAGGATTATTTTGTGTATAATTAAATGTTTGGTTTGGATTAAGTATTATGTGTGTATACATTGTTTAGTTTTGTCGGAAAGACAAATGACTGGGGGGGGGGTTAGTGTTGAGAGGTGAAATTTGCTAGACAGGAAGTACTGGACGTTCTCAGTGTTTCTTATATTTTTCAATTACGTGTCAGAGTTGCCATTTAGCTTGCTGTTTGTAAGCGGAGGTATTTTGTAAGTTGTTCATTAATCTTTGTGCTCTTTTTAATTTTATCTATAATGCTTTATTTATGTAATTGTATGTTAAATTATGTAATTTTATCTCAGATTGTATGCTAAATAATTTAGAGTGTTATGTAATGTAAGAAAATTCTGGCATGTTTTGGATGTTCCTGGTTTGGTGCAGTTTCGTTTCAGTTCAGTTAGTTTAATTCAGTGTTAGTTCAGTGTCAGTGCAGTTAGTGAAGATTGTATAACTCCTGTACTTTCGGAAACAGTGAAGTGTAGTCGGCAGGCATTAAGTGTATTTGGAAAATATAGTGAATGTTATGCTAGGCGTTTTTAGGTCGGCTTCCCGTCCTGATAACGCCTAAGGTATAGCTGGGTTCCCTTTCTAGACCGGAGCTTAGGCACAGTATGAGAGGAACAGGGCATAATAACACAGAGCAACAACCTTACACGTATATTACCAAATTCTGGTTACAGGAAGCTAGACTTTGTCCAAAAGCAAGTAGCTGGAATGGACAGGTGTTTATACGTTACAGGTATCTCGCAGGATCCCGACAGACAGACAAACAGGCACTGCTCTTAAGACAAGTTGTGACTACACTTTATTCTAGGGCTGCTGGTTTCTCATATTATTTCTACAACTGTCCCGCGGTATGCAGTGGTAGTGTCTTTTCTTATTTCTCACTATATTTTGGCTGCTTTACCACTGTCACTGTACTTTATACTCGTGCAGTCCTTTCATTTTCACTGTCACTGTACTAGACGCTCGGGCAGTCACTTTTATTTTCACTCGCGGGCAGGGAGAGAGATCACAGTCACTATAGGGATATGGGGCAGGGGAGCGGGCCAACCAAGGTGAGGGGGGGGGGGTCGGCCCGGTGTTGGCGGCGTCCCTTCAGGTGCGCTCTCGGTGAGGGGCCACGGGACTATCCGTTGGGGCGTCGTCCTACGGGATGGGCTGCGGTCAGGTGTGTTGAAGGGCCCCGCGCTGGAGGGGCTTGGTTCTGGGGTCTGGCCCTCGGGACTGGGGCCGAAGATTCTGTGAAGGCGCTCCTGCAGGCGCCGGGTTGGGAGGGGTAAAGTTATGGTCTTCGCGAGAAATGAAGTCACTGAATGTACAGTGAGGTTGGATGGTGAGGAAATGGAAAATGTGAGTGCATTTCAGTACTTGTGTAGTGCAATGAGTAAGGATGGAAGTTTGGAGGATGAAGTGCTTGAAAGTTACAAGGAAAAAAGGTGGCTGGTTCACTGAAAGCAGTGGTAAGAAGTAGGGATGTGAGTAGGGAAGTAAAAAAGTCGCTGCTTGATAGTATTGTGATACCAACTTTAACATAGGGAAGTGAAGCTTGGATCTTGTTGAAGGGACACAAGTCAAGAGTGAGAGCAGTGAAAATGAGCTGTTTGAGAGGAGCCTGTGGAGTCACATGGAGAGAGAGAGAGACTGACAAATGAGGAAATGAAGGAGCGTTGTGGTGTGGATGTGGATGTGATAGAAAGCATTAGGAGAAATACACTGATGTGGTTTGGCCATATGGAGAGGATGGAGAACGAGAGACTAACGAGGAGAGTGGATATGAGTGAAGTGGATGGGGGGAGGGAGGGGGAGGCCGAGGATGAGATGGAGGGATGGAATGGTGAGGTATATGAGAGGGGAGTGTGAGCTGGGGGTAGGGCATTGAAATGGCGGGGGACAGGGCGACATGGAGGCGGTTTGTTTGTGGCCACCTCTTACGGGATTAAGGTGTGTGGCAATAGATCGGTAGATACATCTAAGAAAAAAAATGCAAAGAATAATAATAATACTTACCAAAACAATAAGCTTCGCCATATATATTACGAAGTTTTCAAATGCATCTTGATATTGAAAAAGTCAAAACGGTATGGGCGTATCATTGGCTGACATGTATGATTCATATAAATATAAATGAAGGCTAAAAGCTGCTGATGCCCTCAGAAAGTAGGACATAACGAGAAGGCCTGTTCTACAGGACTATGGAGCACAGAAACAGTTTTTGTGGTTTACTGAAGTAAACAGAGTGGTAGGTAGTTGAAGAACCATTAAGTGCTGGGACACATAGGTGGCACGGAAGACTTCTGCACTTTTCTTTGTGATTTATTATGCTTACAAGACCCTGGATTTCTCTTTTACGAGTGTTATTTATATATTTCTGGTTTAGACACAGTTTACCTCAGCGGCGTACAGTATGATACAAAGGTGCAATATTCAATAGCTATGGAAGTGGTGCCGTCTCCCATACCGCCTGAAATGCGGCCACTGTACAGACACTATCTATCTATCTATCTATCTATTGCCAGAGTCCTTAATCCCTGAAGGGTTGGCCACAAACAAATCGCCTCCATGTCGCCCTGTACCCCGCCATTTCACTGCCCTGCTCCCAGCTCACACCCTCCTCTCTCATGTAGAAAGAGGCAAGTCCGTGAAATGGCGTCTAAGGACATGAAGTCACTAATGACTGGAATCTTGCAATATGAGGGCACTATCCATCTGTGGACACTACAGACTGCAAGGTTAGTTGATGAGGCTCCACCCTTTCATTAGTAGGCTGAGGCATAGCAAGGGCGTCCACATGGAAATAGTGTTCCCACACCCTTGCTTTATCGGTAAAAAGAAGTTATTGTATGACATGATCTGTCCGGGCCCGACCAGAAGTTAAAGGCATACTTCAGTGTAGTACCATGGTCAAAAGATCGCCTGCGTTTCTCTGCTGGCTGTGTTGATGGAGGTTGTCATTAAATATTTTTGCGTGATATGAGAAGAGAAAGAACTTACTCTGACATCCGAGAGAATGAGAAATACGAGAGGCAGGACGTAATGCTAGCAGACGATTATCGGCGAATTTTTGCTCGTGATATTGCCTAACTGGACAAGAATGAATCTAACTGTAACTGAAAATCCCTGACTGGACTGACCTGAGCGAGTGTGCATGGATGTGAAGGATCTGTATGACCGTGAATGTACTTGTGTAGACCTTGGTGGACATTACTGGACCTGAATGGTTCTAAACTAAACTGAATGGCCCTGACGACCTGAGCACACACACACACACACACACACACACACACACACACACACACACACACACGCACGCGCTCAAGTATTTTTGGGTACTACATAAGTTCAAAATGACCAATACTTTACCGCAACCGTAGTTCATTACCTGCATTGTGAGACGCCAGGTAGCCTATATGAGAACGATGAGTGTTTACTTTGTGCTTCCTTTTTTTAGGGGAAAGCGTCAAGATAAATTATCGCCGCGTCCAAACTGGCCAACTTGCTTAAACTGCCCATTTTCACCCCACCTTGCCACTCACCTCAGTCCACACCATTCCCGCCCACACCTCTCTACCCACTTCACCCTTTTTCTGCTATCCATTGCGGACAGAATTTCTGAGAGAGAGAGAGAGAGAGAGAGAATCGGCCTACCTACATCACCCATCTTCACAAACCATCTTAGTCACACTCCACCATTTCCTCCCATCACGCCCGTCCCTCTTCAGTGAGTAATCTTGCTTCATCGTGCTCCACTATCCACCACCATTTTGATCCCTCCCTCCCTTCCCATACTTCCTTTCCTCCTACCCCCAACCATGTATTGCCTTCCCACCAATGATTTACACATTACCGACCGACCTGCAACATCCAGATCCTCAGCATACACTTCCCATGACCACCTACCACCATTAACCCAACCCATCCTACCCACATCCTTCCACTTACCCTACCCATTTCTGCTCTGGTGTGAGGAATGTGATTAAAGTAAATGCCTCGAGTACCAGTAGACATAACACTGATATTCACCAGATATACTTACCCCGTCTTGGCCAACTACCCATCACCAACTTAGTCCAGTTAAACTACCCCAACCAGCCCTTTCCACCCACCCAGACCTTCAGACCCATTTCTTACTGGCCCACCTTTGACTTGTTTCTTACTGGCCTACCTAATAACCATAATAGCCATCTTGACTGTATATACTTCCCCTGGTATGGCCCACCTCTCACCACCAACCCGGCTCATTCCACTCACACCTCTCCGTCCATCCCACCCAATTCTGCTCTCCCCACACAGTCCAGAAAACCCTGATTTGTGCTGTTTAAAAAACATTGGGCCGATTATTGACCCACTCATTTATAGGCGTAATCTGACTCGATCTTTATTGACCTAATTTGATTTGAAGGATCTGAAGGACCTAAACTGACTGAAATAATCCACAGTTTATCTCCATCGGTAAGAGCGTAGGTACTATGAAGCGGAGTGAGTAGACTGGATCTCAGTTGACCTAACCAGATGCGATTGAACCTGAACTTATTTGATTTTGTCAGATCGGATGTACAGGCTGCTAATGGACCTAAATGAAACTGAGTTACCTTGAAAAACCTAAATGTTCCTAAATGGCACGTACATGGGTCTGTTTCGATCAAAATGAACCCAAGTAGACCTTCGTGGACATTGGTATACGTGAATGACCTTAATGAGCCTGAACCTGAATGGACCTAACTAGGCCTCAGTGGACCTAAATGGACCTATATGGACTTGGCTGGACCTTAATGGTTCTGATCGGACCAAAGTTGACCTGACTGAGTCTTAATGGATGTGAACGACCTGAACTGTGGATCTCATGTTTTTGAATTGATGATGATATCAATGTTCGCTATAAAGAAACAGTCATGAAAATTCATCATATCTGGTGGTCCATATCAGTTAAAGTGAGTCAGGGCTCGGATTTACAAACTTATGATCAGTTCCCTGTCGTAATCGTAATTCATTCTGGCAGGCAGGTGCAGGATCTTCCTCTGGCTCTTGGGCACCTGTTCTCGTCAGCTCAGGAGTAACACCTCATCCTTAACTATTCTCCATACTCAATCTATCTGTGTACCTAGCCTGCTTCCCCTCTAACGGGGGGTAGCTACCCTTCTTCATACTACATATCAATATTCTTTTCTGTGTCATTTCCTCTTTAGGGAGGAGGGGGGAGGGGAAGAACACTGAGCCAGTATCCCTGCTTGACGTAAGAGACAAGTAAAAGGTTGTTTTTGTTTTCAGTCTTTCTGTCCTTCCTGTCTTCCCTTCTATCTACACCCTCTTCTTGATGTTCTCGTGTTTCTTCCGGATTTTGTTTTCCCTCTATTCCTATCACGTTGGACATTCGGTTTCATTACATGGATAGTCTAAGGATCTCCCACACCATTTCAACACAACACCACTTCGACGCCAAAACCGCTTCAACGTCACTACCATTTCAACGTCAAGATCACGACGCTTTTTCTTTTCTGCTGTTTCCTTTCTCTGCCTTAGTGCCATATGGCCTTTGTCGGCTGGCGCCAGAATATTCAGTCAAACAGTTCTGTTACTTATTTTCTATCATTATACAAATGTATTATACATTATATAAATGATTGTATACCTACATATAGAAAAAATGTTAAGGAAAAGATGGGAGCCCCCTTAATCGACAAGAAGGTAAATCTTTTGTTTTTTCTAGAAAATCCATCTATCCATCCACCTATCCATACATTCACTCACATGCATATATACATACATGTATACTGTACATACATACACGCATGCATACATACATACACGCATATATATATATATATATATATATATATATATATATATATATATATATATATATATATATATATATATATATATATATATATATATGTGTGTGTGTGTGTGTGTGTGTGTGTGTGTGTGTGTGTGTGTTATGCTGGGTGTTTTTAGGTCGGCTTCCCGTCCTAGAAACACCTAGCGTGTAGTTGGGTCCTTTTCTAGACTGGGGCTAGAACACAAACATAAGAAGAACAGGGCATAAAAACTCCGGGCAACAACCTACACGTGTATTCACCAATTCTAAATTACAGGAACGGCAGACAGTCTCACAATATTTATGTTACATCAATCCTTGGACTGTTGATCAGTTTGAGCGAATCGCTGCAGGATACGAGAGACACAATCGGTATTATTATATCAGGGTGAGTGCATGTGGGCATAGTTCACTGTCTCTAACTCAGTGCCGTATGCCTGGGGGGGAGGGCAGTTTAGATCTAGATATTCCCCCGCACACAGTCTCTCGCTTTGGTGGCTCCCAGTTCTGTGGGAGGTCCTTGATTCACTGTTAAACACTCGTTCTAAGAATCTTACCGAGTGTGAGTCTGGCCACTGGGGAGGGTGGGGGGGGGGAGAGCTAAGTTGCATGGTAGGTTGGCACAATCACAAGGAGGGGGGGGGAAGAGAGAGATCACAGCTGGCTCGTCACTATTGCACTGAATGGGAGTTCTCACGTCTTTCAACTTAGCACTGTACGGCACTATACGTCACTTATTCACATACACACACCTGAGTCACTTAGTCCTGGGCTAGGGTGAGGGTCGTCTCCTTCGGGTTGTGCGTGGTGAGGGGCCCCTCGTGTTGGGGGCGGTGGACAGAGGTCTGGCCCACAGGACACGGGCCAAACAGCTTCTCCAGGCTTTCCCGTACACGCCTGGTGGGAGAGCGACGTCGTTTGGAGCGGGAACTGGGGAGGCCTCGCCCCGGTGTGCTGGGGGCGCCGTCGGGATCCTGGAGACTGCGGTCCCCTTCCTGGTGTCCTGCCGTCAGGGCAGGGCTGCGCCGTTGTCCTGGGGAGGGGTCCATCAGGGGCAGGTCATCTTCAGACACCGGTTGCAGGGAGAACAGCCCTGGGGATAATACAGGGCCATCAGTCCACGATCGGGTCACTCTCCATCTGGGGGCTACCACACTCAACTCTGCTACAGCTGTAGGGGGAGAGATGTTGTGAAGTCACAGGGGCGAGGGGGTTTGGTAGCTACCCTCCCTGGCGCGGCAGGAGGCCATCGCCGAGGTCCCTTGGGCAACAGGAGGAGGGCGGCAGTCGGCTAGAGGCTGTCCCAACCCTGTCGGCGCGGCAGGATGCCGTCGCCGGGGCCCTACTTCCAGACGGGATTGCAGACGGGGCGCGGCTGGAGGCCATCGCCTAAGTCCCGTATGAAGGGCGACGTGCGGATGTGGAGTGGCTGGAGGCCGTCTCCTGTCTGTAGGCGCGGCAGGAGGCCGTCACTGGTGTCGTGCCCTCCGTGTCTCCCGCAGGTGGAAAGGGGACGTACCCGGTACCCTTCTTCCCCCGTGTGCGGATGGAGGCCGTCACAGGCCCTGCAAGTGGAGTCACTGGAGTGTGTGGTCCAGGTGGAGTGGCTGGAGGCCGTCTCTAGGGTGGAGCAGCTGGAGGCCGTCTCCTGGTATGAGCGGCAGGAGGCCATCTCTAAGGGGGAGCGGCTGGAGGCCGTCCCCTGGTGTGAGCGGCTGGAGGTCGTCTCTGGGGCGCTGTATGGAGCGTAAGGTTCAGCTCCACCCCGATCCTGACGCAGGCCGGGCTGGCGAGAGGGTATTGCGCCCGGGCTGAGGTGTTCAGGTCTAGGGAGTAGGGGCGCGCAGCTTCAAGGGACTTGCGCCCACATAGCACGGACGTCCCGCTTGCTCCGACTAACCCTCCGTTGTCGCCTCCTGGGGGTGTCGTGCTGCTGCTGGATGTTGTCATTTCAATATATATACTGTGTATCTATCTATCTATCTATCTAGTCTATCTATATATGTATATTCTATCTATCTATAAGCTAGTTAGCAGGAAAGTTATCATGGTTCTTATCATTTTAGGAAAGACAAGGAAAAGAGTATATAGTATCTTCCCTTGCATCTTGTTCTTCCTGGAAAAGCAGATCATAGTTACAAGACGGAAGTGATCGCAAGTTTGTGAATCCGCCGGGCCAAGGTCATGGACGTGTATTTATGAAGGATCCTAAACAAATTTCACGATAAGCAAATCTTCATAACAATTAACAGTTATTACAGATTGCTTCGTTTTTCACACTTATTTTAATTTTGTGAAATGTCTGGTAGTTATATAAGTGAAGATAACAGAAATATAACATCTTGTGCAGTTATTCCTCGTTATAAATGAGGGATGTTTCAAAATACTATTTATCATGCAATTAGTGCTGTAAATTTCGAGAAGGTAGCAAAACTCCGCTTCATGGGCAGAAACGGAACTTAATGGACAAAAATGACAAAAAAAATAAATAAATAAAACTCTTGGTGGACTTAGCATTATGAAAATCCTAAATGATGACATAACGAGGACTTGTTCTACACAAATGTGCCCCAGGGAAATGCATGGTTTTGATCCCAGAGGTCAGATTCACAGATTTTTATCTGCTAAGATGTTCTTACAGAATGAACGAGACCCAAGAATATTCTTAAACTTCCCTAGTCCTGCAAAAACAAATGTGTTAGGCTACGTGAAAGAATTGATCTAAGTCTGTGCGTTAATCTCTCCAATCATATTTACAAAAGATCGTACCTAACTAACAGGATAAGCAGTCTTCATAAAAGTATCACAGATAGCTTAGTTTTTCGTACTTACTTGACATGTGTGAAGTGTTTGGTAACTAAGATAAAAGTATAAACACGTTATCACCTTCAGCACGGTCTTCTTTTTTTTTTTTTAATTAATTCTTGTTAGTGATGAACGATTTTATATAACTTGATAGTGCTAAAGGGAGTGATGGTATACCAAACCGCACCAATTAGAAGAAATCTGAACAGAGTCGTCCGGAATCTGCAAGAAGAATACGTCTCGGGATTGAAGGAGATGAAGAAGTTACTTGACAGTGATTATAAAAACTACGGTGGACTCAACGGGAAAAAGAACATCATAAATGATACCTTATAATGAAGACTCACTGTCCGTAAGTTGCAGAAGAGTTTGTGAACACGGCTGCTCAGGATGGCTGGAAGGGAGCCGAGCCGAGCCTGAGCGGCGGCGGTTGCGGGGCCCAGTACCAGATGACGCGGCCTCAGTTGTCACAACGCCGTGGTGGGGTGGAGCTGCGCAGTCTTCTCTCGCAAATTATGAAGGGAAGGCCCTTGGTGGCGCATTTGTACAGTCCTCACAGGAAGTGCAGTGTACAGTGATTTTACGAGGAAAGTGCCTGGAAAGTTTAGAGAAATAATAATCTTCCACAGTGATTGAAAAGCCCGAACATGGGCAGGTGGTTAGTTAGGTGAGGATATCCCAGTGGGGAGAGTAAACATGGCGGACCCAGGTAATTTACCTGCGGCTCTTTGTACGAGACCTGAGCTGAGCCTTGTCGGCCTCGATGAAGTATAATGCGGAATCAGCAGTGAGGCTGGAGGAGGTGGCTGGCAGCAGGACAGGAGAGATGAAGGTGACTGTGTGCTTTGGGTCGGTGCGGGTTGTAGTGCCGTGCGGCGACGGAGACATCCTAGTGCGAGAGCTTATACACAAGGCCACCACACGCTACAAGAAGGCCACCGCCAAGGTAAGCTTACTGCCCATTTCTGTACGTCAGCACCTCCATGTAGCAAAAGGGTAGTGGGGCAGGGCAGCGCTGGAATGTGTGACACGGGGGCTCAAGACCCAAGTATCCAAGTATTACCATAACGCCAAGGTGTAGTAAACAAGCTCCCAATTTTTTTTACGCTGTCTTCTGAAGCTTACTAGGCTACTCTCGGCACTGCAGGATGCAGGCTGAATACCTCTAACAAATATAGGTGTTCCAGAAATTTCCGTTAAAAAAATATTGGCTAACACCTTCCCACACTCGGGTTAATAACGGCTATAGTAAGCGCGGGAAGATACACATTGTACGCTGCCTGAGTGTAGCCATCCTTTGCCGTGCTTGCCCTTTGTCCCTTTCGCCCCTGCCACTGGCTCCTAGCGTCCCCAGGCAAACTACAGGCCGCGGCGACTTCAACGACAACCCTTGTGGTGTAGTAGAGGTGTTCCTGCCTTCCCGCGCCGCCCTCCTTTCTAGTGGCGGGTGGTTGAGCGGGGGGGAGGGGAGCAAGGAGTCCTCACTTTTTTTTTTTTTTTTTTTTGTAATTTTTCTAGTATGAAGTATACAGAGTAACTTATTACAGAACAGCAGTGTTTGAAGTTTTGTATCGTGTGAAATTGACCCTGTATAGTCATAAACAAATTGTATATTTTATTCATGTATTTTAAATGCTGACATGATTTTCGCCAGCGGGGAAAAAAAAAAAAATAATGACAACCGCCTCCGGTGCAGGGATACTGCCGGTGGTTGACATGTGGACTCCTGGGAAACATGTTTGCTAACATTTCTTGAAATCGGCGAGCAGTACAAGTATTCATGGTGGCTCTGGAGGCTGTAGCACCACTTCCCTGGCGACTTATATTGCCTGTTGCACCGTTTTACCCATTGATAGGTAATTTAGGCATACTGTTGAAACTCAAAGTAACACAATGAGGTACCAAGATGCAGGTAAATATGTACGGTATGATGATCACGACGATCATTGCCAAATGGATTACGATCAGAGCCTTAATAGTAGTAATATAGTAGCTGTAGTTGCTGTTTTTGTTGTAGCCCCAGGGTCATCTGTAACATAAGCCTGGTGAACTGCAGGCTGAAGCTGCCCGTCTCCGACCTTCCGCCATCGTCCTTTCAGGGGATAGGGATTTGTAAAACCAAGCAGCTTAGTCGACCAGTTATATCGGTACTACCATGGTAAAATAACTAAAAATGAAGTATTTTACCATGGGTACTACCACATGGAAGCATCTCTCTCCAGCACCTTCCACAGCCGTAAATCGATCAGATGGAAGTATTATACCCACTTAACGGTACCGGTACCTCTACTTCACCTCCCCGTCTACTGCATGTGCCGTCCTTGGGGTCTAAGTCTGGCCGAAACTTATATCTTCCCAGTAAAACAATTGCCAAATTTGAGCACGTTTCTTTCATGCAATAAGTTCTTTACTGTTGTGTAGCGATACTGAAGTTCATATGGCTTTCTTTATAGCGACATAATCAACAAAGCTAAACTAATGGTATTATAATGATAATAATATTATTATTATTATTATTGCCGGTATTATTATTATTTATGTAGCAGTAGTATAATCTACTCTTGTTTCATATCATATAATAGTACCGTAGTAATACGGTAGTTGTAGAAACCGGTATTCAATGCCAGTGTATCGTTTCATCAGTAGATTAAGCCTACAGTATCCTGCATAGAGTCACTCGTTGCCTTTTTTTTTTTTTTTTTAATGAAGTGACGAATTAGAAAATGATAAGCTATGAGTGATATTGTTTTTTTGCTTATGTGATGTACTTAATTACCGTAGTTTTATTTTAAGCAGTGCCCTGAAATATGTCGTATTTTATTTGTACAGTATAATCAGTATTTATGAAAGCATCATCTGTAAGTTCGGTTAGATATAATAACTGTCGTTTTATTTACTAAGCATTGTCATGAAATAGTTCCTAGTTTATTTTTTTCTCTCTTAAACTGATGAAAGAACCATCTGTAGGTTACTCTATGTTAGCGTGGACAGCTGAACTATTACCCTATAGCTACTCGTCATCAGTAGCTGTTACTAGGTAGAATTATTGTTTTAAGGCATGACACCAGTTCGTATTTTCTTTTCTCATACACTAATTACAAAGTCCTAGGTCGGCTCTATGCTAATGGCTGTTCTTAATCTAATGATGTATTTGCCTGTTTTTCAGATGCGGAGAGTAGCCTATCATTTGTGCATCTTTGTTATTAGAGTTAGGCCTAGGTGGCTGAAGTTGAAATCATTATGATTGCCATTCAGGAATGGTTTTTAAAGTTTTGTTTGTGGGTGCAGCAGATGAACAAGACGTATAGAGTTATTTCCTGAAGCGTTTATGCACACATGCCGGTATTGTTACATCACAATGTGCCTTAAATAACAGGTTTTGTACAGACTGTGAGTAAATATGAATAGCTGCTTTCTGTGTTTGGTGGGATCCCATGCATTTAAGATAATTATTTGGCGTAGGCCTATATGTGAAATCATGGGTTTGATGTTAGCATAATAGGTCTACCAAGCACTCATGTGAATTGAGCCAATGGCCACAGTGGAGGTTGAATATACGGTAACTCAAACCCTAACGGTATCATCAGTAGTTGTATGATGAGTTGTTTAGTATGATCTACCATATACAAAAAATCACGTGGCAACAGAAATTGTGATAGAGTGCCACTACAGTTTTAACGGTCGATAATATAAACGTAAGTTGTTTGTATATCGACAACTACCAGTAGGCCGTTTTATACTTTTGCTGCTTCATAATTTCTGCAGCGTCACAGATTTGGTACTCACCATTACAGTTATCCTGTGTAACTAATTTCGGAACCAGTGCACATGCAACATATCATTGTGTTGCTAGGCGTACCTTTGCATCACAATTTCCTGAGGTACTATCAGGATCACTAATTTTTGTACCCTACTAGCTCGTGGTGGGTCGAGGCCATGGAAGAAGAAATGCCAGACTAGCGGACACATCCCACTGCATTATGAGAGGCTCACTCACCTGAACAGCAACTCAGTCTCACGAACGAAACACATGAACACTGTTATGAAACGATATTGAATCCTTTGCCATTGTATGTTATGATTTTAATATGTTCATGAAAATAATTCAGGGATATCTGTTGTCGCAGATAGTTATTATCGCCCGCCTTTACCAAGGCGGAGCGATAATATTTTTGCCCGCGTCAGTGTGTGTGTAATTCACCGGGTCGGTCAGGATCACTTGATGGTCGTGATCGTCAGCTCCCTGTACAACTCCCTAACACCCTGTACAACTGTACAGTATAGCGTATCATTCTGTGCAACTGGATAGCACCCCTGCACATCACAACACTATACTACTTTATAGCACTCTACAGTTTCATGATACTATTGTGCTTGCCTTAACGGCTGTGTGTGTGTGTGTGTGTGTGTGTGTGTGTGTGTATTCCCATTATATCTCATGAACAGCTTGAGCTCTCAGCATAAAACCTAATGGCGGGCCCATAGGCCCGCTTCCACTCTGACCTGTGTCAGGTGAAAAAATCTGTAACAGCATGACACCTTCAGGGTATCAAGGTATGGCCAAAATCTTGGCCGAGTTAGAAAATGGGGACTCTGAGTCAAGGTTAAGGTCAACAAAATGGCTGCCAAAGGTCAACTATGGTGGTACCATTCTTAACTGGCGGTTTGGGTGGGGCACAAACCTCTGTACAGTGTGCCACGTTTTTCATACCCGCGATGCCTCTCTCTCTCTCTCTTTCTCTCTCTCTCTCTCCTGGGGGGAGATGTGCATCACCCTAGGGAATTTTGTTTCTTTTATATGTCTTATAAACTTGTGCTTTCATTTCTTTATTTTGTTTTTATTATATTATTGTTTTACATATGGCGCCAGATGACCTCGGTGTTGCGGCGCCTTGATTTGTTTTCATTGAATCATTCTCGCCCTCCTTCCTTCCCTCCCTTCATCTTTCCCTCAGCTTGACAATGCACTCAACACTGCCCCTGGCCTGCCTTCTCTCTCTCTCTCTCTCTCTCTCTCTCTCTCTCTCTCCTGGGGGGAGATGTGCGTCACCCTTGGGAATTTTGTTTCTTTTATGAGTGACAAACTGTGCTTTCATTTCTTTATTTTGTTTTTCTTATATCTAATTATATTTAAAAATATTATTGTTTCACATATGGCGCCAGATGACCTCATTATTGTGGCGCCATGATTTGTTTTCATTCAATCACTCTATCCCTCCTTCGTTCCCTCCCTTCCTCCATCTCTCACTCAGCTGCACTCAACACTGCCCCTGGTCTGCCTTCCTCCCCCCCCTCTCTCTCTCTCTCTCTCTCTCTCGTCTGTGGTATTTTAGGATACATTTTGGTTATTTTCTTTTACATTATAATGTACATATTGTAAATTTGACTTTATTTCCACATCACCCAGGAGGTAAAAGTCTTGGCGTGTCTTTTTTTAAGAGGTGTCCCCAAACAGGCCTAGGATAGAGCATTGAGGTAGGATAAAGCTCTGGCCAGGTGGGACTGGGTGTGTGTGAGTGTTGCCGGTCACGAGGGTTTAATGTATTATTATTTTTTTTACTAAGAAATTGACATATTTTTACTTATATTCCTGCACATTATCTTATAATCATAATTGTGACATTATTACCAACCCCAGAAATACGGTAACAGCCAATAAAAGTGACTACTTTTTTTTAAGCAACATTGTACAATATTTATGCCACGTTTCTGTATTGCCGTATAAATATTTTACGCATAATAAGTTTACTGTTCTTTCATATATTATAATACACACGTTACCATTATATTCTTATGTGTTTATCTTATTGTGATGCCAATTACATAGAGCGTTCACATAGCGGGTATGGAACACGTGGCACCACTGTACAGAGGTTCGTGCCCCACCCAAACCGCCACTTAAGAATGGTACCACCATAGCTTTTATCGCCCGGTTTTAGTATAATTATATTTCTTGAACGGCTTGAGCTACCAACATGAAACCTTCAGGGTATCAAGATATGGCCAAAGTCCTCCGGCCCCCCTCCCCGGGGGGGGCGTGGTCCCCCGGCACCGCCATCCGGCCCCCCTCGGGGGGCCCCGAGGGGGCACCGCCCCTTGGCCCTCCCAGGTGGGGCCGCCCCCCCGCCCCACCCGGAGAGCCCCGCCCCAAGCCCTTCCCGGTGGGGCCGGCCCCCCTCCGGTGGAGGGCGTTGGCCAGCAGCATATTCTGGCGGGCGATTAGCATTTGGCTCCCGAATTCTTTTCTTTCATTGTATTACAGTAGGTATTAACCTTTATTGCTGATATATGATTATGTAGTGTGAGTAGTATTGCTGTTGTCATTGTCGATAGTGGTGGGATTGAATATTGATTTTGTTATTAATGCTTTAATAATGAGGACATAAGTAATGTGAAAGACAAATCAAGTACCAGTAGACAGTAGTAAAAGTAGAGGAACAGTGAAACCGGGAAAACAGATCGGGGGTGTAAATGCTTGGTGCTTCGTGAGTTTTGTGCCCACTCGGAAGTAGATTACTCGGAGAGACCGGGTTCATAATGTGTACTGAAATACGTATGGATTCAAAGAACGTATTAGATGCAGTGAACGGATACCTTATTCAGTAGCAGTTCATTCATAATAAACATTTTCATATTCCATGACAGCTTTTACGGTAGGCGTAAGTTCGCGAATTATCAGACTGCCTGACTAACCTAACCGTGTCCGCATCCCTGGCTCTTTCAATCCTGGCGTCGACTTCCCACGAGCCGGGGGATGTGAGGAGGGGATAAAGAAAGTAATGATTACGAAAGTTTCACAACTTTAATGGCTTTGTAAACCTTTATAATGCCCTGTGCAACTTTGTAACACCCTATGCCAGTTTATAACCTAATTTTTAAAACATTCTTTACAACTGTGTAGCACTTTGTACTGTACAACTAGCCTGCCAGTAGGTAGCACTGTACAACTTTATAACTCCCTGTACAACTGTATAGCGTATCATTCTGTGCAACTGGATAACACCCCTGCACATCACAACACTATACTACTTTATAGCACTCTACAGTTTCATGATACTATTGTGCTTGACTTAACGGCTTTATAGCTTATTGTCAGAAATCGTCGGGGATTAGTTGGGAAAAAATACGGTACGGTACCAGGGTTGTTCTGACCAAGGCAGGGGTAGTGGCGACAGTATCAACACCCAGGCTCGTATGACAGTACGGCTGAATAATATCATCTGACGTTAGCTGGTAGAGAACACTGTGCCGGTAGTTTTTCCGAGTGTGAGAGGGTTAATAGGCTAACACTCCTTCATAAGCATTCCAGTATAGCCAAACTTCCTAGCGTCTCCATAGGCTACACTAAGACAAGGAGATTAACCATTTGAATCCTATGACGCCTTTGTGTTTGATTTTGCAAGTTTCAGACGAATTTGTTTAGCTCAGGATAGATTCCATGTATTGAAGGGGTAGATGAAGGCCGAATCTAAGCTTAGCAGTTAGGAAGATTTAACTTAAAAGTTTAATTACATCGTATGGAGGTAGGAAAAAAGAAAAAGAAAAAGAAAACTAGGTCTTGGTTGTAACATTATAACTTTACCGGTCGTATTGTGTGATGCTGAAGATTTTTTTTAATGTCTCTTCTTTAGTGTTTTATTCTGCACATTATGCCCTAAGAACTTGTGTTATTCATGCAGATTATGTCTACCGGTATATTAAAACGATATAATTAACATCGCATACAAGAAAATGCGAAGATGTACCGGGTAACATAAAATAACTTGCTAGGGAAGAGGTGCTACGAAGCCTTCTGTCCCAGTAACACCGTCCTAGTAGCTGGCAACTCAAGAGTCCAATATAGTTACGGTACCGCTTATCAGAGGACTGTCTGGCTTTCTTCCTCCGGATATCGTAAATGCCAGGTTCAGTTACACGATGACATTGATTTGCTGAGCTTACTGAAATGTGGGCAGATCTTGATTAAATTAGAGAGTGGATTTGCATTTTGAAGAATTGTACCCGAATACATTGAAATAGTTCCCCCCCCCCCTCCCGTGGATCTACTCGTAGTACCGTAATTCTCGTGAACAGTTCAGCAGTTCAGTACACATGAAATCAAGACATTTCGGTAGCATTTATTTCTTTAGGCTATGGTCGCTTTTCGGGTGGTGCACTGAGAACTAGGCTACCGGGTCTACGAGTATAGTACGAGTATACTGTACAACACATACAAGAGACAGTCCGAGTCAAACGAGGGTTAAGTACGGTACGTGGCAAATTGTTGAGAGCTAGTCTTAAAAAAAAAAAAAAATGCATTTCAGTATATTTGTAGAAGTCGTCTCGAAGAGTAAAGGTTCAGATTGGCTACCGGTACTGTAGCTACATGCAGTGTGATGACAACAATGTCGAAAAGGAGTTTTGGAATCAGCTGTGTGGAGGGACAACAGATGACGAGGAGTTATAATGTTATTGTGATGGGTGAGTGTACAGAACAGATGCCAAGGAGTTATAGTGTCATTGTGATGCTGTGTGTCGGGTGAAAGAACCGATTCCACCTATAGTGTGATTGTGACGGGTGAGCATCGAGTGACAGGATAGATGCCAAGGAGTTATAGTGTGGTGTGTGATTGTGATATGTTAGTGTAGAGTAATAGAACAAATGGCAAGGAGTTACAGAGTGATTATGATAAGTGATGTGAATGTAAAACTTGGTCTTGTGAGTGACGTAATGTTTCGTTTTGGCGTGCCAGGAGTAATAATAATGGACGTTGGCTGAAGTATATGTCCATTAAAGAAAATTAAGCATAAGTAGTTCCTATTTAAAATACAAAGAATACACATTGTTTGAAATACACATGGTATACAGAAACCTAAGTGATTGTTGATAGGGCTGTTTATTACCGTATGTGCTAGTAGAGGATGAATGTCTGATCATACTATGCTTGTGGTATGCAAGGTGAAACTGAGAGGGGCATGGAAGAATGCTGACATGTGTACTCAGAGTGAAATAAGTGTACCTATGACATAGTTACAAAGCAGTGGGGGATGAATGTGAGAAAATATAAAGGAGGAGCTACGGTTTCTGAATTGGAAACATAATTATGGCTTTGGAAAAGAAAAAGGGGCAGGGTGGACCTATCGTTATTAGTCACTAATGACATGACCTGCCAGCCTGAAGGAAGGGGAGGGGGCAACAAGGAATACCCCCCCCCTTCAGTACGATACTGATTTTTGCTTATTTAATGAGATTGATTATACCGGTATATATATATATATATATATATATATATATATATATATATATATATATATATATATATATATATATATATATATATATTGCAACCCAGTTTTTGGCATGAAGACTCACATGACCTCCAGTTTGGACGTAGGCTATGTGAGGTTGACCTCCGAGGTCATTTGAGGTCACTGTTCGCAGGTCATTTGAGGTCACCAGCAGTACACTCTTGGACTGGACCCAGCAGCCCAACTTTTGGCATGAAGACTCACTTGACCTCCAGTTCGGACATAGGCTATGTGAGGTTGACCTCCGAGGTCATTTGAGGTCACCGGTCGGAGCAGTACACGCTTGGACTGGACCCAGCTGCCCAACTTTTGGCATGAAGACTCACTTGACCTCCAGTTCGGACATAGGCTATGTGAGGTTGACCTCCGAGGTCATTTGAGGTCACCGGTCGGAAGTCATTTGAGGTCATTGGTAATACACACCCGAAGGACTGGACCCAGCAGCCCAGTTTTTGGTGTGGAGACTCACATGACCTCCAGTTCGGACGTAGGCAATGTGAGGTTGACCTCCGAGGTCATTTGAGGTCACTGGTCGGAGGTCATTCGAGGTCACCGGTAACAGTAAACAAATGCGGACAAATACTCTGCGTTAGTCTGCAAAAGCTGAAAGAGAAAGGTCCTGGACCTCCTGTAATCCTTCTTCAAAAGCTTAAGAAGTGCATGGTCTTTCTGGAGTAGAAAGAAAGATTGAACTAGAACAAATAGGTTTAGAGTGTTCGCCTTTTTGGCCTGGCAACGCCGGGTACTCCTGCTAGTAATAGTAATAATAATAATAGTTGTAGTAGTAGTAGTAGAAGTAATCAGGCATTGGGCAATTACAGAGGTATTGTAATCGATTACGATTACTTTGCAAACTTCAGATTACGATTACGATTACGATTATGATTACAGTAAAAATAAGAGTAATTGGTTACGATTATGATTACAGTAAAAGTAAAAGTAATTGCTTACGATTACGATTACATAAGAAGTAATCATGATTACAATTATGAATTTTCATGATTACATGTACTGTTATGCACTACCCTATATAATTATAAGCACGTTTCTTTTATACTTGACATTGATTAAGTAAATAGCTGAAGTTAGTTTTTAAAAACAAAAACATCGTCCAGTAATATAAAATTGATATTTTCTAGGGATATATATCTTATATGCAAATCATTTTAATAAGAATTGCCTGCGTAAGGAAGAACATAGGATTAAGCTCGGCAGAACCTATGACGATTGTTACTCTGGATAAAAATAAACTATACAGTGCTTTGTCCAGTAAGTTGTTCCTTTATTTTTTTGCCAATTTGCAATACAAATGTGTTTTAATAATTCAAGCACCGAGACTTTTCTTCACTTTGTCCTTGACCCTTTTATTCTATTAACATTTCTACCAACTGAGATCTTCCCAGGTGATATTGTTCTAGCTTAGGTAGGATATTATATGCAAGCTTCTAAGTGATAACCTACAATTCACTTTTGTTTTCATATTACTCATGGACTTTTATGGTATATAGCCTATTTGACTGTTTGACACTGAACTTCAGTATTTTATTCTTGACGAGTATTTGTGGAATAATAACTTATCTGGGGCCCTGTAATCGTAAAAGTAACCATGATTACGATTACAGTATGAGAGTAATCGATTATGATTGCGATCACTTTGAAAAAATGCCTAAGTAATCGATTACGATAACACAAAAGTCTGTTGGCCTAATCGATTACAATCGCTTACGAATACAGATTACAGTTACCCCATGTCTGGTAGTAATTATTATCATCATTATTATTAATGTTATTAGCATTGCACGTCAGTAACGCTGGCCCATGGATAGCAGTGAATTAGCCCATTCATTCCCGTTAAAAGTATTGTCCATACTGAGTACGGTAATCTCGATAATCTGAACCATATTAATATTTCCTTGGATATTCAATATTTACATCGTATGAATTTTGCTAAAAGAACCTTGTGTGTGTTATAGCGAGTGGTACGAGGATGATGGGAACTCTGGTAAAGGTTAAACGTGACTTTTTTTTTTTTTTTTTTTTTTTTTTTTTTTTTTTTCAAGATGGTGTGGGGCACTGGGGTGATGGTAGGAAAGGCGTTCCACTGGTTGAACTGGCGTCATGGCCTGAGTTGTGCGGGTGAATTTTGAAGGAAAAAAAAAAAAGTAATGATGCCTGTGTATCGGTTTACGGTATCAGAGTCTGGTTAACATAATCATGTGAGGCAACATATGGATCACTGATTGCCATATCAGTCGGGTGAAGTCACCAACACTCACGGCAGGTCTGGCAAGCGCTGGCTGTTGTTCATTCCCCAATACGTACAAATGGCCAGTATTACAGGTCATACCGTGGCACAGTTTAAAGCCAGCTTTCATGACTATTAATCTTAAGGACCGTAGCTGTTTAATGCTGGAATAATTTTAGCAACATTGGATCTACAAAGAATGTAGTATCTTTACTGTGTGTGTGTGTGTGTGTGTGTGTGTGTGTGTGTGTGTGTGTGTGTTTTATGGTCAGTGAATGTACCGGTACTGGTTTGTGGGTAGCTCCTGCAAGGCCAATAAGACTTATTAACTTTGAGCTACCCGGTACTTACAGGGTAAGGTCATAGACCATGATACAGGGAAAGCCTAGCCTAGGCTGCTACCGGTAGGTACTGACTGAACCTCAAGACCCTCCGTCCTACAACACTCATCCCCAGAGAGTGTTCAGGCACCCCTTGCCTTACGCCATCCCGGTCCTGGCTCCTGCTCTCTGCTGCCATTCCAATCCACACTTTTCTATCCATCCCCACTGCTCCACGTTCTTTGAAACTTAATGAATTCAAAGAATACTCAATATTAGTTTTGTTTTATATTGGTAGGAAGTCTACGTTGGACTTACCGGTAGTGCGATACAGCTGGAAGTGAAGAAAGTGATTCATTCTGAGTTTCCTATTAGGGCGCATTGTACCGGTGCTGGTCAGTTTATAAGAAGCGGTATGTTTTCTGAAAAGACGCAAGTTCGATCCCACTTGGGAATTAAACGATTATCTGAACTTCGTTAAAATCAGACGTTACTGATCTCTCACACCAATCACGGACGTTCATAAAAACATTACCGCTGATACCAGCATACCAGTTTTGACCAAAAGAGCCCAAACATGCACTGAGTAGGCTATGGACGGTCGGGATAAATACCGGGCCAAAGTAGTGATATTTGAAGATGTCGGGCACTTAGGAGGATCACTGTTAGGTTACTGGGAGGAACGTCTGCACAGCTGCAAAGGACCGTTGACAGTAGCCATATCCAACATGTGTGGTGAGTGTTTCCTGTTTCCACTGCAAGAGAATTACCGTACTGTATGACAGTACAGTACGGTAGCTCCCCTGTGGTAGGTGGTGGCGACCAGCATCCACTCACTTGATGTAGTGATGCCTGTTTCCTTCCCTTTTCTCGTTCTGTCTCTGTGTCTAACCTCCCCACTTCCTGACTTCTTCGGTTCCTTCCTGTCATTTTCTGTTACTTTTTTTTTTTTTTCCCACTTCAGGTGGTTCTATAGCTAAATGAGTGACAAGCCTAATGGTTTCCTGTAACCCCGGAAACCATTCACTGTGCTGGATCGTTACTATATAACCAAATTATGGGGTGAAGTGGAGCCTGCCGTGGTGTCCCTGTTAACTGGGTGGAGACGCAAATGCAGCGTCCATCCAGGAACCATACCTCGACACTATTTCCCTAGACTAGCAATTGCAAGGTGCTGTTAGCCTCAAGAGAACATTGGTTCATTCCAAGGGACGGCCCTGCAGGGGCGGTTGCTTGCCTACGGTTGATGGATCTGCTCGGCCAGACAGACTGGGGTTGATGTGTAACAACAGTAGTACCCTCTAATATGACTTTTGAATAATTTTATAGATAAGTATAGATATATAGGCTAGACTACTGTACCTCAGCAGCACACGGAGACGAACTTGGAATGCTCATCATTAGCCTCTGTTTACCGTCCCATATATATATATATATATATATATATATATATATATTGGAGAAACACACATTACTCGCGTGTATACAAATATATTTATACGCTCCTGACTGGGAATCGAACCCTAGACCTCTTAGATAGAAGTCAGGCGCTGATACCACTCGACCACGGCGTGATAAAAGCTATGACAGCTGATTTTTTTGACGAACCAGATAAATCCATTATGGGAGGATATATTTCAATCACAACACAGTAGGATCATTTCATTGCCCCACACAACTCGGCAAGTGACAGAGCAGTTTTAATCTGTCCCAGACACAACACGAGCGTCTTTATGTTGGATAGATTAAAACTGCTATGTCACTTGCCGAGTTGCGTGGGGCTGTGAAATGATCCTAATGTGCTATAATTGAAATATATCGTCCCATAATGGATTTACCTGGTAAAAAAAAAAAAAATCAGATGTCACAGCTTTTATCACGCCGTGGTCGAGTGGTATCAGTGCCTGACTTCTATCTAAGAGGTCTAGGGTTCGATTCGCAGTCAGGAGCGCATATATATATATATATATATATATATATATATATATATATATATACCGTGTGTGTGTGGGGGGGGGGCTATATATACTGGTATATATTAAACAGAATTCATAATTTGAAGACCTAGCTCACAAATATTCTCTTTGGCTACAGATACGGATATATTGTACAGTATTCTTGTATGGGCATCGAAGTTGCTCACGCATATCCCAGTGGATAATATGTGTTCAGTCATATGTGACCACAGAATAGCAGAACTACGGTCTTGGAATTCCTGGCCCTCACTCTTACGACACACAAGCATAGCCAAGGCCATTCATGCTGATCAGGTTTGGTCACGAGGATATTGTGAAAGCCAAAAAAAGAAGCTGTATGAGTGTGGCAGCGAATTTCTTAGGAGAATTGAAATGTGGATACCAAGAACGAAGTGGTAAGTTAGCATATTGTTACCAGTACCGTATAGTAAACAGGCTGACTTCATTAAATGTTACGGTACGTTTTTTAGTTTTACTTTTATATGAAGTCCACATAAAAAAAAGTGCCCAATTACTACTTATAAAGCAGATTGGTAAGTTCCTCCAGTTTGCAGTACCGATTATGCGAAATAAGTTGTAATAATTGGTAACACAGTGCCCTTTACCTTGTATCGAGGACTGAGCTGCTGTATGTGGAAGTGAATTTGGTGGAAGAATGGTGAGGGGGAAACTAGTAGTAGAGTGAAAGGATGTTAAAGAGAGTGTAGCCTTCATTAGAGAAGCGTACCGTACTGTTGTTGATAGAGGAGACGAAGCCCGAGAGCGAGATGGTCATAATAAATTTAAATGTGTACAACTACCGGTAACAACAACAGCCAAAATAAAAACAGAATAAAAGTGTGCAGAAGCAGATGTGATGGGTAGTACGAAGGAGGGGAGACCGATGGTGGTGGTGCAAAACAGGGACTAATGCAACATTCAGTAAAGGGGGAGTGGACAATATTTCTCTTATCAATCACTAGGGTAAGATTCGTACAAGAAGGAACTGGAAAAATGTGCGTTGTTGTTTTTGTTGTTACTTGCCTTTTTATGACGGTGTATTAAAAAAAAAAAAAAAAAAAAAAAAACAGGGCTCAGTGGGGGGAGGTGTGTGTGGAGTGTGGACTCTGGAACCGTCACGGTAGACAAACAAAACAGGATTGCCGGTCCATGAGTGCGGCGGGTTAACTGCTTTAATCCGAGGACGTATATTTTATTTTATTCTCGCTGCTGTATCTCCAGATTACACTCAGTATGGAAGGTAATTGTTTTTGAGGAGTTCATTAAGGCTGTACCAAACTCCTTCAGTGTGAAAAGTTTGCCCTAAGCAACTTAAGGTAGCAAGAATGATGTGGAAAATTACGTCATCGGATTGATTTGGGTTAAATTGACGACAGGGAATGGTGAAGAGTTGTGGCAGGGAGGCTATGTTTTTGTTGGCTTCGGAATTTTGTTGCACCACTTTATTTTTGCATAGGTATGACACACTAGGATACGAATTATGTCCATATTATCAAGATGTCAGTATCGGGTAAATGATACACAAGAGAATATGAACATCTTCAGTCAGCTGACGCATTCAATAATTTATTCTGCCTATCTCCGGTCGAAAGTAATTCTGGCCAGACTTCGAACTGGAAGGGTTATATCTTGCCTTCATTAATCTCTTCAGTAACAGAGAGTCTCTTAAGCTGAACAGAATAGTGTGAAGTTGGCCAGGCTAAATGAAAAAGATATCCTCTGATTGGATGTGGTAAGATATAATATGCAAAATACATCACTGAGGAAGGGTTACTAGTCATAAACTTCCTAAGACCACTGAAATGCGGCTCATGAAGGTACAGTCGGGGATATATTTTACCCGTTTTTCTCACTTTCTTTTGTTGACTCATGTTCGTAAACTAAGGAAGGCTTGGTATTTTTTCTTTGTTCATGGATAATTCTTGTTTATATGATGCCTTAGGAAGGAGTGTGGCGGATATAGGCTATGTATATACCCCATAAGTGTGAAGTAGACGCCGTGTAGGCGACCTCTTGTTACGTTTGCAACGCTGGATAGACTGCAGTGTGGTAACAGATAGACAGGTAGATTGTGTATGCAAGACGTGTGGTCATGTGAAGCTTGGTTACACATGCCGGACCCAATCTGTGTGTGCAATAAAGACGCACGTGATGCACATTGAGAATTCTGAAAGTTGCTTTTGGAGTTTAACTTTTACATCCTAATATGAATACAGCCGGGTAAACTGAATTACCGGTAGGTGTCTCCTTTTTTGCATCGATATTTTTATCAGTAAGTTCCCCCCCCCCCCTTTTTTTTTTTTTTCCACCATAGCGTAGGTAGCGGACATTGAATATCGGTTTACCGTAGTGATGGTTTTCCTCTGGGCGTAATCTCCAGTAAGGCCTAATTTGCGAAACAAGACACCCTGCATGACCTATCAACCTTCTCACATGCATTATGAGACAAGTAGGCTAGATCTATATGAGAGTTGTGGGTAGGCTATCTACTTTCTTACTATTTTTGTTCTTATTCTGGGAGAAAATTAAGCTATCACCACGCCCGTACTGAAAAACCTGGAGACGCTTATCTTCACCGAGTGTATTACAGTAAGTACACCTCCCAGCACGTTCTACCCATTTCTCTCCATGGCTTCCGTCATTTTATTCTCACATACTCGTACGTCAAAACTTGGCCGTCCCTCATTCACTTCCCTTCGTTGGATGTAGCTAGCCTACATGTTCTATCCTGTCTCAGCCTCCATCACCCCCTTTGCGCATACCGGTACCACACTTCTCTTCCTGCCCATTACACCACTACCTTAAAACACCTAGGCTATCTTCACATAGTATGCTGCTTCTCGCATGACTTAAATGTACCGTACAGCTTGCCACCATCCCAGCTCATCGTGCCCTCTTCATTCCATCCATCCAACCCATTTCTCGTCTAATCTGATTTGGTGAATGTCATAAAATTACTTTTTTGATTACCGTCCGACCTAGAAAACCCATAGGCTACTCACAGTGTACTCTATAGCCTACCGTCATTTCCGCCCACTAAGATAGTAAAAACCCATCCCACCCAGTGCTTTTGAAAATCCTGAATCGACATGCTTTCACTGAAACCGTAGGGCTGAATTTTGTTACATACCCCCCAAAACATGACGTGAAGTGATGTGATGGACCTAACGGGCCTTGAAGGGATTTGAAAAACATTACACAGATAGGGCTGATTTTTTTACCAGACGACCTCATAGACATGATTTAAAACCATTTTACGTACCGTAACCTGGAATGACCTCATTTTCTTACTGATATATTCTTTGATACTATAGTCTTTAGGTAATCCACCTACTTCCTGTACGTCTGATGGTCTGAACGTGGCTGAAACTGATCAGAATTACCTTCATCTAAGCTGACCGGAAATGATATGATTGAACCTGACTGGATGTGAAGGCCTAGAACAGACCTAACTGGAACAATGGCCTGTGACCTGTCTGAGCCTGAAAGGATATGAAGGACTTGAATGGACCTTTGACTGGTATCAACCTAAGTGGATGAATGGACCTGAATTGTCCAAAATTGACTTGAAATGCATTGGTTAGGTTCAGTTGGATATAAATAAACTGAATGAACGTAAGCTGACATTGACGAACCAAATTGGTACTTTGTATAGGTTCCAGATATTTTTTTTCAGCTCAACAAAATCTTGTGGTTATTATAAGTGTATATATATATATATATATATATATATATATATATATATATATATATATATATATATATATATATATATATATATATATATGCATAGGCAGTAGGCTACCATTCACCACCAGCGACTTGGCGTGAGAAAGTGCTAATAGGTAAGGAACAGTGCCTGTAGCAAAAGCTTTGCATTAATTTTACTTTCACGAGGTAGGTAATATCAGTAGCCTATTCTGTTTTATGCACATTTTTTTACTACTCTGGTGGTTGGCGTAGCGAGGGACAGCTGTTTCAGTGTACAGTGTTCTCATGGCGGCCATAAACACTGACCACTGCTGTGAGGGATGTGGTTATCCATCGTAGCCTACATACTCACCCCGCACCTGTTGTTGCTCACGTTGCACAGCCTGATTTCAGGTACGGTAACCATATAACCAAATGGACGCCTGGTGGTCTAGTGTTAGGGCTCTGGTCGGATGTTGCTTATGAGGGCCTGCTTTCAAAGGTATTTGGAGTTTATTGCTTACATAATGCCCTTCGTGGATTGGCAACTGGGCACTCGTCTTAAATGTCTGGGTTGTAGCCTTTACGTTTCTAATAGGACAATAAATGATTAGATAATAGCTGAATGAATGGATAGTGTTATTTTCGGAACTGATGTCGCTTTTTAATATTGCACTGTAAATAACTACGGTAGGTCTACAAATGTTGCCTGTTGCCTTTCGGTATTGATGTTACTTTGAATAACTTTAGAAAATTACTCTGTGTGATTTTATAATTAATTGCTGTCTCATGGTAACGATGTTACGTTACACAGTTTTAAAATTAGTGTGTCTAGTAGAAAGACGAGTGAAAAAGGATGTGGACTGTATCTGAAGTGGTAGAGGAGGCATAAGAACATAAGAAGAGAGGATAACTGCAGTAGGCCGGTTGGCCCATGCTAGGCAGCTCCTAGAAGAGTAACTGAACTACTAGAATGAGATAAGGATAGCAAAGAAGGCTCTCCCCCGCCCTCCAAACCCTCCAGCCGAAGCCGGCAGGAAAAAGTCAGAAAGAACACCACGCCGTATAGAAAAACTGGCGTGGACATTTTACAGGAAAGTGTGAAAGGAGAATAGAGACTATCATAGTGTAACCTGAAAAGAAAATTTTTTTGAATTAGTATTGGTTATAAGATTTTCTTTATTCTATATCCACCTCTTATTTGTCATATGCTTATCTAGCCTATGCTTGAAACTCTCAATGGAAGAGGCAGCAACTACTTTACTAGGTAGCTTATTCCATTCGTCTACTACTCTATTACCAAACCAATTTCTACCGATTTCCTTTCTGAAACGGAATTTTTCTAGTTTGAAACCATTATTTCTAGTTCTATCCTGTATGCTCACTTTAAGTACCTTGCTAATATCTCCCTTATTTATACCATTCATCCACTTAAACACCTCAATTAAGTCTCCCCTTACTCTACGCCTCTCTAGCGAATGCAGACTTAGTCTTTTCAGTCTGTCTTCATATGACAGGTTCCGGACGTCATGTATCATTTTAGTCATTCTTCTCTGTACATTTTCTAACGAATTAAAATCCATTCTATAGTAAGGACACCAAAATTGTACTGCGTAGTCTAAATGTGGCCTTACTAATGCTAGATAAAGTTTTAGTATTACTTTAGATGATCTATTGCTCACGCTTCTCGAAATAAATCCTAGGACCCTGTTTGCTTTATTTCTCGCCTTAATGCACTGTTGCCTTGGTTTAAGGTCGTTACTAATCATAACTCCTAGATCTCTCTCGCATTCCGATTTGCTAATTTCTTTGTTATCTAAGCTGTATTTAGTATCTCCAGTGGTCTTGCCTACGTTAAGTACTTTACATTTTTCAACGTTAAATTCCATTTGCCAAGTTTTAGACCATTTGGACAATGTATCGAGGTCTTTTGGTAAGTTATGGCAATCGTCAGTAGAGTTAATGATACGCCCTATTTTTGTATCGTCGGCAAATTTGCTGATGCTGCTATTGACTCCCAAGTCTAGATCATTTATATATATGATAAATAATAAGGGACCAAGTACTGAACCCTGTGGTACACCGCTAGTTACTAATCCCCAGTCCGACTTAGTTCCATTTATTAATACTCTCTGCTTTCGTCCTTTCAGGCAGGATTCTATCCATTTTAAGATATCGCCGTCTATACCGTGTGCTCGAACCTTTCTAACTAACCTTTCGTGTGGGACCCTATCAAAAGCTTTACTAAAGTCCAGATAAATAACATCGTAAGCTTTATCGCTATCTACTGCCTCATAGACCTCCGAGTAGAATGACGACAAGTTTGTGAGGCAGGATCGTCCTTGCCTGAATCCGTGCTGACTTTCGTTTATAAGATTAAATTTTTCTAAGTGTTCTCTAATCTTGTTTGCCAAAATTGACTCTAACATTTTTCCTACTATTGACGTTAGACTTATCGGACGATAATTCGACGCAGCTGATTTATCACCCTTTTTAAAGATGGGCACTACGTTTGCGGTTTTCCACGCCTCTGGAACTTCTCCTGAACTTAAAGAGTCATTAAATAACGTTAAAAGTGGCTGACATAATTCTTCTTTGGTTTCCTTTATAATTTTTACATATATATCGTCCGGACCTGGCGATTTTCGAGGTTTTAACTAATTAATTTCTTTCAATACGTCCTCCTTACTAATGGTTATTTTACTAAGAATATTTTCCGTATTCTCATGGTAAATATTTGCTGCTTGAGGGACCAGGCTTAGATTTTCCTTGGTGAATACTGATATGAAATAATTATTTAGGATGGAGCACATTTCTTTATCTTCACTGGTAATGTCACCTGATTCTGTTCTGAGTGGTCCTATCCCATCTTTATTTTTCGTTCGGTACATTTGATAAAAACCCTTGGGGTTTTCTTTTGATTCACTGGCAACCTTAATTTCATAACTTCTCTTTGCTTTTCTTATCTCCCTCTTTACTTCTCTATTTAAAATTGTGTACCGGTTACGTAAGTGTTCCTCTCCGCGTTTTATTTTTCTATATATTCCTTTCCTTTGGCCTATGAGAGATTTTAATCTGTTGTTTAACCATCTAGGTTCTAAATTATTAGTTCTAAATGGTTTTGAAGGAATATATCTATCTTGGCCTCCGTGTATTATATTTATTAACTCGTTATACTTCTCACTGGTCGAACGTCTGTTTGGTACTGGAGCTGAGTTAATTTCTGTCACCTGGACTACATTCCTATCTACCACCTCCCCCCTCACAGACACCTGACGGACATCCCCAGGTGTTTCCTGCGCCTGACCTATGACCTGGGGTTCCCTCAAATAGCTAGTCTCCCTGTGGAATACCGTTCGAAAATAAGCTCTTAAGCCATCGAAATCTCCTAGACGAAAATTAGGAACGGTGGAGGTATTTTCAGTGGAACAGACATCCCAAATAAATTTGAACTTAATTTCTTCATGATCGCTATTACCAAGTCGTCCACCAACCTCTATATCGCTAATGATATTTTCTTTATTAGCTAAAACCAAATCTAGTGTATTATTACCTCTGGTGGGCTCCCTGATATACTGATAAAGGAAATTATCCTGTACTACCTCTAGAAATTCCTCTGACTCTGCATCTCCTGTCTGATTTCTCCAATCTATCCTTGGCAGATTAAGGTCCCCAACAATTATTACTAAGCTGGACTGTGATGCTTTCCTAATTTCCTCCCAAAGGTATTTACTATCAGCTCTACTTAATTTAGGAGATCTGTAAATTGCTCCTAAGACTAATTTCTCCCTATTGTTACTAATTTCAACCCAGACACTTTCTGTGTCCCTATTTACTTTAATATCTGCTTTATTGTAACAGTTTAATGAATCCTTTACATAAATAGCTACCCCTCCCCCCTTTCTTCCCTGACGGTTTGACACAAAAATATTATAGCCTTTTATCTGATATTCTGCTAAAAATTCTCGAGTGTCTGTATTCATCCAAGTTTCACTAATAACGGCAATGTCTATTTTCTCTGTACAAATTAAAGCCCTCAGTTCATCCATTTTATTACGTAAACTCCGGCTGTTTGTGTAGTACACTTTCAGATTATTACTAGTAGTTATGCCTCTACCTTGGCATTTGCTGTTATTTATTTTATTACTAACTGGGAAACTCTTTACTTTACTAATATAACAATTTTTTGTACTATCGCTTATCGCCCTTCTATCATCGCTTGTTCTATCATCTATCATCGCCTGCTCAATTTGAGGTGCCTGAGTGAATGTATCTACACTATTGGTTGAACTTTTGTTCTTAATTTTGCAGGTATTGATGCATCTATCCAAACATGGTAATAATGATTTCTGAGTGTAGTTGCTGCATCTTCCTGTACACCTACTTCTCAGTCTCGAAAAAATCCCTCCAACTCCCTATCTATCATTCCAGCTAAAACAGTAACTCCCTGCCTGTTAAGATGAGTCCCATCCCAACTATACAAGGCACTCCGTCCATAAAACCGGTCCCAGCTGTCTATGAAAGGCATTGCATTATCTTTGCAATACCTTTCAAGGCGGCAATTAAACCCTATTGACCTGCTCAACCATTCCCTTCCAACCCGCCACCTTGGTAAAACACCAAGCACTACAGGGGTTCCTCCCCTCTCCCTAACCTTTTCTAACATCAACTTGTACCTTTTCCACAGTACCTCACTCTTACGGCTACTAATATCATTGCCTCCTACACTGAGGCACACAGTGGGTTTGTCACCACTTTCCTTTACGATATTTGAAATTTTTTCTACCACATTAGCCACCCTGGCCCCTGGAAGACACACATGTTTAGCGAGTGGAGTATACATGGCCCTGTTCAGATATCTCACCTGGGAGTCTCCAACAACAACAACATTTTTCTTACCTTTCTTGTTCTGATTATACTTACCTGTACTGGAAGTTCTCTCACCTTTCTTCTCCTCTACTTCCCTCTCTGCCTTCCCTTCACATTCGTCCCGTAGTGCGTCGAAGGCATTAGTGGTCTTAACTTCCGTTTGCTTCTTAAGAGTGAACTTCGTTGCACCCATGTTAACTATAGTAGGACTCGTCTACGTTTGCGGCTGTGGTGTGGCCCGCACCTGTCTACAGTGTTGCCACGTTTTCTATACCGTTATCTCTCTCTCTCTCTCTCTCTCTCTCCCTTGGCGGGAGATGTGAGCCACCCTGAGTACTTTTGATTCTTTTATAAGTTGTTTATAATTGTGCTTTCATTTGTTATTTTGGTTTTGTTATATTTAGTGATATTTATCATTTTTTGTATACGGCGACAGATGACCTGTTATTGCAGTACCATGATTGATTTTCATTCATTCATTCTCTTTCCTCTTCCTCCATCTCTCTCTCCACACCATCCCTGAGGTCAAGGCCACCGACTGGGTGTGGAAGTGTTGCCGCTCGCGAGTGAATAATGTTTTCTTTTTTTTTTCTTTTTTTTTTTTTTACTTCAGTATTGGCATATGCCTACTATTTTGTCCTACATATTAGCTTATGATTATAAATGTGATTATTCCTCGCCCTTAAAATTACGGTAAAAGCCAGTAAATGTGAGCATTTTTCCCTAGCAACACCTGTACAAGCTATCCTTGTGTCTACGGAGGGGTACGTACTTTACCTTAGGCCAGACTGGGTGTGTCAGTGCTGCCACTCACAAGAATTATATGAATTATTTCTTTTACTTTGGATATTGGCATATTTCTTCTTTTTTCAGGCTTATTCTCTTATATCCATAACTGTAATATTATTACCCACCCTAAAACTACGCTAGAAAACATTAAAAGTGACTACAATTTCTTTTAGCAACACTGTACAATATGTATGCCATGTTTCTGTGTTACTGTATAAATATTTTAGGCATAATAAGATTACTGTTGATTCATCCATCAAAATACACAAGTGTAAGTTTTATTCATCTGAATTTATCGTATTTGTGTTGCCTTGTACATAAATAGCTTCCGTTTCACATCACAAGTTGGGGAAACGTGGCACCATTGTACACAGGTGAGGGCCACAACACAGCCGCAAACGTAGGCGAGTCCTACTATAGTGTCCAACCTTCAGCCTTTTTCTCTTTCTCCACCAACATCTCCTCCAACAATTCCCTCATTTGTGCCTTCTCCTGCCTGAGAATTTGTACCTCCCGCTTCAGTTCGAGAAGTTCCTCCTTTAATTCAAGGTAGTCCTTTTCAATACCTGCAGTGGGGACACAGCTCTCTGCCGAGGAAGCCATTACGCACTAGTTCACACAAGGTAGCACAGCACTATCACGGGTCACTACGGGACACACAACACACTAGCACAACACTTTCACGGATTACTAGCACAGCACTATCGCTGATCACTACAACACACTAACACAGATCACTAAAACACACTAGCACAACACTACCACAGGTCTCTAGCACGTCTGAACAGACTGACCTCACGAGTGTTTATTGTATGTTGTTTGTATCGTTTTGAAATGACATAGTTTTTTTCAGTGCTACACAAGAGTATGTTGAGTTGTAATGTGAGGAAAAAATCGCTGAGGAAAATCCCCAAAATACTTAAAATGCGACCGTAAGCGAGTGGTAGGTTTCATAATGTTTGGCTGTACTGTTGGAAACCCCCAGATCATCTTGACAAACCAATTGGATCTTTTGAGTAGATTAACTCTCTCACTACAATGACGTTTGGTATTTGCTGTCTTATGTCTTATATTCAGCGGAGGAGAAACTTTTATTCCTGGGCAGTAGCAAGAATAAAGCAGTGTTGTATTAAAGTATATATTCCCAAGACAGTATACTTCTCGTGAAGCCTACCGGTACTGAATCTTTCTTCATGAGTTCAAGATTAGCCTATATAGTGGGATTAGTATGGAGGGGAAGACCGAGGATGAGATGGAGAGATGGGGTGGAGAGGTGTATGAGAGAGGGGTGTGTGAGTTGGGAGCAGGGCAGTGAAATGGCGGGGGACAGGGCGACGTGGAGGCGATTTGTTTGTGGCCACCCCTTACGGGATTGAGGCGTCTGGCAATAGATAGATAGATAGTATGGTGTCATTTCAGTCTGCATTTAAACATACCATATTTGCGTATTGTGTGTGTGTGTGTGTATTAGGAAATTTGTCGTAAGTAATTATCATTCATACTTTAATTTTGTGAGTTTTCAGACCTTGTTTCTCCCAGATGTCGTTGCTTTCTCTCTCTCTCTCTCTCTCTCTCTTATTTTCTTTTGCTTGACCTCATTAATACGCACGACAACATGCACATAATTGCCAGACGTCGGTACAGTTTTCATGAAGCTTTTTTGTGAGTGTGAATCATCTTTGAGGTTTATGGTCACGTGCACTTCGCTGACGAGTTTTAATTAGAAAATAATGAAATTGATTCGAGAGAGCGTCTTGGTGTTGCTGAAATGTCACGTGGTACTGGTGTGTGTGTGTGTGTGTGTGTGTGTGTGTGTGTTTGAGAGAGAGAGAGAGTAATGGAGTGTGTACCGTTATATCTTAATGGTGTGTGGTAATATTGGCTGGTATAACTGTTCTGTTCACATTATTTCGACCTAAAATTGCAATCTCTATATCTTGAATGCCGAGGTTTTAACACTAGAACACTAGAATATTGTGGTTCTAGCCGTGGAATTGTAGTGCAGTATCATTTCTGTCTGTCTGTCTGTCTGTCTCTCTCTCTCTCTCTCTCTCTCTCTCTCCCCGTGTGTGTGTGTGTGTGTGTGTGTGCTCCCAGAATTATCCGTATTCCCTAGGGTGAAATTATGGTGTGCTGGTGGTGGTGTTAGTTACTGGTTTAGTATTGGCCAGCTCTTTGGCACTCCTTCTTATTCGCGTTTTCTTGTATTCTTTTGGCCAGTTCCATGCTGCCCTTATTATTAGTTGCGTATTCTTTCTTTCTTTCTTTCTTGTATTCTTTCTTGTTTAATTGTGGCAGGCACTTCTGTCTTCAGAATTAGCCTAACCGATTTCTATCAAACTTGGACACAATGACTAGCCTTTGACCCAGTTGTGTCCGCAAGGTTTTGGTTGCCAACAACGGCCGAAAACCCGCTTTTTTCGTACTTTTCACATTTTGAGCTGTTCAAGCATTACTAATGGGCGTAGAAAGCTCTGACTTTAGGCGTAATCTTGAGGTCATTCCCTGTCGGAAGTGTGCCATCCATTTTTTCCCCCTCTCTCCTCTGGTTTTCGAGTGGCAACCCTGCGAAGATTGGCCTCAGTGTCCCTGGCAACCAGAACCTGTTTTCAAAAATGTCTCCCTAGTTCCCCTGCGGCTCCATGGAATTGAATGAAAGTTTGCATGCTTATAGACATTGACTAGTACTACAACTTTGTAGTGTACATCTGTGTGCTACACTGGCCAGGTCAGGGGTCAGTGGTCATCAAATGCAAAAACGGTGCAAATAGCTAAAATCACAACTGTGCTCGCGTGAAATGCTAAAACTTCGAAGAGTGTAAAGCCAGGGCCATGGTTCTTGGTTGGAATGTTACATTGGAGTACCTCCATACAAAAATGACATATAGTATCAAAATTCACTCCCAGTCGCTGGCAGCGCCACCTAGAAGTTGTACCTCTGGTGGGTCATTCTTCAAATTTCAAGTTCCCTAACTCCACAGTGGGTGGATGGAATTGAATGAAACTTTGCATGCTTATAGACGTTAATGAGTACTACAAGTGTGCTCTGTACATGCATGACTTATATCCTCCAGGTCAGGGGTCAAAGGTCATCAAGTGCAGAAACTATGAAAAACGCTATAATTACGACCTTGCTACTGCGAAATGCTAAGGCTGCGAAGATTATTAAGCCAGGGCCATGATTCCTGGGTGGAATGTTGCACTGGAATATCTCCATATAGAAATTACTCTTAGTGTCGAAATACACATGCGATTGGTGGCAGCGCCACTTAAGATTTGTACCGTACCTCAGGTGGGCCAAAACTTGGTCCGCTTAGAGCTGGCCATCGTCTCCTGTTGGCTTGTTTATTTGATACTTGGCCCGTGTTGTGGTAGTTTAGTAAATTTAATGTTGTAATATGAGTGGATAGTGGCCTGTTTTGTGTGGTTTAGTCGGTATTACGTGGTATGAGTTGATTTTATATAGTAGTGGTAATCTTGGTTGATGTAGTGTGGTGGAGTGAAACTGGTGTGGCAGTGGTCAGGATGTGTGGTGTGACTTAGGCCCATGTGCTGTCTGGTTGTGTGGTTAACGTCCATAGGATCATATTCCGGTTGCCATAGGAGGCTTTTTAATACCTTTTCCCCTAGCGATTCGTTGTGCATAAAACACCTAAACATTTTTTTATCTGTTGTGTATATACCAGTATTGTTTTTAATATCGACGTGTTTTGCATTGTTAATGTACAAGAAGATATTATTAAGATGTACTGTACGGAATAAATTACTATGAAAGGCGTCACTTACAGTACAACATTTTCCAGGACCTGAGAGCGTTGTAGTGAACGGGATCCCTTATTTTTTTACGGTTACCGTATTTCATTGAACAGTCATGATAAGTCTACATACCAGATGATAGGGAGCATTCAGCAGCGTGTTAGAAAGGCCAAACACGCTCTACCCTCATCTTGGTTTTCACCAAGATCTGACAAAATGAGAATTAACAACATCGATCTCACATTTAAACCCCGTGCACCCTGTAGCGTATAGGTTACAGTATTTAATTCTTACTACAACCAGGTGATACTGTTACACGCATACAAGCTCATTCGTACGTAGAAAACACAAATACATACTAAGACTATACGCAGATGCCAACATTAACACAAATACATGCACGCGCACTCATCAGTACCGATACTGGTACTAATAATGGTTAAGATAACAGCTGTGAGGTGATGAATGATGTACTGGTATATATATGCCCACACATATATAAATATCGTTTTAATATAGTTATACAGAGACTGGCAGGTTATATACATGAGATGTGAGGTGTGGTAGCTATGAGGTCGTGTATGATGGTCGGAAATGGACACACAAAAGAAACTGGTAACTAGCCTGTGACATGATGAATTATGGTAGCTCTGATTTGTATACCGGTATCGGTGTGAATCTGTGAAGTACCGGTATATGACTTGGTATTGTTGAGGCATGGCATAGCTATTGAGGTTAGTAACTTCGGAAGTGTAGGTGTAGTATAATGTGTAGCGGCTTGGTTGGTGGCGGGGAATGGAGCGGAGGGGAGGGGAAGGGAAAAGCTGTAAGCCCCGGCAGACGTAGGGTTTCATCTCCGGATGACACGACATCGCCACACCGACTCTACCTCAGCACCACGCTCAGTACTTTGTGTGACTAGTAACGATGCAGTAAATTCATTGCGAAATTCTGATGTACCATATGTGGATGTATCAGTATGTAATAGATTAGATGTATTTGTGTGTGTGTGTGTGTGTGTGTGTGTGTGTGTGTGTGTGTGTGTGTACAATAAGGGGCTAAATTCCTCCCAATATTCTACTACTTTTGCTTCACACAGAGGGCACATCCACCGCTTTGCTCTCCATGACACATCAAAGAGAAAATCACCAATGGGCTGAGAAGCAAACCACACTTCTCTTAGAGTGGGAATATTATCCAGCAAAGGAAAGCGAAAATGTGACGAGGTGACATATGAGACGAACTTTTGTCCCTACCTGTAAAAGCGAGGAGGAAAGGCAGGGAAGGACACGTGCTAGGCCTGGGCAGGACTGGCTGTAGCACACACACACACACACACACACACACACACACACACACACACACACACACACACAGATACGCCGCGGGTAAACATTTTTATCCTAGGACGGGGGACGCCGCAGTGGCCTACAATGAATGACCTGCGTTCGAGTCCTAGCACTTGGCTTGGGTTTGGCCGTGTAGGAAAAAAAAAAAAATCCCTGTTATTCCTCACATAATCGTAACCAAATTTTCAGCACGTGTGAATTATTATAGATGTAACATAAAATCTGTTATTGTTTGAAATTGTTGAGAAAGAGGAATGCTAAAGATGTGAGGGGAGAAATGGCCTGCAACGATGAGAGAGAGAGAGAGAATCTGACCACGACCCTCGCCTACACCATGAGTTTTGGCGCCAAACGCTCTCTCTCTCTCTCTTTCTCTCTCTCTGACTGAGTGACACACACACACACACACACACACACACACACACACACACACACACACACACACACACACAAGCAGCTGCATGGAACGTAAAGGCCGCTCCAATCAATAGGATAATCCACTGGTTAGCATTGTTTAGGGCTAAAGTTTAATTGATTTTACCATAAGGCGAACAATAGCATGCAGCACTCTGAACCGCCCCTGCCTATTGTTGTGGCCCGCGTTGTGTACCTTCTGCAACTTTTTTATGATTTATTTAGATTATCAAAGCTTGAGTCATGTATTTGGCTTACTGAATACTGTAGCCTGCGTAATTCAGTTTCCAGCCATATTATTATTATTATTATACATATATCCTTGTCTTTTGCTTATGTCCGACAGGAACTACAGTATGGCCCAGCCGGAACACTCCAGTTATCCTCTTTTTTTTCTGTGTGTGTGTGTTTGGATCATAATATAATTCTGCTTTTCAACTGAGCATTCGTAGCTTGTTCTACATAGTATTAGAGAAGGTTTCCCGGAATCAGACAATCACATAGCTGAATTTCATGTCATTGCTTGCTATATCATCGCATGAAGGGAATAATTTGTGCTGGAGAGGAATGCTTTCCTGTGCCGACACCAATAAAACCAAATAGCTCAGCTACCGTGTTATACAAACGTCCATTTAACTCCCCTATCCCCCGAAAGCAGGGTGGTGGATTTCAGAAGGTCAACTTCAGCCTACAGTCCATTGGGTTCACGTTCATATGAGCCTGGGATGACAGTAACATCACAAGTGAATATACCGGTATATTTATGTCTGCAACTGAACGCAGTAGCTATACAAAGTGATGGGTAGAGGGCATTGGCTTGTTCCTTTATCCCACCCGGTCTCATTTCTCCTTCCCTTCTAACCTCAGTCCCCCTCCTCCCTTCCCAACCTTCCCTTTCCGGCTCCTACCCCCCTCCCTCCCTTCTTCTCTCCCTCCCTCTCCTACTCTAGCATTTCCGAATTCCTGTGTGCTAACGGACGGACTGACTAAGAACTTTTGAGAAGGGCTACGTGAGTGTGCGTCGACAGAGAATGAAATTAGATGAAATGGTGATTGTGAAACTTTTGAGTTCCTTTTGTGTGTGGCAGAAGGCCGAAAAAAAAAGTCACTATACTGTGGTGGGGATGGACGGTAGAATAGAATTGAATTGATTTTTTCTCCCGTCAGTTTGACTTTTTTTTTTTTTTTCCCAGACGATTTGATGAGAGGTTTTCGAACATGAGGGATGAGATACAGCCTTCATTAATTCCGTCACCACCACAAAACTTTACTTAATAAAATCGTCTGGACATAGCAAAAATAAAGTAAAATAAGTCGTCGAAGCGAAGGGTTTAATCTCTTCAAGGCAATCACTAACCGGAAATGGAACGGAGTAAAACGACTGTGAAAACTTTGGTGATTTGGTTCTTTGTTGCCGCGCTGGTCTGAATGCCGTATAAGAGCAAGCGTCACATCCATCTGCATTCCTGGCTTCCTGGTGTTTGTGTAAAGTTGGGAATCACGTGTATGTGTACAGCTCTGTGATTGACTGTGGGTGAGCCGTTGTGTGTGTGTGTGTGTGTGTGTGTGTGTGTGAGAGAGAGAGAGAGAGAGAGAGAGAGAGAGAGAGAGAGAGAGATCAAAGTGAAGTTTCGCAGCACGTGGGTCAGTGTGTAAGGTTTGCTGTTAGCCTTCTGTATTTGCCCCATGCTAACTGATGTTTCCCACCGTACAGCAAATATTGTTACTGCATCCCCTAAACGCACTAATACGGTTATGAAAGACGAGATATAAGCAACTATTTTATTGTACTTAAGGCTTCCAGTTTAGGGGAAGGAGGGAAATATATAACTTTTTATACAAGTGCCTATATTGTTAATGTTTTAAGTAATCACAAATTTTAGTGTTGTATTTGCCCAGAAAAAAATAAAAAGATTCTCCTCCCCAGTAGCCTAATGGAAAGTAATGCTGTGCACGGTTCGTTCACTGCTTGAAGAACAGAGTTTGTAAGTGCTTAAGAGCGGGGCCTCCATTATTTCAGTATACTTGGTGATGGATGGGCCATTGTTCACTGCGGCATGGCTAGCTCCTAACCACATCACTCCGGAGACATACTACCACTAGATGGTTTTATTAAGCTTAAGGGAGATCTCTCAAATGAAGGGTTTCATGAAAACTATAGTTCTTTGCCCCTCCAGTTCAAGGAGTATATCCAAGGGTGAATAAAATCTATTGGAGAAAGCAAGGAACATGAAAAGCAGCTAGTCTGCCCACGCCATCCGATTGAAGAAGCCGTCCACTTCTGTCTGAGGACTTGCAATATTTTTACTTATACCTCCAGAGGGTTTAGTTTAAGGAAGATATACCGAATTGTGTATCTAATCCTTCACTATCAGACATGTTTTCTAATCTGACAATAATCTTGTTGCAGCAAGAGTAAGATACTAGTAGATTGTATGTTATCGGATGGAAGGGATTAAGGCAGGGCTATTCAGCTTCTCTACAAGCAAGACCGAATTATGAAACTCAGATTAACAAAAGGGCCGTACATCATTTTACCTGTATTTTTTCCTCTTTCTAAACACTTTTACACAGAATGAAACGAGAAATTCATATATTATTTTGCGTTTACATTTTCCACTGAATACATAAATTAAAAGAAAAACGCAAAACTTTCCTTTTTAGTCTTGTTTATTTGTTTATTTTCATTCTTCTGAGTCGGTCAAAAGGCCAAACAAAAACGACTCAAGGGCCGGATTTGGCCCGCAGGACGCCAGTTGAATAGCACTGGGTTAAGGCTTTCGTGGTGATGTTCGTGGTGGTTGTGGTAGTGTATGCGGCACTGATGGGGGAGGGTGGAAACTGTGGTGGTGGAAGCGGAGATAGGTGGTGTCGCTGGAGGTTGGAGATGATGGTGGAGAGAAAGAGAGACGATGCCGGTGGAAAGAGAGAGAGAGAGACAGAGACAGAGACAGACAGACAGACAGACAGAGACAGAGACTGACAGAGAAAGAGAAAGAGAGGTGGGGAGGGGGTGTTGGTGTGGTAAAAAATACGAGTGCCACGGATGTACCCCCTACTGCAGACGTTGAGGGTCTTCAGGGCGTGTCTGCTGTGTGAGGGGGGCAGCAAAGAATGGCAGTATCCCTTTGCAGAGGTGCATTTGACACACGTATTGCCAGACTGTTCTTCTTTGGGGTTTTCTTGTAGCTTTAACCTGCTTCTTGACGTCCCAAAGCCTGTCTTTTAGTGGCTGGTAGACTAACCGACGACACACCTTAATTCCTGTAGATACTGGAGTGTTGGTAGGAACTTATTTTGAGCAGAAAAATGTAGCAACACGAACAACATGCCTAGTTTCAGACCTTTCGACATATTTTTGTTGTTTCTTTCATTTTTTTCTTTACTTGAGAGTCACCGAATATTACACAACAGAACTTGTGGAAATGTCTGAAAATAAACATACTTGTATTGTACAATTCGTCGAAGTCTAGCTACAGTATATTGTTCCTATTATTCCTTATACACTACACTGAATATTGAGGACGGGGGGAAATAAAATGGTCAAGACACAGTAAACATGATTATGGATCGCTCAAGTTTGTTTACCTTTGTGTTGTAGGCTAGGATAGGTGACCATTGCTTTGTCTTTTGATTACTGCATGCCAAGTGAAAGACAACGGTAATTATGTTGTGCTTGCCTTGGCGCACCTTGTGTATGTGTCACTTATAAACAGCTTGTGTGTGTGTGTGTGTGTGTGTGTGTGTGTGTGTGTGTGTGTGTGTGTGTACGCTATGAAACGTAGTAGAATTAGATGATACAGGTATGTCAGATGATGTACGATTGTCTACATGGCAATTCGTGGTGCTCTTCTTGTAGCGGAAGATACGGATGATTGTTTTATGATAGTTGTTGTTGTAGCTACGTATTTTTTTTTTTTCATACCCGTCTACCAGCCTTCATCCATCGTGATCACTTCTCATTTCCGGTGACAGATGTGTGTGTGTGTGTGTGTGTGTGTGTGTGTGTGTGTGTGTGTGTGTGTGTGTGTGTGTGTGTGTGTGTGAAACTCGTGGTTGTCTGGAGGGAGTAATTACTGTCTCCACCACCTGTCCTTTCCTCCTTCACCTCATCTTCCTTCACTTCACTTTCCTCCACAAACATCCTCGAAAGAACCGACAGGCGTGTTGCTGTTTGCCTTCCTTTGTACTCTTTTGTATTCCATCACTGCACTCTCCTCTATCATGTCTTCTTTCCTCAGCTACTTTACTTTCCTCCATCATGTCTACTTAGCTACTTCACTTTCCTCCCTCATGGCTACTTTCCTAAGCTAGTTCACTTTCCTCCATCATGTCTACTTTCCTAAGCTGCTTCACTTTCCTTCATCACGTCACTTACATGTATCACTTCTACTTTCCTCCTCCACTGCACTTGCCATCATCATTTTTACTTTCCTTCAGTTTTTCACTTTCCTTAATCACTTGTATTTTCTTCCGTTACCCACTTCATTTTCATCCTCTCTTCACTTTCCTCCAACACTTCTACTTTCCTCCGCTACCGTACTTCACCCTCGTCCACTCTGCTTCTCTCCTCTATCACTTCACTTTCCTCCACTAGGCCTACTTCACCTTCCTCCTCCACTGTGCTATTTTCTGTCACTTCCCTTTATTATTTCTTTCGTCGTCGTATTGTGTAGAATAAATGTAACACACACACACACACACACACACACACACTCTCTCTCTCTCTCTCTCTCTCTCTCTCTCTCTCTCTCTCTCTCTCTCTCCCACATTTTACGTTAGATATAAAATGTTGTGTGTGTATGTATGTGTGTATTAACGTATGTATGTGTACGTACGTATATGCCGTGGCGTGTGTGTATGCTGTGTGGTGTTGACTTTCCCCTGACATGCACGGGTAATATAGAGATGGTTGACCTGCACGCTAATTGGGGAGAACGCCTGCCTGACCACACATCCCTAAGCTTTTCTTTAACACACTCACTGCCACTCACCTTTCCCCACCTGAATTTGGGGAGAACAAGAATAAGTAGGATTGATTTTTTTTTTTTTTTTTTCCAGAAAAATTAGAAAACCCAAGACCCAGAGCCATAGAAGTTTGTTTCATCGAAGGAAAAGAGAACAGAAATAATCCCATATTCGTGTTCCGTTCTTTTCGAGATGTATTTAAAAGACTGACGACTATATGCAAGGAGAAAGACGGCTGAGCCTAGAGTCATAGATGACCAGTTGTCTGCTGTTAACCTATTTGTTACTGAAAAATACTGAATACCAAATTGCAACGTTTTCTCCTCTTTTAGTTGGTTCATCTCTAAGTAAAGAAATGGGAAGTGAAGTTAAAGGCGTAAACTGAGGAGGAAGCCAACCGTGCATGCTGTCTAATGGGCACTTGCGGCTTTTGTGTGTGTGTGTGTAGGCAGTGTTTTCTGTGTTAGGGGGAAGGGAGAGTATTTACGGGTTATTGATTAGCCTGATTCACCCTGGTTGTCGTAAACTCATTAAGCTTACCGTGGGTGGGAGAATGGAAAGTAAGAGAAACATCATTACCAAAACAGTAAACCTTGTTGCACGGTATGTTCTAGGATTTAATCCCTTTTTTCACCGATGCCACTGATGTCATATGCTTACTGCAGTATATTCGTGTATATACAGAATGTCCCGGGAGGAAAGGGCATAACTTTGGGAAGTGATAGATGAGGCAATTCTAAAGAAGAAAAATGTTATATCATCGTTTGTCCAAATCTCATCCGTTACGGAGTTATAACTACCGATGATCTTTTCACCCATGTCATCAGTAAGCTTAGCTCCTTAACGGTTGAGATATGAACACATGTTCATATAGCATTTCTTACCCAGAAATGGCTAAGTTATCATTTCTCAAGGTTAAGAACATAAGAAGAGAGAATAACTGCAGTAGGCCGGTTGGCCCATGCTAGGCAGCTCCTAGAAGAGTAACTGAACTACTAGAATGAGATAAGGATAGCAAAGAAGAAGGCCCTTTCCTCCCGGGACACCCTATATATATATATATATATATATATATATATATATATATATATATATATATATATATATATATATATATATATATATATATATATATATATATATATATATATATTTATATATATGTATGTATGTTTGTATGCATGTATAACGAGGAGAGTGTCTGTGAGGTGGAGGGGGGGAGAGGGAGGGGGAGGCCGAGGATGTGATGGAGGGATGGAGTGAAGAGGTATATGAGAGGGGGTGTGAGTTGGGAGCAGGGCAGTGGAATGGCGGGGGACAGGGCGACTTGGAGGCGATTTGTATGTGGCCACCCCGTACGGGATGAAGGCATCTGGCAATATATATATATATATATATATATATATATATATATATATATAAACCCTGCAGTTAATAGCCGAGACGTCTGTATGAAACTTCTCTACAGAAGATGGTGACAGTTGTTGCTTAAATTGCATGGAAGAAACATTTTCTTTCATTGTCAGTCACATTCTTTTACACTGGTGATCTTGCTAACTTAATTTCCAAATCATGATGTGCAAGTTTAGTGTACGTGATTGTGTGTGTGTGTGTGTGTGTGTGTGTGTGTGTGTGTGTGTGTGTGTGTGTGTGTGTGTGTGTGTGTGTTGTAGATGTGCTTGTGAGATGTGTACATGCTCTTTTGTTGACTGTCGAGTGAAGTGCTGTGTGTGTGTGTGTGTGTGTGTGTCGTAGATGTTGTGCTTGTGAGATGATTGCGTGTGAGATGTGTACGTGCTCTTTTGTTGACTGTCGAGTGAAGTGGTGTGTGTGTGTGTGTGTGTGTGTGTGTGTGTGTGTGTGTGTGTGTGTGTGTGTGTGTTGTAGATGTTGTGCTTGTGAGATGATTGCATGCGAGATGTGTACGTGCTCTTTTGTTGACTGTCGAGTGAAGTGCTGTGTGTGTGTGTGTGTGTGTGTGTGTGTGTGTGTGTGTGCTGAGAATGTGACCCTCGTGCTGACCGGGCACAACTGGGCTTCCCTGATCCTGGCCAGCCCCTCACCCTTCACCCCCTCCCCGCTTCCACTCACCCTCCCTCACCCCTCACGTTCCCTCTCACCTCTTACTCCTTCCTCTCTTTTGTCGTGCCCTCAGCCTACCTCACTCTTCCTCCTTCCTGCTCACTCCTCACCCTCACTCTGACTCCATGTTCCTTCCTCACGCCTGTCTTACCCTCAGCCTACCTCACTCATCTCTCTCACTCCTTACTCCTTCTCCTCTCGTCTGTCTGTCTTCAGCCTACCTCATCCATCCCTCTCACCCCACAGTCTGCCTCCTCCTGTCTCTTCCTATGCTTTTACCCCTCTCTCTCTCATTATTCTCGCCCTTTGTCCATTCTTACTACTGTCTCACCCCTCGTCTCCTCTGCATCGCTACCCGTACCTTGTCACTCCCCCCTCTGCACTCTCACCTTCACCACATTTGCATTCTTCCCTGTCAACCATACGCTGCTACTCTCCTCCTACTGCACCCCTCCACATCCCACCTTGCTCTCCCTCATGCACCTTCATTCTTATCCCTCTCATCCCACTTCACCCTTTGCCGCACCCACCCTCACACACTCACTCTGCCTCGTCTTCACTTACTCCTCTATCCCTTCCACCCCTCAGTCCTTTCCTCTAACCCCAACGTACCCCCCACCCTTTCCCCTCACCCCGGCACACCCTTCATCCTTTTCTCTCACCCTGTCACATCCCTCACCCCTTCCTCTGATCCCACCTCACCCTCACCCATATCTCTTAACCCTCCCTTTTACCCCACCACAAACCTCGCCCTGCCTGTAGTTTCCCGCTCACCACTTTCCCGCTTTCAATTTCCTTGTCGTCCCTCACCTCCTTGCTTTACTACCCTTGCGTTGGACAGTTAGATAACCTATCCTGTAACAAACAGCCTTGAAAGGACCAATAGGTTTTTTGCTGTTTGGTTTCCTTTGTACTCCTTTGTATTTCTTTGTACCTTTCCTTCTCGCCTTACCACACACCTCACCCCACCATACCTCCAACCAAACTGTATATTTTTTCATCTCATCTCACATTCCTCCCTCACACCCTTAACCCCTCCCTCACACCTTCTTACCCCTCCCTTACACCCCTCACCCCTCCCTTTCACCTCTCACCCCTCCCTTACATTCCCTTCCTCTCTCCTGCACCCCTTACCCCTGCCTTACACTCCTTATCCCTCCAGTACCAAACAGACGTTCGACCAGTGAGAAGTATAACGAGTTAATAAATATAATATACGGAGGCCAAGATAGATATATTCCTTCAAAACCGTTTAGAACTAACAATTCAGAACCAAGATGGTTAAACAACAGATTAAAATCTCTCATAGGCCAAAGGAAAGGAATATATAGAAAAATAAAACGTGGAGAGGAACACTTACGTAACCGGTACACAATTTTAAATAGAGAAGTAAAGAGGGAGATAAGAAAAGCAAAGAGAAGTTATGAAATTAAGGTTGCAAGTGAATCAAAAGTAAACCCCAAGGGTTTTTATCAAATGTACCGAACGAAAAATAAAGATAGGATAGGACCACTCAGAACAGAATCAGGTGACATTACCAGTGAAGATAAAGAAATGTGCTCCATCCTAAATAATTATTTCATATCAGTATTCACCAAGGAAAATCTAAGCCTGGTCCCTCAAGCAGCAAATATTTACCATGAGAATACGGAAAATATTCTTAGTAAAATAACCATTAGTAAGGAGGACGTATTGAAAGAAATTAACAAGTTAAAACCTCAAAAATCGCCAGGTCCGGACGATATATATGCAAAAATTATAAAAGAAACCAAAGAAGAATTATGTCAGCCACTTTTAACGTTATTTAATGACTCTTTAAGTTCAGGAGAAGTTCCAGAGGCGTGGAAAACCGCAAACGTAGTGCCCATCTTTAAAAAGGGTGATAAATCAGCTGCGTCGAATTATCGTCCGATAAGTCTAACGTCAATAGTAGGAAAAATGTTAGAGTCAATTTTGGCAAATAAGATTAGAGAACACTTAGAAAGATTTAATCTTATAAACGAAAGTCAGCACGGATTCAGGCAAGGACAATCCTGCCTCACAAATTTGTTGTCATTCTACTCGGAGGTCTATGAGGCAGTAGATAGCGATAAAGCTTACGATGTTATTTTTCTGGACTTTAGTAAAGCTTTTGATAGAGTCCCACACGAAAGGTTAGTTAGAAAGGTTCGAGCACACGGTATAGACGGCGATATCTTAAAATGGATAGAATCCTGGCTGAAAGGACGAAAGCAGAGAGTATTAATAAATGGAAATAAGTCGGACTGGGGATTAGTAACTAGCGGTGTACCACAGGGTTCAGTACTCGGTCCCTTATTATTTATCATATATATAAATGATCTAGACTTAGGAGTCAATAGCAGAATCAGCAAATTTGCCGACGATACAAAAATAGGGCGTATCATTAACTCGACTGACGATTGCCATTACTTACAAAAAGACCTCGATACATTGTCCAAATGGTCTAAAACTTGGCAAATGGAATTTAACGTTGAAAAATGTAAAGTACTTAACGTAGGCAAGACCATTGGAGATACTAAATACAGCTTAGATAACAAAGAAATTAGCAAATCGGAATGCGAGAGAGATCTAGGAGTTATGATTAGTAACGACCTTAAACCTAGGCAACAGTGCATTAATGCGAGAAATAAAGCAAATAGGGTCCTAGGATTTATTTCGAGAAGCGTGAGCAATAGATCATCTAAAGTAATACTGAAACTTTATCTAGCATTAGTAAGGCCACATTTAGACTACGCAGTACAATTTTGGTGTCCTTACTATAGAATGGATATTAATTCGTTAGAAAATGTACAGAGAAGAATGACTAAAATGATACATGACGTCCGGAACCTGTCATATGAAGACAGACTGAAAAGACTAAGTCTGCATTCGCTAGAGAGGCGTAGAGTAAGGGGAGACTTAATTGAAGTTTTTAAGTGGATGAATGGTATAAATAAGGGAGATATTAGCAAGGTACTTAAAGTGAGCATACAGGATAGAACTAGAAATAATGGTTTCAAACTAGAAAAATTCCGTTTCAGAAAGGAAATCGGTAGAAATTGGTTTGGTAATAGAGTAGTAGACGAATGGAATAAGCTACCTAGTAAAGTAGTTGCTGCCTCTTCCATTGAGAGTTTCAAGCATAGGCTAGATAAGCATATGACAAATAAGGGGTGGATATAGAATAAAGAAAATATTATAACCAATACTAATTAAAAAATAAATTTTCTTTTCAGGTTACACTATGATAGTCTCTATTCTCCTTTCACACTTTCCTGTAAAATGTCCACGCCAGTTTTTCTATACGGCGTGGTGTTCTTTCTGACTTTTTCCTGCCGGCTTCGGCTGGAGGGTTTGGAGGGCGGGGGAGAGCCTTCTTCTTTGCTATCCTTATCTCATTCTAGTAGTTCAGTTACTCTTCTAGGAGCTGCCTAGCATGGGCCAACCGGCCTACTGCAGTTATCCTCTCTTCTTATGTTCTTATGTTCTTATGTTCTTACACTCTTTACCCCACCCTTACTCCCCTTACCCTTCCTGGACAGCCCTTATTCCCCTGACCCCTCTACCCTTTTTCACCTCTGACCCGCCCTCACCTTTTACCCTCACCCCGGGCCCACCTCACCCTTCACTCTCCTCCTCCTCCTCCTCCTCTCTCTCTCTCTCTCTCTCTCTCTCTCTCTCTCTCTCTCTCTCTCTCTCACCTCTATTCCCTCTTGATTCTTTCAGACCCATATCATCCCTCCTTCTCAGTTCCTTCAGTCCATGTACCTGCACATCTTTTATGTTTTAGTTTGTTCAGCTCAGGAAAACTTTTAGAATTGGTGGGATAAATTGTTTCGTACCTGGGTGCTCTCCCAAACCTAGTGAAACCGTCTGATGAGAGCATGAATAAGGTACAAATGACGTGCTCTGGTTGCAAGGGTTAGTTATTCCTCATAATAATTTTCAACATTCCATTATTTATGCATATTCCTTGCCTGTTCCTTATAGTTCATTCTGTCTTATCATAAATCATTGTGTGTTCTCCCCTGACTCATGTTCTCTTATTTTGCTCTCTTTGACTCATAAACCCATTCATATTCTTTTACGTTACTCTCCCATTAGAATCGCTTGCCTGTTCCTCAATACTATTTTTTTCTTTACTCTACTTTTACTTATTAACCCTTGTCAGCTCCTTAGGTATTGTTTGTGCATCATCACCACCCATCATCATTCATCCTCACTACCCCTATTTCTCCTCGTCTGTACCACCTCCATCATCTCTCGCAATTCCTCTTCACCATCTCATCATTCCAATCCTTACCCCTGTCTAAAGGGTAAAGGCGACTCGTTAGCATAGTAGCCGGTGGGTGTGGTACTGGCCGCACGTTTAAACAACCCCCTGTGGTGAATTCAAGTCTCTAGTTGTGACTGAGTTATTGGGGTACCGGTACATGCTCACAAGCTAACGCCAGTTTGCAATCATTAAATAACCAAACTTACCTTTCCCTCTTCTCCCTTCATCCCCACCCCACTTCAAGGTCCCATCCCTCACCGCACAACTTCACTCCTGCCTTTTTTCCTGACCTTCGCCTTATCGTACTCTTCCCCTTCACCCCTTCTCCCTCTACCCCTGACTCACTTCTCACCAATTTCACATCCCGTTTTTCTTTGCCCTTCACGTTCTCACTCTCTCACAGTGAGTTCCTCTTGACCACCCCATCTGGTTTCTCCCTCACTACCATCCCCAGCCTTCCCTTCCTTTTCCCTCTCCCTTCCCACTCACCTATTTCCCCTCATCCCCTCTGATTCTCTGTAACCCTTTTTCCTTGCATCCTTCTCTCCTCCTTCCTCGATTTCTCCCCTACCCACTTTCACTTCATATGTCCTCTCACTCTTTTTCCTTCCTTTCCTCTCCCTTCCCTTACCCCTTTTCAGTTACTTCCTCTCCTCTCTTATCCCCTTTCCCTCCCTCCATTCTTACCCCTTTTCTTCCCCTCCTCTCTTACTCTTTTCCGCCCTCTCCCGTCTCTCCCCCCCTCCCCCCAGTGTGATGGTGGTGGTGATGATACTTGAGATGATAAATAAACGAGTCTTGTGCGGTGGACGGGAAGCAGACCACGGGATTTAGACGTTGATCATTATTTAGGAGGGATGGTGGGGAGCGGAAAATGTTTTGGATGGCGAGGGTAGTAGGCTAGTTAGAGGAGAATTGATATGGTTTAGAAGGGTTCCTTTGGAGGTACGAATGCGTGGGTGATGGTAAGGCCAGATAGGAGGGTTGTTAGAGGATGTTTTAGAAATTAAGATATATAATGATGACTGGCTTTTGATCATTAGAGAATGCTTGTGATGACGTAGAGGATGCAGGTAACTCTACAGTATATCGTCAGGTCGATTAGATACCTTTACGTAGGCTTGATAGGCATCTCGCCGCTGCCGATCTAAAAGCTGAGACCACCATATACATTGATGTTTCCTTTCGGATTCCCATTCCCCGTCTCAGTGCAGTGAATTAGAGTCAGTTTGGCCACGTTGTTGACAAATGTATACAGAATGGCAAATTGTTTGGAAGAAATTCAGCCTATCTGTAGCCAGATGCTATAATTCCGTAAGGAGTGGCCGTTTGTCTTTGAGTTAGTTGTTTTACGGGGAGGGGCACTAACCCTCCGCCAATCCACCTCATTACCATGATGTAAGCAGAGGTGGTAGCCGATGGGTTAGAGCTCGGCGTACATGAGGTTGCTGGCCGAGGCACACTGCCATGAATGCCTGGTTGGAATCTCTGTGGTATGGTGTTATGATGTTGGTTTTGCCTCTTCACAACGATGACGTACTTTTTCATTTTATTAGTTCTTTAGACTATCGTATCCAGATTAGGAAAGGCTTCGAATCAGAGGGATAAAATATAGTCTTCATTAACCCCTTTTCTACTAGAGATTTGTCCTAAGATTAGTGGAATCATCTGGAGGTAACAAGAGTACATTAAAGGTGGTTTTGGGGTTAAAGGTGTTCATTAGTTTGTGGTGGTTTTTACTATTGTTACTAACATGGGATTATGGTACTAGTCTTTATGAAGCTTACTAATTTGCATGGTAAGCAAGTTTCATAGCGAATTATTTTCAGAAATCATACAATTGGGTCGTAACTTTCGCCTTAAGGCCTTAACGTTCATTCGACATTGGTTGTGAAGTGTTTGGTAGGTGTATAAACAAAAGCAAACGTACAACCAGGCATCTCCTACATGACTTACATTTATAAAAGTAGGTGATTACAACCCTGCGACTTGCTGTTTGTACACGTTTGATGCTGTCGTGTCAGGATGAAGGCTTTGTGCGGGGGAGATGAGAATAAGGACATGTTAATTATTAAGATGAGATAATTTACAGTTTATATGTTGGAGTGGCCCTGGTGAGAGAGGATAGTGTTTGGAAACTCCCTGTACTGTTGTTTGCAGATGATACTGTGTTGTTGAGTGAAGACGAAGGGGAGCTGCAAGGCTTGGTGGATGAGTTTGGGAGAGTGTGAAAGAAACGGAATCTAAAGGTGAATGTAGGGAAGAGTAAAGTGATGGTCTTTGAGAGAGGTGAAGTCAGTGAATGTACAGCGAGGTTGGATGGTGAGGAATTGGAAAATGTGAGTACGTTTAAGTACTTGGGTAGTGTGATGAGTAAGGATGGAGGTTTGGAGGGTGAAGTGCATGAAAGGGTACAGCAGGGAAGAAAGGTTCCTGGTTCTTTGAAAGCAGTAATAAGAAACATGGAAGTGAAAAAGTTACTACATGACAGTATTGTGATACCAACTCTAACGTATGGAAGTGAAGCTTGGACGTTGTTGGAAGGACACAAGTCAAGAGTGCGAGCAGTGGAAATGAGTTATTTAAGAGGAGCCTGTGGAGTCACATGGAGAGACAGGCTGACGAATGAGGATATAAAGGAGCGTTGTGGTGTGGATGTGGATGTGATAGGAAGCGTTATGAGGAACACACTGAGGTGGTTTGGCCATGTGGAGAGGATGGAGGGTGAAAGACTGACGAGGAGAGTGTATGTGAGTGAGGTGGAGGGGGGAAGAGGGAGGGGGAGGCCGAGGATGAGATGGAGGGATGGGGTGGAGAGGTATATGAGAGAGGGGGGTGTGAGTTGGGAGCAGGGTAGTGAAATGGCAGGGGACAGGGCGACTTGGAGGCGATTTTTTTGTGGCCACCCCAAACGGGATTGAGGCGTCTGGCAATAGATAGATAGATCCCTGCATGCTATCCATAGATAAAGTCGGCTCAGGAGAGACTTCGAACCGGAGGGGATAGACAGATCCTTTGTTAACAGCTTCACTACCAGAGGTCTCATAAGCTGAGTAAAATCATCTGGTAGTAGTAAGAATAAAATTTTAAAATACGTCACTGGATTGAATGTGTTAATCATCTGGCAGTAACAAGAATAAAGCAAATACACACATAAATACGAGTACTGTCAAGGGTGATATGATACTGATAATGATAATAGTTTGGGTGATACTGTGAGGTAAATGATAAGCAGATAGCAGTTTGAATGATGTATTTAGCCCCTGCAACCCGGGAACATAATTTCCATTAGGGCGGTGGTTCTTAACCTTTTCTGAGTCACGGACCCCTTCGAGAACCTGGTGAAAACTATGAACCCCTTCCCTACAAAAATGCACGTAAGCACATAAACACAGCATTTTGCATGCATTGAATATATTTTATTGAAAACTACCTCACTCAGTGTATGACATACACAAAGTATAAAACTGTCTTTTCAAAGAATTATGTTTCTCACTCTTTTTCATGCAAAAACCTAATGGTCAGCCGATGAAAAAATAAAATACATCCAACTTGTGCAAATTAAAACAAAACTTTAATTCTGCTAAAATGTTTATATCAACGAGAGAGCTGTTGTTGTTTGGCTTGAATAAGAAGATGAAATTGTGGAGTGGTCTTTGACAAGGAAACACGCATGTCATCTCTGACATCCAGTTGATTTCGACTTTTTGTTTTGATAGAAACAAGCGCTGAAAACCCTGACTTACAAAGGTATGTAGATGACGGAATCAGAGCACCCATAGCTCGCTGTGCCAGATGACGGTAGGCTTGTGTCAGTGAACACCAGAATTCTTCAAGACTTCGATTTTTTTTTTTAAGCTAATGATGCCAAATGGCATCACGCAATAGCGCTGAATTGTTCTCAAATTTCCTGACCTTCACGGACCCCCTGAAGCCCATCCATGGACCCCAGGTTAAGAACCTCTGCATTAGGGTATATCTTTGCTATCGCCTAACGATTCTGTTCAACGATGGAGAGCACCTTAGGCTAAAGGGGATGGTAGAGACCGTTTCTAGCCCCTTTGGTAATGATAAGTGGCTAATATAATCGTCTAGCGGTGGCAAAACTAAATGAAAGATGTCATCGTTGGGAAGAGGCTAACTTGAACTGCGGCAGGTAAGTAGAATTTAGGCATGTATGTTTAGATGGCAGTTTGTATGTACCGGTATGGCGTATCTATAGACGGCACCAGTGGCTTTAGTGATTGTCGCTGATAAGATAAATAGTGTTTTGAAGATGATACGTTATAGCTAGGTTAGTCATCTTAACAGAGCGGAAGTTTTAGTCACTTTTCATCTTATTTATTATACCTTAAAAATTTTTATGATACTGCGGTCTTTTCCATGACACTTTTCGTTACCAGCACCATATTACAATGCTAAACGACAGTATAGTTCAGCACTAAAAGTGGAAAGATGGCAGTTTTTAGCCAAGTTAAAGTGAACAATGTAGAGTGAACCGTGTGGATGGGTACTTAACTCTGTCCACTTTAACTTAGCCTGATATTGCCATCGCTTCGTCTTGAGTACAGTGAATGCTCCACTGTAACGAGAGATTAACACTGGAATATGAGGCTAGTCAGGAGATTATGTAAAGCCTTAGTATTGTCGTAGTCTGCCATTGAGTTGGAACTGGCGAAAATATCCGCCAGATTAACGTGGAGTGTAGATGATACTAGTTCGAATAGTCGAGATGGTTGCTGGGGTGAATGGTCGAGATTGGTATTTAGGTGAATAATCCTGAATGGCACTACACTGGACAGTCGATGTGGTTATTATAGTGAATAGTAGAGATGGCACGGGGTGAGGGTGGCTGATGGATGGTGATGGGATGATGCTGGGGTGGCTAGAGAGAGAGACAGGTGGTGCAGATGGTGACCTTACGAGCTGGCTAGACGCTTCCACCTAACCTTCAAGGACGCCCGGTTCCCTCCTCTCCCCTCCCTTCTCCTCCCTTTCCCTTCCTCTCCCCTCCCCTCTCTTCATCCATCCTCACCCACCTATACCTGCCTTTCCCCTCCCTCTCTCCACCCACCCCTACCTAGGCTACCGACCTACCTACCTCTGCCATCCTCCCTCCATCCCTTTCTCTCCCCTCCTCCCTCCGCCCCTTCCTCTCCTCATGCATACCTATCCACGCATGCCTTGTTTTTCCTCGCTCCATCTCTTCTTCCCTACCGATATCTTTGCCTCCTCCCTCCATCCTTTCTTCCCTACCGATATCTTTGCCTCCTCCCTCCAGCCCTTTTTCCCTACCGATATCTATGCCTCCCTTTCCTTCCCCTCCTTTCCCCCTTTCTATCATTTTCTCATTGTATTCTAAGTGTAAGTAATTTCACCCAAACATATAGCCTTGTTATTGGGCAATAGGTCACTTGTTAGTCGTTCTTCCTATGTAGGCCTCTCTCTCCTAGCTTACCTACCTCATCGTGTCTCTGCTCCTCCCATCTCCCACCTTTTCATTTCTCTCTACCAGCCCCCCTCCTCCCTGCCCTCTTTTCATCATTTCACACCCACCCTCCTTCCTTTGTCTATCACAGCCCATCTAACCTACACGCCTGCCTACCTCTAGTCCTTCCCATCTACCATCATCCATACCAGTCTGCCTTGCATTCATCATCTTTCCATACCGTACCTCCCTCCCTCAGTCCCTGCATACTTCTGTATCTTCATTACCTCCTTCATCTCTCCATACCTCCCGACCTCAGTCCCTACGTACTTCCCTACCTTCTTATCCTTCCCTCTCTCCATCTGTAGTAACATTAACATGCCTACCTCCCTCCCTTGTTCTCTGCCTGCTTCCCTCCTTCAGTCCCTGCCTACCTCTCCCTCCCTCTATCTATCCATCCATCCATCCATCCATCCATCCATCCATCCATCCATCCATCCATCCATCCGTACCTCCCTGTGCATCTGTTTCTCCTCTCAGCCTGCCTGTGTCAGCTACCACTTTGCGTCATTCCCTGCTTTCCTACATTTGTCTCTCTTTTTCCCTAATGTTCCCTTCGTCCATTCCATCGTTTTTTACTCCTGCACTACGACTGCGTCTTGTATTAGTCTTGTCGTGTTCAGAGGATTGCATTTCCAAGTACGAGGGACATCTTGAAATGAAGAAGTTAAATATCGCCTTCATTAACTCAGTACAAGAGATTTTTCCTTCGTTATAAAAGCATCTGGAGGTACAGAAGTAGAATAAAATAAATTTTCGTAGGGAACGGGTTAAAAAATAGTCACTCTCGCTTTCCTTCATTGTCTTCCTTTAAACTTCATTCCTTTCTCATTTCCCTCATCCCAACACTAAGGTCGGTCATTCTCTCCACTCACCTCTCTTACCTGTCTTCCCAGTTTCCCTTCTTCTCCCCAACTACCCTCTCTCCCCTCCCCCCCTTGCTCCCCTCACTCTCCCACTCCCCATCCTTCTTCCCCCTATGACTGCAGTCCAAGATATTCTCTCTCTCTCTCTCTCTCTGTTAAATTCCAGCCCTCCCCACCCCTCACGCATTGGCCTCTTCCCTCCCTCCCTCCTTCCTCGTCTCGGCCTCTCTACCTCCTCACACTTTCCTCCCAACCCCCCTTCCCCCGTCCCTCCATTTTTTCTCCTTCACCCCCCACCCCGTCCTCTCACACTGGCCTTTACCCCTCTCAGGCTCTCACTCTCCCTGTCAGCCTTCTACTCCCCTACACATTCCTCCCTCCCCCCTCCCTTCCACAACCCCCTACCATTTCCCTTCTGTGCCTCCCTTTTTTTCTCCTTCATCTCCTCCTCCTCCCTTTTTTTCTCCTTCATCCCCTCCTCCTCCCACACACATTGGCCTCTACCTTTCGACCCCTCCTTCCCTCCCTTCCTCTCTCCTGTGAGCCTCCTGCCCCTCCCCAAATATTTCTTTCTCCCTCCCTCCCTCCTCCTTTACCTCCCTTATCCCCCCTATTCCTACCTCGTACATCCTTTCTTTCTTTTTTTTTTTTTTCTTTTTTTTCTGTACTTCCTCCCTTCAGACTTTCCATCCTTCCTCCTCCCAGCTATACCTCCTACCCCTCCCTCCTGTTTCTCCTACTTCGTCGCTCCCTCCCCCCACGCTTTTTTTTCTCTCTCTCTTCCATTCCCTCCGTCTACACTCCAGCTCGCATTCTCTTCCGCTCACTTCTTCACCTCCCACCCCACCCCACTCCTCCTATTTTCCACCCACTCTTCTGCCTCTTCTTTTCACCCCAACCCACCCCTCCCATCTTCCACCCACTCTTTTGCCTCTTTTTTTCACCCCACCTCACCCCTCCCATCCTCCACCCACTCTTCTACTTCCTATTTTCACCCCATCCCAGTGCATTCCATCCATCTTCTATCTCCTCTTAGCCTAAGCCTCCTCTTCCCACCTCACCTCATCTTCCACCCATTCTCTGGCTGATCATCCCACCTTACTCCTCTCGCCACCCAACTGCCCACTCTTATGCCTCATCATTCCTCCCCACCATTCTCCACTCCACCTCTCTTTTACCCACTCTTATCACTCCGTTTCCCCACGAATTCCGTGCTTCACCGCAGTCCTTCGTTTCCTGTGCCCTCCTCCTTCCTTCACCAGACTAAGATACTTCAGCATCACTTTGGCTTCGTGAGAGAGAGAGAGGGGGGGGGGACAAGGGTTTCATGAGGGTTGAAAGAGGAGGAGGGGGTGGGGTAGC
>NC_137050.1:28336086-28363586 GCF_032717465.1 Coenobita brevimanus
ATTCGCATCTTTCACCTTTACTGATTTCTTCGGCTCTTCTTACTTTACTTCTTTTACATTGCTCCTCTTCCTCCTTCTTTCCTCTTTTCTATCATTTTCTCTATACGTTGGTGAGATCGTCGTAGAAATAGCTTTTATTTATTTCCAGTTGATTACATCGTCATGGGTCAATACGCTTATATAATCTGTACTTTCTCCTCCTCGTCCTCCAGACCATCATCATCATCATCATCATCATCATCCTTCCTGCTTTTGTGCCATTTCTTATCGTCCCTCACAAAAATACTGCGCTTTACTTTCCACCGCCTTGAATTCATCACTTTCCATCCTTGTTCGTTTTTTAAATGAGATCTCGGTGAAACGTGTGGAGTTATGTGGAGAGAGACAGACAGACAAACGAGGAAGTTCGGGATCGTTGTGGTGCTGATGTGAATGTGCTGGTAAGTGGTGGGAGTAGTACCCTGAGAATGGTTCGGCCGTGTGGAGAGAGTGGAGAGTATGAGATTGACTGGGAGAATGTATGGGAGTGGTGATGGGGGAGAGGGAGACTGAGAATAAAGTAAATATGTGAGAGTGGAGTGTTGGAGGGAGGGCAGAATGATGGCGAAGATCATGAAAACAGTTTCCTCGTAGTCATCCCGTAAGGCGTTTGGTTGTAGACATTTTTTTTCTTCCTAAGTATCATTTCTTTTGTGATGTATTTATTTTTATCGTCGTCCTAATTCTTTCTTTTTTCGGTTATCTTAAAATTTTTTTATATGCTGTTTGTTGGATATGTCTGCGGGGTCGGAGGGGGGAGGTAGCTTAATTGATTTTACTCTGTTTTTCCTTTCCCTGATATTCTTTATAGAGTATTTCTCGTTTTTCTCCTTTCTCTTCCATCTTTCATTGCCTCTCTTCTGCATCCTTTGGCTTGCTCCGTAGGCGTCTTTCTTGTTCTTCATTCCTCGTATCCTGTTATTTTCCTCCCTTTCTCCATTTTCCATCTCTTTTCCATATTCTTCGCCCACCCCGTTACTTTTCTTTCCCTCTTCGTTTCCCTCTCGTTCCACTTATCATCCCCGCAATTCCAATCGTTATTATTCCCTATCTTCAGTATCACCTCGTTATCTTATTTCTTATGACCATTTTCCCTTCTCATTTTCTTTCATCATTCCTCATTTTTCTGCCGCTTTCTTCTTTCATTTTCCGTTCTTTCTGTCATTTCTTTTATTCGTCTTTTCACCCTTCTGCCCTTCCCCTATCGCCCCATTTCCTCACTCCTTTCATCTCCCTCCTCTCCGTCCATCCTCTTCCTGTTCGTTCCTCCTCCTGTAGCTGTCACCTTCTGTTTCATCCTCTCTCTTTTCCTCCCCTCTCCTCTGTTCCTCTCCCTCTCGTCCCCCTCCCTTCCCCCCCCCTCTCTCTCATTGTTCCCCGTTTCCCCTCTACCCTTTCCCCCCCCCTCCCATACTCCCATTTCCTTTATGCTTTCTCTCTCCTCTGTCCCCTTTCCGTCAATTTCCTAGTTTCCCCTCCTCTCTACTCGCCCCTTCCCCTCACTCTACCATCTTCTTTTTTCTACCCCCTTCTCCCTTCTTCTCCTTCTCATTCTTCAATCTTCCTTTTCCTCGCAATCCCCCTTTTCCTCCTCCCTTCCTTCTCCCCACACCCACCTTCCATTGTAACTGCCCACACGCTAGGTATACAGGCAGAAACCCGAGCGTACCCCTACTCTGCGCCCAGATGGCGGTTGTTGTAGGCTTGTTTGTGTTTACCCACACCCGTAGTTCCGCAGTACGGCCAGCTATAGGCTACGCTGGGTGTGAGGCTGATCGTTAGTTTTGTTTATGAAGGCGCAAACATTCTTGCATGCGTCGGCCTTGGTCACTTAAAGACGGATGTCCACAGTGCTCGATCTCTGGCATCTTCCCTGTTCATTGCCTTATCCCTAGTCAGGCCCAAATGGAGATCTCTAACGTCATTCTCCTAGGTTGTTGATCAAGTGTAGTCAGATCTGTGGTTGATTAGTGACCAAGGAGACTCGTACCGCATAAGTATTCCCGAATTTCCCCCAACCGTAACGTAGTATTCAATTTGTGGGAGTGACTCGGTTCCGTCAAGTGAGAAACATCGCTTTTAATACGCCGTCGTCATCGTTGTTGTTGTTGTTGTTGTATAACCTATTCTTCTGTCTGCAGTATTGTTGGCAAGTGGTAGTGATTGTAAGCATGTTTGTCTGCACTCCCTCGCAGTTCCGCAGTCCGAACCCCAGTATGTTGGTTGTTGTTGTTGTTGTTGCCTCACATACCTTCCGTCGTGGTTCAGTGGAACATGTTGTTCTTTTAATTTGTTCTTTTACAATTGTGTTGTGGTGGTCTTTTTCCCTTTGTAGTACTCCTGATGGGTAGACTCTCTCTCTCTCTCTCTCTCTCTCTCTCTCTCTCTCTCTCTCTCTCACACACACACACACACACACACACACACACACACACACACACACAGTTATAACTGGCGTGAGAGTGGGCGCTGGTTATCCCTCAGAGTGCGACGACGACAATTTAGGCCATTATTTTAGACGATTTCATTCAGCTGAGGGGAAACACCTAGGATTTAGGGGGTTTGCAGCGGGGAGGGGGAGGGGAAGGGGGGGACGTACGCTAATGGAAAGGGAGATATGTTGGCAGGGAGGAGGAGTGTGGGTATGAAGTAGTATGTTAAGGGAGGGGGAGTATGTAAGGGGAGGTGGTGTTTGTAAGAGGAGAAGCAGGAAGGAGTGTAAGTGAAGGAGAGGTGCCGTAGGTGAGTGACGGGGAGACGTTAAAGTAAGAGGGAGTGAGTGCTGGTGAGTTAGGAGGAAAGGAAAGGGAGTAGGCGTGGGGATGAGGTGTGGGCAGGAGGAAAGGAAAGAGGGTGGGAGTTGTTTAGGTATGAAAGTGATGTTGTGTAGGTAGGAGGGAAGAGAAGAATTTGAGAGGGATATGTTGAGTCGTGGGGATTAGGGAAGGGGAAAACAGTAAAACAGGAAAAGTTTTAGGCGTGGGTTAGGGGTTTAGGTCAGGGAGTTGAGGGGTAAAAAAATATGAAGGAACTATAACCAATGGAAAGAAGTCTGTGTAAAAGGAGGAGGAAATGAGAAAAGAGAGGGATGCGGAGAAGAGGGAGGGCTATGGGCATGTGGACGAGGTGCAAGTAAAAGAAAGGGGTTAAAGCGAGAATGAATGGATTAAAAATGTGTGTGGACATGGGAACAACACACCTGTGCGAAGAATGAAAGTGAAGGGAAGGGGATGGGTACAGAGAAAGGGAGGGACATGGTTAAGGGGTGTAGGTGAGGGGAAAAGAGGGGTACAGATGAGGGGGTTATAGGCACAGGGAAGGGGTATATGTAAGAGGAAGGGGTGGGAGGCAGAAAAGGGAATATTTATAGGTACGACAAGAGGGTAGAGAAGAGAGGAAGGATTATATAAGCATGGGGAATGGGTGTAGGTGATGTTAAGAAGAGAAAACACAGAAAAAGACGGGAGGGGTAATAGGAAGAAAGGTAGCTAAGAATAAGGATATGGGATTAGAAAGGAGATGTGGTAGATAGAGAAAGGAAAAAGGTGAAATGTAGGATATGTACAAAAGAAAGCAAACAGCAACAAACCTGTGCTCCTTTCGTGAAGTTCGTGATATGGACGGTTATAACTATTTACGGTAATATGAGTTAAAAGCAAGGATAGAAAAACAGGATGTAATTGAGAGGGAGGGTATAGAAAAGGAGAGGGTTATATAGTAATGGGAGAGGTGAAGGGGTAGGTAAGTGGATAGGGTATGGGTATAGAAAGGAGGAGGGGTATCAGAGTCAGGGAAAGGGGAGAGGGGTATGAGTAAGAGTGGTGAAGGTGTGGGCCGAAGGGAAGGGCGGGAAGGAAAGAGGGAGGGTTGTAGGTAACGGGGGGAGAGGGAGGCGGAGGGGGAGATTACGAAGGGAAGGTATAAGGGAATGTGTATGGTTGATCTGGCCTCTCTCTGTCTGTCTGTCTCTCTCTCTGGAATTTTCCATAAAAATGATTATCGTACCTTAATTTATACTGTAATTCACTTTTATCATTTTGTAAATTAATGACGTTTGCGTTACAGAATTTCCTCCTTTTACAATTCGAACAACCGTATGTGGACAATGCTTCAGTCAGATGTTCTTTGGTGTGTGTGTGTGTGTGTGTGTGTGTGTGTGTGTGTGTGTGTGTGTGTGTGTGTGTGTGTGTGTGTGTGTGCTTGGCTGTGTGCGTGTGTGGTGTGGGTGGTAGGGCAGGGAAGGACCCATCTCTGCCCTAAGAGGTTGGCCAGTTACCAGTATAAACAAACTTAAGAGAAGAGGCCGCTTTCCCTCCCTCCCTTGCCTCCCTCCCCCCGCTCCATTATCCTCTTCGTTCCCTCCCTTACTTGTCCTTTCTCTCTCTCTCTCTCTCTCTCTCTCTCTCACACACACACACACACACACACACACACACACACACACACACACACACACACACACACATCACCCTAACTCCGTGTACGTGAATCTACATGAACGCATATTTTGGATGGTAAGCGTGTGTGCGCATGTCAGCCTTCGTCCTTCATATAAGTATGTTAAGGGTGCGTTCCAGTGAGTACACGTGTCTGTCAGCATGAGTCGTTGTTCCCATTGAATTTGTGGGCTTGGATTCCGGTATGTGTTCAGATATGTATTGTCCGGACTAATTTATCTTTATGTAGCTTAGATATACCTAACGCATTTTGTATGCTGACTTTTTTTTTTTTATTCAGCCGGCCAACAGAGGAGTTACTATAGGCTAAACTTAGAAAGGACGTTTAGCAGTGTTGACGTTATTAAAGGCCGTTTCTAACCCCCAGTGGCCTAAATAGGTGTCCACAAAAGCAAGGGTCATTGTGGGTCCAATCACAATTCTGGGGGCCCACGGCAGTGGTGGCGAGTTTCAGCAAAATATAATGTTTCTTAATGAACAGTATGCACACATTAGATAATCCGAATTTTCAAATGTGGTAGGGGTGCAGTAAGAAGGGCTCGGGGCGTAGTGGGAGAAGCCCAGGGTCCCAATGCCCTCCCCGTAGCTAGGATACGCCACTGACTCCACCACGTCGGAAAGTCTAACGTGTTCAAAATAGAATCACTTGGAGCTAGAAGATTATAAGTACGTCAAAAGACAAAGGGTTACAATTTAGAAACATTATCAGTGGTTCATATTTTATTTATTTTTTCATCATTTGTACGAATTTGGTACCTCCTAAAGTGGTTGCTGCGGTCGTTGATAGCTACCTTAAGTAAAAACTTCGTTTTCTTATAGTTTACTTTTATATGCATCAGTATTTCCCATGACAGTGCCTGAGTGACGAGACAATGAATCACTGTAGCAACACGTCGCAGTCGATATCGATCCACTCTCCCAAAGCAAAATAGAAAAAAAAATGCACACAATCACGATCAATAGTCTGTAGTACGTCTTGCAACTCCCACGCAATAATTTAGTTTATTTGTATTTATGTGCACACTAACGTAAAAACACAATAAACTTAGCTAGTAGTGTAATAAACCACGCAGTTGTAGGTAATGGGGTGGCCTTAATGGGAGCAAGATGAATGTGAAAGGATATAATGAGTCGAGGTCAGAGCCAGAGCGAGGGTTGGGAGTAGTGGCGGCAGTGTTGCCATGGCTACGATTGTAAACAGAGACGCCAGCTGGCCCAGGTGTAGCAGATACCTGGCTGACGGCAGACTGGGAAACGTTAAGTGAGTTGTGGGTGGGTTGCCAGGCTTCGTTATTAATATTGTTTCACCCATTTACCCACAGTCTTTGGACTTACAGCGATTTAACATACAGCATTTTCCTCTCGTTATTTTGATATTACAGTGACTTCAGAGTTTACGTCTTAGTACATAAATTCTGGTGAAGCTGCCAGGTATTGTTATTCGTTTCTGTCTTTCACCTATATAGCGAATGAACTTAATGCGGTATAATCATGTTAGTTTGATATTCGTTTCATTGTGTAACTGTGCGTACGTATGTGTGTTTATTTGCTTTGGGAGGAGAAAGTGAGAGCTCCATATTTAGCTCCATGTTTTATCACTCATGGGTGGTGGTTACGTGTTGCGTGTGTGATAGTGCCACTGCCGTCCCACTCTCGCACACTCACTCGCACTTTTTGTGAGGGGTGATTATGTGATGCTTGGAGCGTCTCTCTCTCTCTCTCTCTCTCTCTCTCTCTCTCTCTTTCTTTGTGTGTGTGTGTAGACCTTAGAATGTTTTGGAAAGGTGTAAATGTAAGAGTGAATTTCAGGGTGTACGGGTTTTGGAAGTGAGTGTTGAAGTGAGGTGTTTTGAGTACACGTGGAGCCTGCATATTAGAATGTGGGTGTATGACTGAGCAAAGGTGAGTGATGGTGTGGGTGTTTGATTGAGCAACGTGTCTGTATGATTGTGACTAGGAGAGTGTGGGTGCATGAGTGTAAGCATAGGAGAATGTGAGTGCATGAGGGTGAGTGGATGTGGGTGTGTGAGTGGGTGTAATAGTGTGAATAGGGTGTGAGTGTGGGTGTGTGGAGTGAGCGGCTTGGGTGTGCGGGTGTTGTGGTAGAAGGGTGATTGAAAACATAAGGCTGGTCATTGATCCCGAGGTTGGGGTGTAAGGGGAGTAGTATAGATGTTGAAGGTCAGAGTGGTGAGTAAGCGTGTGGGTGTATGGGAGCAGGGGCTGTGTAGGGGTGCTGGAAGGTAGTGCAAAAGAGGTTGTGGAGTGAGTAACCAATGTGTGGAAGGTGGTGTTAATAGAAAGGGTGATGTCGTGCATATGACGTTGGGTGAGCAACTGAAGAGAGTTTACAGGCAGTGGGGGTAAGTGGAAAGTGTAGTGGCGTGAATATGGTGTAATAAGTGTGAGTAATTGAGGGGTATTGATGGGGTGTGAGTATGAAGTGGATGAGATGCAAAATTGATGTATATGTTAGAGAAGAGAGTTAAAATATAATGATAGCCATTAATTAGAAAAGAAGTAGGAGGAATGGTAAGACAAAGAAAATGGTTGTATACAGATCCAAGGTTTGTGCGTGAGAGAGATCGATGAATTCGTGGATGACTAGGGAAGCGGAGGGGTTTATTAGAGTGGAAGGACTAGAGAAGTAAAGAAGGTGTAGGATGAGGAAAAGAGAAGTGGTTTCGGTTATTGGGTGTGATAAAGTTGAATATGATAAGTAATGGATGTGACGTCTTTATTTTTTATTTTTTCCTATCACCAGTATAGAGTTCGTACTTGAGAGGGGTCGATGAAGAGGTGGATGATTAGGTACAGAGGGAGAAGCTTAATGGTTGATGTGCTTTAGTGGAAAGGGTAGGGAAGTGAATTTAAGAAAGAGTGAGGAAAAGACAAGTGGTGTGTGTTGGTCGAGCGAGACTAAGGAGTGGATGAGATCAGATGGACGTCTGTGTGGGGGGAAAGAGGGTCATAAGGTGAGATTGGTGGGTTGGGAAGATGAGTTGCATGAGGACAAAGGTAAAGAGTAATTGTGGAAGGGTTTTTGCATGTAAGGAGTACATAAATAAAAGGAATCGATGACTTGATAGATGATTAGGGATATAGAGGGAGGCGTGGGTGTGGAACAAGAATGAAAAATAGAGGCGGAGAAGATGGCTTCAAGGTATTGAGAAGAGATGAAAGTTATACGTTTGTGATAGAGAGAAGAAAATGAAGAAAAAAAAATAAAGGAGTGGATACAAAAATTGTATGGAATAGGTAATGATGGAAGAGAGCTAAAAGCCGACAGAGAGAACAAGATGTGGAGTGAAGCAAAGGACAGACGAGAGAGAGAAGTAAAGTATTGAAGGAGAGGGAATAAAGGAGTGAGTGAGGAGAGGGACAAGGAGTGACTGTGGACAGGTTGAAGGGAGGGAGGGAGACGTTGCTTTAGTGAGGACAGTCAGTGTAGAGGAGGTGTGGAGAGAGACGGGGGAGGAGGGGGATGAGCTAGTAGAGGTGAAGAGAGGAAAGTGGGGAGGGATGAGTGTCGGAGATGGGGAGAGACATGTGTACGGGATGAGTGGTTGAGGGGAGGGAGGAAGACGTTGCTTTAGCGAGGGTAGCCAGTGTAGATATGCGGAGAGAGGTGAGGATAGGGAGGTGGAGAGGGATGAGAGTGGGGGTGAGGGATAGTTGAAGAGAGGGAAACAGGAAGACGTTACTTTAATGAGAACAGACAACGTAGAGGAGGTGTGGAGATAGGGATAGGGAAGATGGTGGTCAAATGGTTAGAGTAGTGATCTGATGCTGGAAAGGATGCGAGTTCGATCGTATGCCGAGGCAGGGGACGGTTTGATTTTCTTGATTTTGCTAAAACACTTTACATCTTCCACAGACCCACAGACATGTCAAAAATACCTCCGCTAATACCATCATATCAGTCCTCTGTGAGACAACCGTTCCATGTATTCACTGCGGACGTTGGGTGTTGGTGTAACAGAACCATCATGCAGTCCACAGCATGGCACCTTTACTTTATCACTGTTTTCTCTTTCACCCTTCATACCTTCGTGATTGAATTCTCTTACTGACATTATCATATTCGTCACCATCATCACCATCATTTATATATATATATATATATATATATATTTCGTCCACCTGAGGATGTGGTGAGGTTGAGTTCAGAAACAAACGAGAGAGAGAGAGAGAGAGAGAGAGAGAGAGAGAATCGAAAGTAGGGGAATTGCCAGTAGCCTGCCCTGTTAAATAGACCACACAGTCTATCAGGCCTCATTCAAGCCCAAAATTGCACTTTTATACTCGTACTAACTACCCTGAGAAAAAAAAAAAAAAAAAAAGAGGGCGGGGGGTGATAATAGTAGAGAGGTACTGAATGTAAGGGTTGGAGTGGAGGAGATGGGTGAGTGTGAGGGGTGAAAGTAGTGGAGTAGTGTGGGGGAGGGTGTGGGGGATCAGGTGGTGGAGGGGAGAGAGTAAAGGTGTTGTGTGAGAGGGGAGTGGAAGGGAGATAAAGGAGTGGGGGGAAGATATAGGAGTGGAGGGAGTTAGGAGAGGGGATGCGAGGGGGAGATAGCGTGCCAGCAACAGGGCAGGATGCAGGACGCGCCAATTATCCTTAACCCATATATTGATTTTGCAGTTTTTTCTCTCACTCAACCTCCTGCCTTTTTTATTTGTATTTATTTTTTTACTCACTTTATGCGAGAAGGCAGATGAGACGTGGAGGATTAAGGAAAGGATAGACCCGCGTATTAGTGTCGAGTTCAACCCATTCACTACGGTGATGTTTTAGCTTATCCTTGCAGTTTGCTGACAGTATTACTCAGCTTTGGAGGGACTTTCCTAATTGTAGGGGTTGGATATTGCCTTCATTACCCTTTCGGTACAAAAGTTCCTCCCTCGGTTGAAAAATATCGGTTCTAGTTACCAGGAATAAACTATCAGAATAGGTCACTTGATTCAGAAAGTCATGATATAAAATTATGAGACAGGACGTGAACTGAGAATAATTGTAAAAAGTATGAGGGTCTTTGACATAAGAAGGATGTGGTTGTTATTCTGGTCTTCTTGATTGTCCCATTCCTTGGTGTAGAACGTCTTCCATATTTCATTCTGTGCATCGTCTTTAGAAGGACGTGCAGGGCAGAAGACATAGCTTAAGAATAATACGATGCTTCTTTTAATGATTGAGGAATGTTCCGAGAATCTTTACTAAATGCGTTCGTAGCGTTAGATTATTAGAACGTTGTATGTAGGTGAAGCTTGATTGCTTATCCATGTGAATGCAGTGACATCTTTCATCTTTGTTAGCTTATTCTTGCTACCTCCAGATGATTTTATTCAGGTTAGAGCGGGACTTTTTGAGGTGGCGGGTTTTGAAATAGCCATAATCAACTCCTTCAAAAATGGAGGGCATTTCTAAAACAAATAAAATCGTGGGGTATTAACAGGAATTAAACAGTACTTTCTCGGGCTGAAGGGGTTAAATTGATAGGAGTGTTTTGTGTAGGTGAAATTTGCTTACTAACGTTATATACATTACTTGATAAGGGGAGGCCGACTGACCGTAACTGAAATGGAGCAAAGCAGTTAGAATGTGAACGGTAATGAGCACAGGCGAAAAATAATAGGAAGTATGGATGGCTGATCAATACGAGGTCAGACGATGCGTTACGATAAAACAATAAAACAACGCAAAGAGGCGTAAATAACACCTTTACTCCCCCTCCCATCCCCCAGTTCCCTCTCCCATCCCCCTACTCCCCCTCCCATCCCCCTACGCCCCCTCCCATCCACCTACGTCCCCTCCCATCCCCCTACGCCCCCTCTCATCCCCCTACTCCCCCCGCTTCCTCTCCCACCCCCTGCTCCCCCTCCTACCTCCTGCTCCCCCTCCTACCCCCTGCTCCCCCTCCCATCGCCCTGCTCACCCCCCATCCCCGTACTCCCCCTCCCATCCCCCTACTCCCTCTCCCATTCCCCTACCCTCCCTCCCATCCCCCTACGCCCCCTCCCATCTCCCTATTCCCCCTCCCATCCCCCTTCTCCCCCTCTTATCCCCCTACTCCCTCACCGCCTCCTATCAAACCCTTCTCCCTTCCCCAAACCCCCTCCCATCCCCCGCGTCCCCATCCCCTTCCCACCATTATCTCCTCCTATGCCTCTTTCCCCTTTACCCCCTCCCACCCCCCTGACCCCTTCCCTCCCCCCTCCCGTCACCCTACCTCCTCTCTTCCTCCTCCCCCTGACCCCTTCCCTTCCCCCTCTCGTCACCCTACCTCCTCTCTTCCCCCTCCCCCTTACCCCCTCTCCCCCCCCCCTCCAGAACACAAGCAGCCGCCGCCAATTGCTTTATGGGTGAGGGTGCTGGGAACCGAACCGGGACCCCTGGTTCACCGGCCCGATGACTGGTTGAAGGACACTGGGGAGACGCGACCGGGGGCAACCAGTCGTGCAGAGAGAGAGAGAGAGAGAGAGAGAGAAAGAATGGAGCAATAGGTACTGGTGTGTAATAAAACACACACACACACATACACACAAGAGAGAGAGAGAGAGAGAGAGAGAGAGAGAGAGTGTGTGTGTGTGTGAGAGAGAGAGAGGAGGGGGATAGTGTAAGTGAGGGAATGTGCACACGAGAGACAGCTAACCTGTGTTTGGTAAATGACTCCATGTGTGAGGGATCGATAAATGTCGTTACACGGACACCAGATGTGGGCATGGCTGGCGGGGGTGAGGGGGGGGGGAGAACTGGACGCACGGAGGGGTGAGAGAGAGAGAGAGAGAGAGTGGAAGAGGAAAACTTGACACATGGAGAGGAAACTGGACACATGGAGGGTGAGTGGAGCAAGAGGGGAGATGGACACAAGGGGGGTGATAATAAGGAGGGGACCTGGGCAGACGGAGAGGTGAGGGGAAGTGGGGAGGGGGCGCTGCACTGACGGAGGGGTGAGGGGGGAGGGGAAACTGGACAGACTACAGCTTGGGAGGGGAGAGGTACGGGAAAACTGGCCAGACGGAGGGATGAGGGGGAGGAGGGAGGGGAAACTGGATAGACGGAAGGGGAAGGGTTGGAGGGAGGGGAAGGGAGGAAAATTTGATGGAGATGGGGAAGAGGAGGAAAAACAGGAGATAGGGCTGAGGGAGGGAAGGAGAAAGGGGACCGAGGGGAAGGAAGGAGTGGTAGAGGAGGTGGGGAGATAAACCGATGGGGAAGGGTATTAGTAAAGGAGAGGGAGGTGGAAGGGAGGGGAAACTAGACAGACGGGTGTGGAGGGGGAGAGAAGATGAGAGGGAAACTGGGCAGACGGATGGGGAAAGGAGAGGGAGGAGAAAATGGAACGTTGAGTGGGGAAGGGGATGAAGGAAGAGAAGTAAACAAATAGAGAAGGGGGAAAAATAGAAAAGTGGAGAGGGGGAGTTGAGCAAATGAGAAGGGGGGGTGAGGGGGGGGAGCTGGACCGACGGGCGAGGTTAGGAGAGGGGGGGAAGTAGAAAGGTTATTGAGGGGTAGAAAAATGGAGAGAGGAATGGGAGAGTTACACGTGGTGGGGAGGAGAGGAGATGGGGAGAGGGGAGGGGAGGGGGGAAGCAGACCGACAGGGAAGGAGAAGAGGGAGAGGAATTGATACAGACGGAAAGAGAAGACGAAGAAGAGAGAGAGAGGGGGGAGACTTCACAGGACAAGGGAAACGAACAGATGGAGAGGGAAGACAGAGGGGAGAGGGTGAGGGGAAAGGGGGGAAGGGGATATCAACAGGCAGAGAGGACAAGGAGGGAGTAATCAGACTGGTAGAAGATTGGAGAAGGGGAGAGTGGGAGGTTGGATTGTGGGGAAGGGGAGATGGGAAGGTATGAAAGGGTAGAGGGGAAGATTGTAACCAGCGGGAAGGGAGAAGAGGGAGTCTGTGAAGGGGGGAAGGGGAGAGAAGAAGAAGGTGAAGAAAGGGAACGGAAAGGGGGGTTTGTATAGAAGGGGAGATGGGGAGGTTGGAATGAATGTGCGGGGAGAAAGGAAGATTGTGAAGAAGGGGAGATGAGTAAGGGTAAGGGGAGAAAGGGAGAATGTACTGGAGGATAGGAGAAAAGGGGAGATGGGGAAGGAGATATGGGAATGATGGACTAAGGGGCAGAGGAGAGGGGGAGACGAGTGATGGGAAGGGGAGAGGAGTGTCCTGAAAAGAATGGAAGAAATTTGGGGGGAGGGGAGATACAAATGACGAGGGGAAAAATGAAAAGGAGTGTCACATAACTTGTAGAAAGGGGAGGAATATAGGAAGGGAAGGGGTGGGATGGGGCGGAAGGTAGGGAGGGGAGGGGTGGGGAGCAGAACCACGAGAGGAAAGCGAGGGAGGGAGGAAGGGTTGGAGACAGTGAAGGGAGGGTATTTGCAAGAAGGAGGTGTGAAAGTAAACCAAATAGCCTAGATAGAGAGAGGAAGTGAGAGACAGGGTGTTAGCAGGGGTTTGAGAGAGTGAAGGGGAAAAGGGATTTGGGTAAGGGGGATAGAGAAGTGGAAAGAAGGAAATAAATAAGGATGATACGGTATGCGGAGAGAGAGAGAGAGAGAGAGAGAGAGAGAGAGAGAGAGAGAGAGAGAGGTGCTAATGAGTAGGGAAGCTTTCATTCAGACGAAGAAGGAGCGGGCGTGAAGGAAGGGGGCGACGAGAGATGAAAAAGGTGACTTACCCCGGCATTTTGTATCTATTTATGGCTGCCACCAGACGATTTTATTCAGTTAAGGAGAGACTTCATTAAGCCGTTCAGTATTAGATATCTTTCCCAAGTTGAATGAAATTGTCAGGAGTTTCACGAGTTAACTAAAAATAACGTAGCCGTGTTGAAGGGATTAATGGAGAAGTAACTGAAAATGGTGTCTGTGTTTAGGAGGGAGGGAGGTGTTTGTAGGTCAGGGTTGTGAGCAGGAGGGCAAAGGGAAGAGTGACATGGGGTGAGGGATGATGGATATGGGAGGACGTTGGATGGAGGGCTGAGGGGAAAAGGAGGAGGAAGAAGAGGAAAAGGGATGAGGAGTGAGGTGTGAAGGAAAGGAGAGGAGGAATTAGATGTCAAGGGAAAGGGATGAGGGTTGAGGAATGAGGTGTAAAGGGATGGAGAGGAGGAATTAGAAGTCAGGGGAAGGGAATGAGGGATGAGGAATGAAGTGTGAAGGGAAGGAGAGAAGGAATTAGATGTCAAGGGAAAGGGATGAGGGTTGAGGAATGAGGTGTAAAGGGAAGGAGAGGAGGAATTAGAAGTCAGGGGAAGGGGATGAGGGATGAGAGAGGGGAATGGGTGGAAGGTTGAAAACTATGGGGGAGGGGGGGAGGAGTGTAAAGAAAAAAGGGAAGGGATAGGAGTTGTGGGGCAAAATATAGGGCACGAGGGGAATAGGTGAAAGGATGACTTGTGAAGGGACAGTGACTTGGAGGGATGAAGGAAGAGGGAGAGGAGGTGGAGGTGAGTCATGTGGAGAGAAAGGTGTGGTTGGTGGGCAGGGGGTGTGAGACGTGAGGGGACGTGGTCAGATGGAGGGCCAGTTTGGTTGGCGAGAGGAGAGGGAGGGACAGGCTGAAAGGGGAGGGGAGTGGGGTGGAGAGGGATGGGTAGGGGGGTGAGAGCAGCGGGAGGAGGAGTGAGGGGAAAAGGAGGAGGAATAAGTGATGAGAAGGGCGGTGGGGGAGTGAGAGGTGAGGAGAAGGGTAGGTGGGATGAAGGGAAGTGGTCAAATGGAAGGGTGGTTTGGTTTGTGAGGGGAAAGGGAAGGAGGGAAGGGAGCGAGGGGTGGAATGGGTAGGGAAAGTGTGAGGGGGAATGGAGTAGGGATGTGTGAGAGGGAGGGGAGAAGTGAGAGAAATTGGTCGTGTGGAGGGGCCGTTTGGTTCGTGTGTGTGTGTGTGTGTGTGTGTGTGTGTGTGTGAGAGAGAGAGAGAGAGAGAGAGAGAGAGAGAGAGAGGGGTGGTGGTGGGTGTAGCAGATTAACTGGGGATGGGGTCTGAACGAGGGATGGGGGGAGGGGTTTAAGTGGTAGATGAGGGGAAGGGAAGAGGAAGGGAGGCAGGTGGAGGAGGGGAAGGGAGGGGAGTGAGGGGTGAGAAGAGTGGGCTGTGGGACAATCAGGCGTATTAACCCCTTTAGACTGAGGACGATCTTTTTATCCTAGTCGTATTCACAGACAATTTTATTTAAACTTTGTGGATATTTTTCGTACTGGAGGGGTTTAGTACAGCTTTTATTAACCCCTCACTCCTAATCTGAAAAACGCCCCCCCCAAAAAAGTCTATACATGGCTAGAAGGAATGATAAAGTTCTAGGAGTGAAGGGGTTGAAGAATTAAGTGCATCCAACCCTTCGGCCGTATGACGTGTTTCGTATTTATTTCCTGCTTTCACCAGACGATTTTCCTCAACTTAGGAGAGACTTTTGGAGCGTTTGGTTTAAGACTTCCTTAGCCCCGTTAACAGTAGAAGTTGTCCATGAGGGTAGTAACATTGACAGATGGTGTCCTATTAAAACAACACGTACCTCATCGGTGTGAGGGGGTTAAGTATAGTATTGTGACGCAGGGAGGTGACTGGAGAGAGAGAGAGAGAGAGAGAGAGAGAGAGAGAGAGAAAGAGAGAGAGGTGGCTGGTGGGGAGACATAATTACCTGGGAGGGGAGGAAGAATCAAGAGAGAATGTACATTGAATATGGAGGAGTAATGAGACTGTATGTGTCATGAGAGAGAGAGAGAGAGAGAGATTAAAATTTAAGACAGTGGAGGGAAGGAGCATAAACAAACGTAAAAACGACAGTGGAGTAGAATGACAAGGGACAGGGATATGTGAGAGAGAGAGAAACAGAGAGAGAGGAATGAACGAGGGAGGGGGTGAACGGAAGGGGGAGTGGCAGGGGAAGGGAGGGGTGAAGGCAAATTGGGAGAAGTGTGCCATGCAAGGGAGTCAGGCAGGCGTGAAGGGTGAGGCGTGGGGGGAGGGGGGGAGGAAAGGCAGAGGGTGAGGCAGGGGGGGACAGGGGGTGATGTGGGTAGGGGGAGGGAAGGTAGCAGATTCATGTGGCAAATAAGAGGGGTGGGGTTAGGTAGTTAAGGGATGAGGTAGACTGGTAGATGGCTGGGGAAAGATGTTAACCCTCTCATCGTCGGGACAAATCTAACACTCTGTTCCATCTATTGTCCAAACAGTTTTATTTTGCTGAGGGTATAAGAGCGTGAGAATATTAACTTGAGAAATTGCTTACCTAAAGGTGTGCTAAATTAATTGATAGTTTGGTGAGAGAAAATTGATAGATAGCTTGGTGTTAGATGTGGTAGCTTGATAAATGGTGTGGTGAGTTAGTGGTTGAGTGGTAGGTAGCTTGGACAGAGGTGCGGTACATTAGTAGGTGGAGAAATTTGGCTGACTGGCGTAACGTGTGGTGGATTGATAGATGGGTAGGTGTAAGATGTGGTAGATTGATAGATGGCTTGGCGGAAGATGTGGTAGATTGATAGATGGCTTGGTGGAAGATGTGGTAGATTGTTGGATGGCTTGGTGGAAGATGTGGTAGATTGATAGATGGCTTGGTGTAAGATGTGGTAGATTGTTGGATGGCTTGGTGTAAGATGTGGTAGATTGTTGGATGGCTTGGTGGAAGATGTGGTAGATTGATGGATGGCTTGGTGTAAGATGTGGTAGATTGATAGATGGCTTGGTGGAAGATGTGGTAGATTGATAGATGGCTTGGTGTAAGATGTGGTAGATTGATGGATGGCTTGGTGGAAGATGTGGTAGATTGATGGATGGCTTGGTGGAAGATGTGGTAGATTGATAGATGGCTTGGTGTAAGATGTGGTAGATCGATAAGAGGGTTTGGTAAAGGATGTACTGATAGTAAGATTGGATGTAAGAGTGGATGATATGCGTATTTAAAAAGAAAAAGAAAGAATGGGCAGGGTTCCATAACTGCATCACACCAACCAATAAACTCTCAGGCAGCGGTGACTCACTCTCAACTGAATATTGAGCCTTGTGTGACATGGAAGAGAATAGAGTTGGCTGGACCATGAGAGGGTTGATGGTACCAGTATTAACATTTAGGCTCCTATGACTCCTTCTCAGCTGAATATACCCGTCTGTCGTTAGATGGACATTACTAGTTATCCCAACCTTGAGAGGGTTTATGATAACACTGTCCAGGGCTCCTTTAATATTGTCCGGAATTAAATTAACAAGTATTAAAATGAATGAAGAAAAATGTGGCCATGAAAGGGTTAAGGACGTAGAAACTTACCAGGAATACGATGGATGAGGGAAATATGAGAGTCAGACAGATGTTCACTAAACTACCCCAATTGGCAGACAGATAAGCAGGATTAGGCTAACTGACAGATCCGTGCATCAGATAGTGGGTTTGTGCCAATCATATAAGAGGAGAGAGAGTGGTAGGTGATAATAATGATGATAATGGCTGGGGAGAGGGGTGGAGACGGGTGTTGGTGCTGGAATGTGGGAGATCTTTGTGGTTGATACGGATTGGTATAGATGTGGCTGGATAGGGGAGGGAACGTGATGAGAGAGAGAGAGAGAGAGAGAGAGAGAGAGAGAGAGAGAGAGAGAGAGGTGAATAATGAAGAGGTGTGTAACAAAGGAGTACAACAGAAATCAGACATCGATAGAACTGTCTGGTCCATTCGAGGCCGTTTGCAGTAAGGTAGGATATGACTAATACTGGTGTATATTCAGTTAGTATAATACAGGGATAGAAAAGCAGGAAGTGGGGACGTGGACGGGTGCAGAGAGAACTGAGGACATGGGAGGGGGTTATGTAGAGAGGTAGAGGAAATGATAAGAAAGAGATAGGGAGATGCTGAGAGGAGGGAGATGAAGTGGAATGGGGAGATGTAGAGAGACTGGCCGATGTAAAAGGGGAAGGATGGGACAGATGTGGTTTTGAGGAGAGGGGGGAACAAAATGTAGGAAAGTGGGAAATATAGAGATGTATTGAAAGGGGAGATATACCTTATAGAGAAAAGGGATGAGGTTGAAAGAGAAAGGGAGATGGGAATGGGGTTCTGAAAAAGGTAGTGACTTGGGATGTGGGAGGGGAGGATGTAGAGAGAGGGGGGAGAATGGAGATGTAGAGAGAGAGAGAAAGAGAGGGGTGATATTGAGAAGGGGGGAGAGGATGATGTTTAGGGAAGGGGGGAGGAGGAGGGGGTGCTGATGATTTGTGAATGTCAGCGTGGGAGAGGTGGCAGGCGGTCCTGGGATGGCCAGAGAGAGAGAGAGAGAGAGAGAGAGAGAGGAAAACTCTGGGAATAAGGAAGGAGGGAATGACAGGTTAGGTATGGGAAGATGGTAGACAGAATGGAAGTATATGTAGGGAAAGAGGGATGGAGGGGTTATGCATTGGTGGGGAGGGATCTGGGAAGTGAGATGGGTAACCTATAGGAGGGAGGGAGGGAGGGAGAAAAGGGATATGGCAGGGGGGGGGGATGGAGGAGGCATAGGGTACGTTTTGGCAGAGTTTGGAGGTTTTAGGTGGAGGCATTGTTAGGAGGGGAGGAAGAGTTGGGGCAGACATAGGGTAGTAATACGAACATATAAATACTCCCTTTAAGCTGGCTTTCAGGGCGTTTTTTTTTTTTTTTTTTCGATGAAGTATTTAAAGTTGCCTGTTAAAGTTCCATTGCTACTTCTGAAGCTCATTTGCCTGTTTTCCTCAATTTCCCTAAATTGTACCTAGAGAACAGATGCTGTTTCCACCATATCCCCAACCCCGTACTACAAGTCGAATGTTAAGGGATTTTTCAGTTACGATAATAGTAAAAGTTAGTCTGTAACCTTGTAGCTAGTTGTAAGAGTAGGAAACCACCAGTAATAGTAATATGAGGTAAAAAAAAAAAAAATAATAGTCTTTCGATTTTCTGATAAACTGTCACATTATGAACTCATGATTAACCAGATTCCTATACTTACCGTTAGCCATTGCTGTCGTTGAATTATTATCTAGGAATACTGAATAACAGAATCCAGCCGCGTACTTCCTGCATATTCTGGAAAACCCCAGACCATATTATCATGTGAGGTAAAGTTGTCACGAAGAACCTACCAATTTGCCGGATTTTTTCTTTTGTTAATACGTTTAAATAGAGATAGGGAATATTTCAAGAATGAAGCGCACTCATAAGCAGACAGTAGTAATAGGTGAGTAAGTATTCCATAGCCACTTACATTACCTTCTCTCTTCCCCAGGTAAGCCATGACAGCTCAGGTGAAGTGCAGCAGAAGCATAAGGTACGTAAGCTTGATGGTGATTTAGAACAAGGAGAGAGAGAGAGAGAGAGAGGAAGAGAGAGCAGGGCATGGAGGTTTGTCTGGCCATGTATTGATTTTCTGGGCACGAGACAAGAGGGCATTGAAAGGGGGAGGTGGAAGGGGGAAGGGAGGCTGGAATTGGAGAGGGGGTGGGATATTAATGAGAGGGGACTGGGTTTGTATTGGTGTGTGGTGGGGGAGGGGGTCGGTGGGAGGGGAGGGGAGGGGGAAATAGACGTGAGAAAAAGGAGAGGGATGGAAAAGAGAACGTAAGTAGAAAGGGGATGGGATGGCGGGAAGGAAAGGAGTGAGGAGTGTAGGTGGGGTGAAAGGAGAGGAAGATGGGTGTAGGGTGGGATGGGGAGGATAGGGGGTAGGGACTTAAATGGAGAAAGGGGAGAGGTAACTGAGTGGAAGTTCGCGGAAGGGGAGAAGGAAGTGAGTATAGAAGGAAAAGGGATGGGAGAGAGTGGGTGTAGGCGAGAGCAGGGGATGGCAGGGATGGGAGATGAAAGTCAGGAGGAAAGAGGGAGAGGGGAGGGGAATGTAGGTGTTGGGGAAGCCGAGGGAAGATGGAGGGGAAGGGAGAACCGTGTAGCTGGTGTTAGGGGAGAGGAAGATAGGGATTGAAGGGCAAGATGGATCGGGGCAGGGAAGAGTATAGGTGGAGGAGGTGGATTAGAGACTGGTGTTAGAGTGAAGTAGGGACAGGGGAGTGTAAGGGTGATGGACGAAAGAGGGAGGGGGGAGGTTGTAGGCTGGGTCATGGGAAGTGTAAATGACTGAAGGGGGAGGGGGGAAGGAAGAGGGATATGACTGTACTGTAGGCCTACGTGAGGGAAGGGGATGGGATATAAGATTAGTATATGGAAAGGGAAATTATGAGGGGAGGGTAGTAGGGGGACTTGGATATAGCCTAGGGTGGGAGAGGAGGTGGTAACTGAAACTGGGGGAGGAGAGAAGATGAGTGTAAAAGGGGAATGGGGGGGGGGGAAGATGAATTGAAGTTGGGGAAGGGGATAGGAGATGGGTTAGGGGAAAGGGGAGGCTAGTTGATCGTAGGTGTTGGGGAAGTAGACTGGAGATGGCACATGACTGAAAAGGTAGAAGGGTGTGAGAATGATTGTTGGTGGGTTACGGGGTGAGATAGACTTGAGGAAGAGGAGAGGAGATGTGAGGAAGGGCGGGGATAGACGTATATACTTTAAGGAAAGGAGGAGGGGAAAATGGTTGCAGGTGGGAAAAGGAGTGGAAGATGGTTTGTAATATTAATAGATACGATATTTGTATTTTCCTGTTTACCGTATCAGTTTAATCTTCCTCATTCATATTCATACAATATGTTTAGACAGTTCTGTACTCTGATTGATTTACTTTTACAATTATGAGTATAACCGTCAGATTGTATAACCGTTTGAATATATTTTCTGAATTAGTGCATAAGATTAAACTGATAGGTAAAGAGGAAAAGTAAACTGCGATACTTGTACATAATATAAATTGTTGATGGAGTCATAGGAGAAGAAGTTGAGTGCAGAGAGAGAGAGAGAAAGAGAGAGAGAGGAGGTGGGGGGAATAGGGGAATATACTAATTTGGAAGGAGGGCGAACAAGCCGGCAGGGTACGATGGCCATCTCTAAGTGAACCAAGCTTCGTCAGCGACTGGATGTGAGTTTCAGTATGAAAAGTCACTCCTGTATGGCGGCACCGAAGGACAGCATCCCACCCAAGAATCATGGACCTGGCTTAATAGTCTTCGGAGGCATAGCTTTTCGCGCAACCATGTCTTTATTTTAGTGTTTTTCATGTTTTCTGCACTTGATGATCATGCACCCCTGACTTGGTGGATATAGGTCATGCATGTACGAAGCACACTTGTAGTACTCATTAACGTCTGTAAGCTTGCAAAGTTTCATTTGATTCCATCCACCCACTGCGGAGCTAGGGAACTTGAAATTCGGGGAATGGCCCACCAGAGGTACGTCTTCTAGGTGGTGCTGCCAGCGACTGGAAGTGAGTTTCGACACCAAATGTCATTTTTGTGTGGAGGTACTGCAGTGCAACATTCCACCCGAGAATCATGGCCCTGGCTTAATAATGTATGGAGCCTTAGCATTTCACGCGAGCATAGTCGTGATTGTAGCTATTTTCGCCATTTTTGCATTTGATGACCTTTGACCCCTGACCTGGCCAATTAAATACATAGGCGTACAGTAGAAATTTGTAGTACTAATCAGAGTCTATAAGCATGCAAATTTCCATTCAGTTCCATCGAGCCGCTGGAGAACTAGGGGGACATACCGGGGTATTTGAAAACCGGTACTGGTTGCTAAGGACGTTGAGGCCAATCTTCGCAGGGTTGCCACTCGAAATTTAAAGGAGAGAGGGGAAAAATGGATGGCACACTTTCAATAGGGAATGACCTCAAGACAATAAAGAAGTCAGAGCTTTTTACTCCTGTTAGTAATGCTAAGATCGGTTAATGGTAATCGGTTAATTCTGAAGGGTAGAAGTGCCTGCCACAATTACGCAAAAAATAAAGAAAGGGCGACTAACAGTAAGGGCAGCATGGAGCTGGCCAACAAGAAACCAAGCAAGAAAAGGCGACTAACAGTAAGGGCAGCATGAGCTGGCCAGAAGATTGAAGTACAGTAAGTGGGGGATGGGAGGAAAGGAAGTGATTGAAGGGAAAGAAAACATGAAGTGTGCTCAAGATGGGGAAAAGCAGAAAAGAGAACACAATATAGGTGGAGTGGGGAGGAGGAGGGGAAGATAGTGACAGTAGGGTAGTTAGGTGATGGGATGGTACTGGGGAGGAGGTAGACGGCAGGGAATGGGGAGGTGGGAGCGGAGTGGTGAATGGGAGAGGAATTTGAGGGAAGGTGAAGAGGGAAAATGGGGAGGAGAATGGTGAATGGAGGGATGTCATGAAGAGGGTAGTGAATGGGGAGGAGGGTAGTAAATGGAAGGGAAAATGGGGAGGTGGCTGGTGAATGGGGAAAGAAATGGGAAGAAGGGGAGCAGGATAGTATATGGGGAGGGAAGTGGGGAAGAATTTTTTGAAAGAGGATATATAATGAAAATAAGGGAGGTAAAAGGGGATATATATATATATATATATATATATATATATATATATATATATATATATATATATATATAGGGAGAAGGTGAATTGAGAGGGGAATAGGCCTGAGGAGAGGAGAGATGCATGGAAGGGAAACGGGCTGGGAAGGTGGGTGGGATTAATGAGGGCGGTCAAATGGGTGGTGGGGGGAGGGAGGAGGGGAGGAGGAATGTGTGGGAATGTGTATGGTTAATCTCCCTTTCTAATCTCCTCCCATTCTCTCTCTCTCTCTCTCTCTCTCTCTCTCTCTATCTATCTATCTATCTATCTATCTATCTATCTCTGGGCAGGGTGGCTCAGTGTTTGGGCGTCCGATTCAAGATCGACGGGTCGAGAGTTCATGCCCCGCCCGGGTAGCTGCTCTGCTGAAAGAGGTAGCGCCCTCCCGTCACCTAGCGGGGCTATATGATCGAGGAAGATCTAGCTTCTTTCTCTCTCTCTTTCAGTTTATTTGCTTATAACTGTCTGTGTCTGGCTGTCAATCGATCTATTATATCTGTACTACACACACACACACACACACACACACACACACACACACACACACACACACACACACACACTTTTTGCTTGCCTATCCACTTGTGATTTACAGGCAGGAGGTGTGAGAGAGAGAAGAATGGAGGAAGGAGAGAAAAAATAAAGAGGAGAGAGGAAGGTTGCACTGGCCAAAAAAAAAATAATAATAATGAAAGGATGAAAAGGAAGAGTAACGAAGAGCGAAGAAGAAAGGAGGGGAGGACACACACACACACACACACACACACACACACACACACACACACACACACACACAGCATTTATGTTGGTGTTTCCCGTCTTGGTATGTTTTTCTTGAGATTCCTTTTGAGAGCTTAACCCTTTTAGGACGATGTTATTTAATTCAGGCTTCTAATTCTTTTTCTCCCCTCCATACCATGCTGTTTAATTTTTGTTTTCCCTTCCTCCCCGTGTACTGTGCTTTTCATATTCCACTTTTCCTTTCCGCGTTTCCTATTTCCTTTTACGTCCCTCACATCCTATAGTCTCTAATTCGTAGCTACACTTTCTTTTTTCCCTTACATACTTTCTTCCATCTTTTCTTCCCTCTTTTGTAATTATTTAATCTCCGTCCATACTTTCTTGTCCCATTTCTATTTCCCTTTCCCTCCCACACTTCAATATCATTTTTACCCTTCTTTACGCTATATAGTTTCCTCCGTCCATTTTTTTCCCCTCTCTTCTTTACACCCAACAGTCAGCTCACCCTTTTCCCACGTCTTCACCAATGCACCTCTCGTTTTCTCACTCCTACTTACCCCCAACGTCGCTTTTCCATTTTACTCCTCTAATTTGTATGACAGTATCACCATTTCCATCTCGATTTTCTCAGGCTCTCCATGTACTTCACTCCTCAATTATATTTTTTCCCTTCATATCTTCCTCCATCTCCACTCCCACCCGTCTCTCCCTTTCAGTTTCTTCTCCGCTTGTATTCACCCCCAATATTGCTGCTGTACTTCTCTCCTTCAGTCTGTTGCTGTTTACTTACCATCTCGATTTCCTCCAGTCCTTCCCTTTCTGTTTCCACTGCATCATGTTTACTTGTGTCCTTCATTTCTCTTCGTTTCTCTCCTCCCATTTGTTTCTCCATATCTCTCTGTTTCCATTTTTCTCTGTCAATTTCTGCTTTGTGTTTACTTGTCACCTACATTGCTCTTCGTTTCTCTCCTCTCATTTGTTCCTCCATATTATCTCTGTTTCCATTTTTGGCACTCCATTTCTTTTTGTTTTCTCTGACTTCCGCTGCGTACCCTTACATTGCCCTCCCATTACACTCTTCCATTTTATTTACTCCCTCGTATCTCTCCCTCCATCCGCATTCCTCCCATTCAGTTTCCTCCACTCATCTGACTCCCTCACTTGACTTCCTCCTCTCCCCTACTAATTTCTCCCACCGCCCTTTCTTCCTCTCCCCCTGTCTTTCTTCCTCCCCCTCTACCCCCTGCTTCTTCGCCTTTTTGTCCCATACTTCCCTTCCCTTCCTTGCATTATCCCTCCCCCTCCTTCCCCTTCCTTCCTCTTCAGTTCACTTCTTGCCTTCTACTTACCGGAACCTCTTCTTTCTCTCCGTTTTTACCTCTTCCCCCCTCCCCGCCTCTCTCTCTCTCTCTCTCTCTCTCTCTCTCTCTCTCTCACACACACACACACACACACACACACACACACACACACACACACACACACACACACACACACACACACACACACACACACACACACACACACACACATACTGTCAGCTATCATTTATTTCTCTCCCATTTCTCCTTGACCCTTCCCTTCCATCTTCTACCCAACCCCTTCCCTTCTTCCCCTTGGTTACTTCTTCCTCTTTCCCATCTCTTTCCCTTCCCCTATTTCTCCCTGTTCTCTTCCCCTCAACTTCTTCCTCAAGTTTACACGCTTTCTAACTCCTGTGCCTGTACGCTGTCCCTTTTTCTATCACTTTCCCTCTCTAATGAGCCCTCTTCTTTTTTCCTTGTTTCCCCTATTTCCCTACTGTTTCTTCTGTCGTTATTCTGCCTTTTCCTATTTAATTCTTCTCTTTTTATCACTGCTTCTTTTTCTCTGACTCTTTTCTTTCATCACTGCCATCATGTATCATCCTTGTTCTTTCCTGAACGCCATTCTCTGACCTAGGTCTAGATTATGTAGGGCAGGGTTGGGGAAGCTTTCTCCTATTAAGGACCATTAAGATGTTTTTAACATTCGCGGGCCATACAAAATTATCAACTTAAAGTCAACTGTAGCCCAGTACATAATACACATATATACATATATATATATATATATATATATATATATATATATATATATATATATATATATATATATATATATATATATATATTTGTTCATGAGTCTATGAAATTGCATTTATGAATTGCCTCGCGGGCCTGATCAAATGGTCTTGCGGGCCTTTTACGGCCCGGAGGCCGGACGTTCCCCATCCCTGATGTAGGGTAATCTCTCGCTTTGTATTCATTACCACAACTGCATAAGCATTATGTCTCCCTCCCCCCTTTCTCTGCCTTATTATTTCTCCGCAGAACCACTCCGCATCCTCTGCGTCATTCTCCTCCCCCCCCCACCCCGTACACACACTACTCTCCGAATTTAGTAACTGGTTAGACTGACACTTATAAAAATGTAATATTTTAAATAAAATACATGTTTCATCGTTGGTAGCATGTACATGCATACTTACATATTCCACATTTCGTGTGGAATGCCTCTTGGCACAAGATATTTCTTTGTTATGTCTTCCTGCCAGTATATTTTTTCATGTGGTGGGGATAGCGGTTGGCAGGCAAATAGCTATTGCTCTTATATTATGCGCTCTAACCGTGGTAATTTGGTTGTGTGGTAAAAGATACCGGTAATATTTAACAAGAATTGTGTCAGTGTGAGCCACTGTAATATAACTCACATCTTTCGACAAGTTAAGAATAGGGGCGGGTCACCTTTCTGTGACCATGAGACGCTTTAGTCTTGTTTCATCTGGGTAAATCCCCAGCGTTACAACTTGAGAGTCTTCCTTTCACTGCCACTCTGACAGTTTCTTCTCCATCCCGTCTCTTGCCCTTTTTGTATTCTTTCCTTCCTTCTTACTTGTCTCTTCCCTCGGTCGTTTTTCTCCCGTCCCTTCTTAGCCATCTCTGCATCCCTTTCTTTTCCTGTAAGTCCCTGTCGACCTTCCCTGATTCGTTCTCTGTCTTTCCGTCTGCGCAGGATTACATCATTACGTTACTTCCTTCATGCCTACTTCCCCCTGATCCCTTCCCATTTCCCACCATGACCCTCTTCCTTTCCCTGCTCTTTACTTCCTTCTTTCTCCAGTGTATCTCTACGACCCTTTGCATCATTTCTTATTTTTCCCCTCCTTTCATCTTTAGCATCTCTCTCTCTCTCTCTCTCTCTCTCTCTCTCTCTCTCTCAGATCTATCAGTCAATTATCTGTCATCGCTGTTTCGTTTTCCTGCATCTGCTTTACCCACTTAAATCCTCTTTTTCCTGCTGCCTGCCTCCACTCCCATCTTAACCTTCTCTTCTTCCCATCCTTTCTTTATTGAATATCTTCGTTCTCCCCCCCGTCCTCCCCACATCCTCCTCTGCAGTTGTCAGTCCTCACTATTTTTTTTTTTCGTCGCTCTCCCTTCTCTCTATTCTACCCCCTTTCCATTCCCCTTTTCTCCCATCTTTCTTCATCGTTAGTTCGTACCTCCACTCCATTTGTGCATGAATCATTTTACCTTGATTCCTTCTTCCCCTTCTCTCCTTTTCCCATCTTCCTGACCCTCCTTCATTCCCAGTGACCTCCCCCCCTCCCTCAACCCCTTTTCTTCCCTGTCCCCCCCTGTCCTTTTCCTTACTCCATACTTCCTTCCCATTACCTTGTATGTCCTCTTGCTCACCGTCCATGTATTCTTATCCTCTGCCTCGTGGATCCTTTGCCTCCCCTTTCCCCCTACATCCTTAATATCATCTTCAGTCCCTTCCTCACTTCCACCTTTTTCTCCAGGATCTCTACTTTTGTATCTTTTGTGCACCGTTCTTTATCTCTAACGTTACGCATTCTTCTTTTTCCCATTCTCCCTACTTCCTCCATGCTTCCTCGCATCCCTCCCCCCACTACCTCGCTTCCTGCCCATTCTTTCTCCCTCCTGCATCCCTTACTCATGTTTCCCTCGCCTCTATTTCTTGTGCATTTCATTTCTCTTCTTCCTTATCCCCCTCTGCGCTTTCCGCCTTCCGTACCCCTCAAGTTCAGGATTATTCTACTTTTCTTTTAACGCCAAATGACTATTCAACTGAGTGAGTACAGAAGCTTGAAAGTGTTACTCCTGGTATCAGTAACCATCCCAAGTTCGGGACAACCATAGTATTCTTGTCTTATTCTCGCCAGACGATTTTATTCAACAGAGCGTGAGTCTTATGAGCCTGAAAATGTTGATATATTCTCCCCTCTTAACTCCCCTTTCCTCTTTGCCATCCTTACCCCTCATTCTGCTCTCCCTCCTTTCCTTTCTACTCCCCCTCCTTCACCACTGCTTTCTCTTCTCTCCTTTTCTCTCATTCTTCCTGTTTTTCCCTTTTAATTCCTCCGTTCCCACCATATTCTCTACTTTTCCTCGCTCTTTCCCTTCCCTTGTTGCAATATTCCATCACTTCTGCCTCCTTTTCTCCTACTCCCCCTTCTCTTTTTCTTCCCTTTCTCTCCTCACCTTTCCCTATTATATTCCTGCATCACCCACAGTCCTCTTTCACCGCTGCTGCCCCTTCCTCCTCTGTCCTTCCTCAGCTTCCTCTACCCGCCTTTCCCCCCTCTTGACTTCCCTTCCCACATCTCTTCTTTTTTGCATATCTCACTCCCATTCCTCTCCCTCCTCCTTATTTTTCTCACCCTCCCCTCACTTCCTTCCTTCCTTTCCTATTCCCTTTCCCACCTTCCCCACTCCCTCTTTTCCCCTCGTAGCTAAGGGTGCACATCATATCTTTCCCACACCTTATCTCCCGCCTCCTCTTCCCTGC
>NC_137050.1:28368586-28378586 GCF_032717465.1 Coenobita brevimanus
AAAAGAAAGGAAGGAAGGAAGGAGTAATGAAAATCAGCAACACAGTGAAAGAAACTGAGGAGAGAGAGAAACAAGGGAAAGGAGAAAGAAACGACTGGAAACAGTCGAGTGAATCAGGCCTAAAGGAGGGATAAGGAGAAAAGGAAAGGGCGGATAAGAAAATACATAGGAAAGACAAAAGACTACCAATTTTATATATATATATATATATATATATATACACACACACACACACACATACAGAGAGAGAGAGAGAGAGAGAGAGAGAGAGAGAGAGAGAGAGAGAGAGGCCACGGGAACGCCATAAATTCTGGAAAGAAACTGAGATAAGATTGTATGGCGGGTAGAGACACTAACGTTATCTTTCTTATCTTTGCTAAGGGGTAATCTGAATAGGCCTGTCACTTGTGTCAATAACTATTCACTTCAGCTTGAGAGGCTCCCTACCGTATAGTCTGTCCACCGTAACATGTCTCTAAATTATCATTCTCAGTCTTGATGCTGAACTGTAACAAGAGACTAACACTGATGCTAGTCACGAAGAAGTGCCGTGGTAGGGATGTAGAGCTGTTTTGTCTTACTGTTTCGCTGCGAGAGGTCTTTACTGCGTTCTCGATCTATCATTTGATATTAGACAGCTGTGTACCACTGCGCCTATAGTTATGCAAATAGGAGTGAACGTGTAAAGAATATACCAATGAGGTTATTTACATCAGCGTGAGTACTTATTTCATTACTTGTTGATTTATATATTTACTTCACGCGATAAAAAAGTTGGTCACTTTAAATATCCAAAAAGCTAGCGGATTGTCATTTTCAATTCTATATTGCCCCTGGTCAATTTATATACTCCATCCTGTCGTTAGAGATGTGTATATTTCAGTGTCAGTTCGGCGTGCACTGCTGGCAAAGCTTGAATGCATCACTAGTGGTACACGTGACTCAGTCTGTTTGAAATAAAAATAAAATAAGACATCGTGTTGAAGAGGTTAATTTTGACCCACCAACAGTTCCGTAGCATGTATAGACGATTTTCCTCTTTGTTTAGATTTAGTTTTAAGGTATAAGATCCCTGGTACGATAAGCAGAAGCTAGTTAGTGAAACCTGCGCCAGAGTGTGATCGCTGTTATGACTCACTCGGCGGCGCTCACAGTACTATCGAGATTTTATCAGTGCGGAAGTTGGTGTGTGTGTGTTCAAGGTCTTCATCCACCATCCCTGCCACTGCCTCAGGGGAAGTGTGGAGTTAAGTGAGGGAATGTTATGCGTGGGTTTTGTGATGTGAGTTGGTGGAGGAGGCGAGGTTGACCGGGAATGAGTTGGAAGAAGAGGAGGATGAAGAAGACGAAAAAGAAAATGATGATAATTGGTGATTGATGATTGATGATGATAGATGGATGATGATGACAGATAGATGATGGATGACGACGACGACGATGGTGATGATGATGATGATGATGACCGGCTATGAGCTGCAAGGAGGAGGAGATTTTGGCCGGGAATGAGATAGAAATAAGAGGAAAAAGAGGAGAAGAAGAATACTCGTCAAGAACTAGAGGGTTGAGGAGGAGAGGAGATGAAAACCGAGGAGAGGAATAGCGGAAATTAGTCTAGATTGACTTTAAGAGTGTGTAGAAGACGTGAAAGAAATAGGAGATGGAGTGGGAGTTAAACCGAGGATGCAGTGTAAAGAGAAAGGCAGTGCACACAGGAAGAGGACTAAGTTTTAGTGAGTTGAGTCCTTCACAGTGATTACGTTTTCTTCGTTTTAATCCAGCTACCACCAGACGTTCCTGCTTAACTTGGAAGGGACCTCTTGTAAATAGGTTACAGAATACAGTATCCAGGCCCTCCAGTTCAATGAGTCTCCCTTAAGGTATATAATATCGTCGAGAAATGGCAAGAGTGCAGTGAGGGGGAAAAAAATTCATCGCTAATTTTGCTTGGAGGTCATTTTGTTACACTTTCTTTGTCTGGCCTTTAGAGATGTGACGTCAGGGTAGAGATAGGTATGTAGATAGTAAGAGAAAAACACAGCTGACCCTTGTGTACGTAGTGAACTTTGACCAACTAACCTTTATCCATGTTTGCTCAGTGAGGTGGGAATTGGTTACACTTAGTTTGGTCAGGCGATATTCTCAGTAATTGTTTTAAGAAGATGAAGTACAGTAGTTTTTAATATATTCTTCTTATCTCTAAATGACTTTATTCAGTTCTGTGAGGACCTCTGGGTGTAAACAGCTTAATGAGGATTGTATCTCACTCCTTCAGTTCAAAAAATGTATTTAAAGCTGAAGAAAGTCGTCTGGAGATAGCAAGAATAATATGATACGTCATATGGACTGAAGAGGTTTAACTGCACCCACACTCATGATACTATCTACCATATATCACTGCGACCGTCGAACGATTATATTCACCTTAGATAACCCCATATTTTCTATAATGTTTTAGTTTATACTTGCTACCTCCAGGCCATCTTATTCAGCTTAGGGGAGAATCGCTTGTAATGAAAGGGTTAGTGAAAGTTGTATCTACTCCTCTCGTTTGAAGTCTCCAGATCTGAATAAAATATTTTTTTTTCACTCAAACGTGGCCTAAACTTGCCTTCTTTCCATCTTGAAGTGCTGTAAAGTGAATGTACACAGTACAGTAGAGCCGTAGCATTGTCTCTTTTTCCCACTGAGCTGCGTGAAATATGTTGCAAAAGGAAAACAATTTTGATCAAGTTAAGGCGAAAGAACTGTAGTAGTAACAAGAACAAAATATGAAATGCGTCATTGTACTGAAGGTGTAATGCTCTTTGACGTGATATAATGGCTTATATTCTTGTTACTATCAGACGCTTTTGCTAGCCACATCGCATCGTTGACCTGTTTTTCATTTTTTCCGTATTATCTTCAGACACATTTAATAAACTTAGGAGAAACTCTTCAAACTGGAGGAGTCAGATGTAACCTTCTTTAACTCATTCATAGCTGAAGGTCCTCGCTAAGCTGAATATAGTCGTCTGGAGGTAGTAGGAATAACATTAAAATGTGGTAGCTAGTAGTACTGGTACTACTACTACTACTACTACTACTACTACTACTACTACTACTAGTAGTAGTTGTATCTGCAAACTCAGGTTTATCTGAACGTGAACCCAGTAGACTACAGGCTGAAGTTGCCCTTCTTCGGTAGTTCACCATCCTCCTTTTGGGGAATAAGGAGGGTACTAGGAGGACGTGTGAATAAAGCAGAGAACTCCTCCGCCTGGGCGTATCGGTGCCACCACATGAAGGCGTCCCTCTCCGGGCGCGCCCCCCCCCTCCCCCCCAAAAAAAAAAAAAACTGCGTCATCGAATTACTCTCGGAGTAGATTGGCCAAGGTGAGAATTTAATTTACCTGTAATGTACGTACCGGTAACTCCTCCACTACAAGGACTTTTTTTTTTTTTTTCTCGCTATGACTAAACGATTTCATTCAGCGTAGATGAGCAGTTTTCAGAATGGAGGGGTAAGTTAATCCCCGCACTTCTGCGTGTCAGTAATATCGCCGAATAACGTCTAGTGGTAGCCTGATGAATATGGACGTCATCGGGTTGAAGGTTAAGGCCGGCATTTCCTTTACACCCGGACACAGTGTCGAGCCAAAGGAAATCTTGCTGTAGTAATTACTAAGCTCTTTTTACTTTAAGCTGGCCTAAGCTTGCCATCTATCCATCTTGAATGCTAGTTTGTAACTGTATATAATTATATCAACACTGTAATATGGTACGAGTCTCGAACTTCCATGGAAAGGAAGCTCTGTCTTTTTTTGCCACTTGAGTTACGTAAAATAAGCAAGAAAAAAAAAATCAACCAAGTTAAGGTGAAAGAAATATCATTATCAAAGGATTTGAGTTGCGTCATGAGTTTTCTCGGAACCCAAGACATGAGAGGGAAGTTTTTGATCGCAGACTCGTGTCTCCCTCGGCCAAGTAGATTATTCTGGCGTTAGCTGAAATAAGATTCTAGAGCTGTACCGACCATGAGGCAGTTAATAGTACCGGTATTAACACTCAGGCTCCTGTAACTCACTTATGAAGAAAATAGTCAAGTACCTCGTATTAACTGGAGTGTAATAGCTTCCGGTACTGAGTTGCCCCGACCATGAAAGAGTTAATGGTACTATTATTAAGCTGAGATACCTGTGACTCACTTTCAGCGGAACAAGATCGTCTGGTGTTAGCTGTAATATAAATCTGAAGTTTTCCCTACCGTGACTGGGTTAATGGTAGACGCCTATAATTCACTCTCAGCTATAAAAATTCGTCTGACCTTAGCTGGAGTACAAAGCTAGACTTATCCTGACCATGAGAGGGTTAATCATACGTATAAGTATTGAGTCAGGCTCCTATAACCTACAGCGGAATATCGTGTAACATTTAACTAGAATATAATGCAAGAGTTGTCCCGACCATGAGGGAGTTAACGGCCGCTGTCTAATGATGTGTGGGTGTTGTACTTTAGAAACTAGAGAAGTAGTTTGATGAAGAGGAATAGCATTAAGTGGGTGTGGGGGTAGGGTTACATGAGGTGGTGTAACGCTTGTTGTTTGTGTGTGTGTGTGTGTGTGTGTGTGTGTGTGTGTGAGAGAGAGAGAGAGAGAGAGAAAGAGGTAAACACACACACACGCACACACACACACACACACACACACACACACACACAGTCATATCACCATCAGCTACAACGATCACCTTCAACAATATCACCAAAACATGAAACAAACGCAGCCAAACACGATGGAAGCTAAGGACACACACACACACACACACACACACACACACACACACACACACACACACACACACACACACACACACACACACACACACACACACACACACACACACACACACACACACACACACACACACACACACACACACACACACGGCAGATGGTTGGTCAGCTCGAACATTTTATATCCTCTTGTTCAAAGTTGCTGACTTGGAAGAGAGGAGTGGTGGTAAGTAAAAGGGTGGAGGGAGAGAGAGAGAGAGAGAGAGAGAGAGAGAGAGAGAGAGAGAGAGGACGGGATGCAAGGACGGGGATACATATGGAGGAATGGGAGGTAGGAGGGGACACAAGGGAGGTAGGGAAGGAGAGGTCAGGGAATAAAGAAGGCATGATGAATGTAGAAAAGTGCAAGGGATGAAAGAGAAGGGAAGAGAGAGGGAGAAGAGAGAAATTGGATGGAAGAGGAAAATGGGAGAGAATTATTGTAGGTTGGAAGGAAGGAAGAGAGGATAAAGGAAGATTAATATTTTCATTCTATAAAAGCTGTTTCCTCATTACCAGTGAGATAGTTTTATTGATTTTATTTTAACTAATCCTAGGCTTTATTTAAATGCGGGGAAATCACATGCCTCAAATGGTCATATAAGAGTGTGGATGGGATGAGAAACTGAGCTGGAGAGAGTGAGGAATGGATAAGTGTAGGTGAAGATAAAAGAGATGGAGGAAAGGAGTGGATGGAGAAAAGGGAGATGTGGAAAGATCTAAGCGAACGAGAATGGATAAGAACGGTGTAGAAATGGATGCAGGGAGGTAAAACGGAGAGAGTGACTAAAAGGAAGAGAGTGAAGGCGAATGGAATTGAATTAAAGAAAACAAAGGATGAGTAAACCTGAGAAAGTGGGAAGGGGAACAGTAAAATGGAGAAAGGAGAGGATTAGAGGTGTGAGAAGGAGGGAGGAAGGAAAAAAATGGAGAAAGAAGAGGAAGGAGGGGAGAAATGGGGGAGATGGATACGGAATAGGGGATAGATAAGGTGAGATCGGAATGTTGAGAGTTAGGAAATAGGTAGATGAAACGAAAAAGGAAAGGAAGAGAAGGAGAGTAGTAAAAAGTAAGTAAATGGAAAGAAAAAGGAAAAGAAGAGAAGTTGAGTAGTAAAGGGGAGAAGGGAAGGAATGGAGAGCTGAAAAAGAAGAGGAAGTAATCAGACAATAAGGAAAAGCCAGAGTTCAAGGGCAAAAATAATTGGATAAAGGTAAATACTAAATTGCAGGTAAAAAAAAAAAAGAAAAAAAAAAAAGCTACCATTTGAACCGGTGAAGAAGGAAAAAATAGCTACACAAAAGGAGAGAGAGAGAGAGAGAGAGAGAGAGAGAGAGAGAGAGATGAACTGTTAAGTGGAGAAGGAGGAGAAAGAAGAGGGGGGAGAGGGAATAATGGAGGTCTGTGTTTGGAGTGGAAGAAGAGGGGAGGAGGAGGAGGAGGAGAAGTAGGCGGTGGAGGGAAGGAGAGGAGGGGGGAGGAGGAGAGGAGTGAAGGGGGGAGAAGGCGGAAATAGGCGAGTGGCAGGTAGATAAAGAGAGATGAGGAAAAAAGAGTTTGCTGAAAGGAACGAAAAAACAGAATTGAAATTAGAATAGATGGTGAGGGAGAATTAATAGCTTAGAGAGAGAGGGGGGGGGGAATTGATAAGCATGTATAGTCCAGTTGAGAAAAAATATATGGCATTATTGAGAAGAAAAATGGCAAGAAACGCAAGAAATAAACTGGCAGGTGGCAAAAGGAACAGAAAAGCAACATGAAGGTAAAAAGTGAAGAATAAAGAGGTCAAGATGGGAGACAGAGGACAGAATATCAGAAAAAAAAGGGCGAAGCGAAGGAGGGAAAAATGCTGTGTTAAATGGGGCGAATAACGAGAGGCAGAGAGCAAGAAAAGATGAGAGGTAGAAGATGGGAAAGGGACTTAAAGATGAGTGTTGCCAGAGTGAGTGTGGAGTGTGGTGGGAAAGTATGGTGGAGTGGTGGGAAAGTGTGGTGAGATTGTGGAGCATGGTGGTGGGAAGGTGTTTAGGACAGTGTATGGAAATGTATGGTGGGCTGAGTTTGAAAGAGTTCGGTGATGTGTGGAAGAATGTGACAGTTTGTTCAGTGCGGGGAGTAATGTTGAGAAAGTGCGCATTTTTAAAAAGAGCAGTGTGACAGACGTAGGCTAGTATTTAGTGCACAGGCGAATTTAGCAAGTGTTTGTAGTAGCGTGTATGAACGAGTTTAGACATACGTGTGCTTCATGTATCTGTAGCTACATTTATTGTGGGTGCAGTAATACCAGAGTGCAATGATAAAGTGAAGTGTAGTGCGACACTCTGTGGTATTGTGTGGAGGACCATGGTTGTGGAAAATGTGTGGAGTAATTATGTGTGCGAATATTATACGTGTGTGTGTGTGTGTGTGTGTGTGTGTGTGTGTGTGTGTGTGTGTGTGTGTTTCAATAGTGTAATGTACTGTATGTACAACTAATACTATGTGGTATATGTATTAATGTACATAGCCGCAGCGAGATATGTTATTGTGTCGAGTGTGGAGTAGTGTGACAGTGTGGAACGCTCCGGTACGCACAGCTAAACCAATGCCATCGTGTAGCTTAGTGTGTGGAGTAGTGTGACGAAATGTGGAGTGTGTAGTAGGAAGGAGAACAGCGTGGGAACAGGTTTGTAAACACGGGGTCCCAGCATTGGTAAACGTTGGTTGTACATTATAGCTGGTTCGTTAGAGGTGCTTTGTTGATGCTGCTGCTTCTAGTGTTGTCAGACCCCGCACTCGCTTTGGCTGTCCTCTGGCACCTGGACCATTATTGTATTGGTATTTTTGTACTGGTCGTAGGGTGATGCAACCTATATTGTTATGATGTTGATGATAGTGGTAGTTGAAGGTTAAACAGAAGGGCAAAGAAGTGGCAGGGAAAAAAAGGGGGGGGGAGGACGATTTGGCAGATGTGGCTGATTGGAATAAGATGAAGGACCTCACAGCCTTGCTTGAGATGGAGACAGGTAAAAAAAAAAAAAAAAAATGTCATTGTTACCAGCGACTGAAGTGACGTGATATGTACTATTAGGAGGACGATGGTAGTGATGGTGATGGTGGTATGAGGTCGGGCGCTCTCCTAGGTGCTTTTGTTACGCCTGGGGGATTATTGTACTAGTCTAATGGTGATGCAGGCTCTCGTGATGATGGTGGTGGTATTGTGAGGTCCTGCACTGTTTGAGTCTGTTGTTGCACCTGGAGGATTATGGAACTGGTTTGGTGGCGATGCACGTTATTACGGTGGTGGTGGTGATAGTACTGGTGATAGTGGTTATGAAGACAGTGGTGATGAGTGTCATTGTAAAATTGGTTGTGGTAATGGGATTGGTGTTATTACTAATGATGATATTGGTGACTGTAAACATGATGGTAATGATGGCTGATATTGATGATGCAATTAGTGGTGATGATGATGGCGGTGATAGTAGTGGTGATGAGGGTAATGAAGTAGTGATGTTGACTAAGACTTGTTAATGTTGTTGCTTAACACCGATTGGTCTGGCCGAGGAAACCCTTCTACGACAGGTAAGGCTTGTTGGGCTGTCTAACAGGTACAGTACAGTACAGCACATACGACATGCAGGGATCCGGCGACCTATTGTGTTTGACAACGGCTCTTCAGGGTCCTTCCCACGGCGAGGTGCAGGGAAATATGGGGAGGTTTGGTTCCCGGGTGGACGCAGCAGCTCTTCCACCCAGAGTGTACATCGACACCATCTTTTAAGGCAAAGAGGAAGGAACCAACGGCTTGAAACCCGCAAAGTTCCCTTTAAATAAAAATCAAGATTGTTCGTTTCGAGACACATTGCCTGTCCAGAGAGAGAGAGAGAGAGAGAGAGAAATACAGACAGGAAGACAGTTCCAGAGTTGACATGTTGCATACATAAATAACATGTAGTTTATCGGTTAACTCTTGCATTAGAGAGCTGGGCAGAAAAGAGGTGAAGGCTCCTGTCAGCACCTGAAGATCGTGTTGATAAAAGATTTGGTGTGGTTGCTTATGATGAGAGTAGGGTTGATGTTTATGCTGTTCCTGAGTGATACTGATAAATGAAAATGCAGTAGATGGTGTTGTTGGTGGTGGTGGTGGGAGGTCCAACATTCTGGGTCTGTTGTTGCAGGTGGGGATCGCTGAACTCGTTTGATTGTTATGGAACCTATTATGATGGCAGTGTTGGTATGTTGATGGTGGTAATGATGACAGTGCTGAATTTGGTGAAAGTATTGGGGGAGTTCATTGTGAGGGTAACTATGATAATATGTTAGATACTAATAATGATGATGATGAGTATAGAGATGTTAGTATCAGTATGAACATTGAGATATATAATGCCGATGGTGTTGGTGATGATGATGGTCATGTTGTTGGTGGTGTTGGTGATGATGATGGTGTTGTTAATATTGTATCAATATGAACATGGAGATTTATAACGCCGATTTTGTTGTTAATGAAAATAAGTGAGTATTTTTAGGTCATATTCAGTGCTGGCTTTACCGTAGCAAAAATATGGTGTATTTGTAATTGCATGACTCAAGTTGTTGTTGTTGTTGTTGTTGTTATTTTTGGGTAACGCTGGTCTGTCTGGCCGAGCAGACCCATTTACTACAGGCATGCAACCTTCCCTGCAGGGCCGTCCTGTGCAGTGAACCGATGTTCCCTTGTGGAGGAGAGCTCCTCGCTACAGCGAGGTGCGGGAAAGACTGCGGAGGTTAGGGACTTGGACGGACGCCGCATTTGCCATCCAGTTAACAGGGGAACTAGGTTCTAGTAGGCTATACTTCACCCTATAATTTGGTTATATGGTTACCACCTAGCGTTGTAAATGGTTTCCTGGGTTACGGTAAACTATTAGTCTTATTTTTCAGTGTAGAGGCACCTGAATTTGAAAGAAGATTATTAATAGGTGACAAAAAGGATGGGAGAAAATAAGAAGAATGGAGTGCAGACACATAAAAGGAATGATAAAGGTGAAGGAAGTAGGTAGCATTCCATCAAGTGAGTGGATGATGGGACATAAATCAAGTTGATGATGATAAAGATGGTAATGTTATGAACTTTTTCCTTACTATGATAACACTGAGAACAGTAATTTTAGGTAACTGGAATTAGATATTGTCACTCCTACGGATGAAGAATGTTTTGTAATTGAA
>NC_137050.1:28381086-28423586 GCF_032717465.1 Coenobita brevimanus
TTGGCTATGGTGAGTATTATCCTGTCCTTTGTAATGTTTTACTCCTTAAATGTTTTTGGCTGGACTTTCATATTCTAGAATATCAACATGCACACCTGTATGTATTGTGATATACCATAGGTAATAGTCTGTGTACACATATTAACTGCTGAAGCAATAAATAATGCTTCGAACCATGGCGATCAATTTAGTGACGGTACTATGAGGGAAATATAAGCGCTCTCACACCTCCCCATTCTGCCCATCACCGTAGACCAATCAGGGACGAGAGAAGGAAAGCCTTTTCCTCACTCCTCCCTGAGGGAGGCGCTTCTCCGCCACCTCTCGCTGTCGCGACTATAGTGGGTACTGGAGCCGTTTTATAGGGGGGAACGGGGGTCAGGGGGAGGGCAGGGGAAGGAAGGGCGGAGGGGAGGGTAGAAGAAAGACTTGGTGGTGATAAAGAAGGTTGTGAAAGGGGGGGAGGAGGGTGGTAAAGAGGCGGTGATGAGGGCTAGGGAGAGGGAGGGAGGGAAAGGTATGGAAGAGAGAGAGAGAGGTGGTAAGGACAGAGAAAAGGAAATGTGAAGGGTGGTGCAGGAGGAAGATAGTGTGAGGAATGAAAGATGATGTCTATTTTAGTTTATTCTTGCTACTTCCAGACGGTTTTGGGTTAAGGGTATGATTCTCGTCTTTATTGGGTTAATTAAAGCCACATCTAACCTCTCCAGTTCCAAAACTCCCTCCAAGCCGAGTATAATTGTCTGGTGATTGCAATAAAATATAAATGACGTGATTGCAGTGAAGGGGTGGTAGTAGTAATTGTAGTAGTAGCAGCAGTAGTAGTAATAGTAGTAGTAGCAGCAGTAGTAGTAGTAGTAGTAGTAATAGTAGCAGTTGCATTTCCAGGCTCGTCTGAATGTGAACCAGGTTGACTGCAGGCTGAAGTTGCCCTCCTGCAGTCCATCACGCGATAGGGAGGGAATTGAGGGACGTTTGTATAACTAAGCAGTGTAGTCGACCGGTGCCACCACGAGAAGGCATCCCTCAAGGGGGTAAAGAAGAAATGATGAAATATAAAGGATTTGCAACAACAACAACAGTTATTGGGAGTGATGGGGCTGATTGTTACAGAGTATATATGTTGTGTCTGTGATATTAATAATAGGTATTCTAGTCAGTTATAATTTGTATTGTATTCGTTGACAATAAATGGGAGAAGAAAGTTCTCCCTTCCCATTCGCCGATCTCTCCAAAAAAATCGGCAAAAACCACCATTCAGTAACTTCCAGTATTTGTAGGAATTGTCAAGAAAATTTCACTGGAAAGACCAATGGATCACTGGTACAGGCATTAAGCTATCTTGAGCAGTAAGAAAAGAATCTCTGACGATCTGGTACAGGAGTGTCTTAAGCTGAAAGGAAACCATCCCTAATTACCCTACAGTGTTTCTCTCTAGTTGTGTACATCATGATCTGCGTGGGAGAAAACAAAGGAGCTCGTCTGCTGGGTGAACGTGTCTCCCAGAAAACAGTAAAATAGACGTTGTGAGCAAAGGAATGGGTGGGATGGACTGAAAATTAAATGGGCGGCTGGACTGGGGGAGAAAAGTATATCATGTGTATATGAGTGCAGTGAGATTCATGGATTGAGTGCAGTTAAGGTTAATTTGAAAGTCTCTCCAAGAATAAGAACAAGATGAGCTCAGGTCGTTCTCATATACTTAGCGTTTTGCGGACCAGGTATTAAGAGAATAATGCGAATTTTGTCATAATCATTGAACTGTATGATATATTCGTGCCACTTACCATTGTGAACAGGGAATAAATATTGGTTAGGGCTGAGGAGGGTTGAAGGCGGAGTAGGCTAAGGGAGGTTGAAAGGGGAAGCAAGAGAGGTTGAAGGGGGAGTAAGGAGGGTTGAAGGGGGAGTAAGGAGGGTTGAAGGGGGAGTAAGGAGGGTTGAAGGGGGAGTAAGGAGAGTTGAAGGGGAGTGAAGAGGGTTGAAGGGGGAGTGAGGAGGGTTGAACGGAGAGTAAGAGAGGTTGAAGGGGGAGTAAGAAGGGTTGAGGGGAGAGTAAGGAGAGTTGAAGGGGGAGCAAGGAGGGTTGAAAGGGTAGTAAGGAGGGATGAAAGGGGAGTAAGGAGGGTTGAAGGGGGAGTAAGGAGGGTTGAAGGGGAAGTGAGGAGGGTTGAAGGGGGAGTAAGGAAGGTTGAAGGGGGAGTAAGGAGGGTTGAAGGGGGAGTAAGGAGGGTTGAAGGGGGAATGAGGAGGGTTATGAGGGGAGTAAGGAGGAGAAGATACGATGGCAAAAAGGGAAGAATTGTGAGAGGGAGAGATAAGGAGGGAGATTTCTTAGAGAGGTGAAGAGGAGCGGGATAAGGTGGAGGAAGAACGTGAGGGAGGAGAGCTGAAGAGGGGGGGGGATGGATGATAACAAGACAGTGATGAAAAGAGGAAAAGGGAGGGAGAAGAAAGGCATGTTAAAGAGGGTGAGGAGAGAAGAGGAAAGAGAGAGAGAGAAAGAGAGAGAGAAGGGGGCTAAATAATAAAGAAAGGGAAGTAGAGAGAGGAGGAAGGGAGGTAGAGCGAGGAGGATAGGAGGGAGAGAGAGGTGGACAGGATATACAAAGTAGTACAAAGTAAACAACAGCTCTAATGGTGTTTTTGAGGCTGTTTTTGTCACAAAGAAGAGTAAAACTGTGATATGTAATTCTGTGAGTTGAAGACAAGGATAAGTACACCAAGAAACCTTCCTTCTGCCCAGCAGACTGTCAGCCGACGCCGGCAGGAGAATGTAAAAGATGAGCACCATGCATTCTAGAAAAATTGTCATGGAAATTTCCTAGGAAAGGATGTATTGTATCCTAACGTAATCTGTAAAGGAAAAATGCCATTAATTGCTTAATGTTGCACTGTTGATGCATTCTCCATGATCAGGGTGAGAAGGAAAATTGATTTTTTTTTTTTTAATACAGCCGCGAACGTGGTTAGCATGGGATTAGAACTTTGACACGTATCTAACCATATATCATGTTAATGCTTTTTCAGTCTATCACATTCCAAGGCAGTAAGTTCCATTGTTTATAGCTCTGTTAAAGAGGAAATGCTATGCATCATTTGACTGAAAACATTTGCCAGCAATATTACAAGCCAGAAGCGCTTTGCTTCACATGACTGAAAACATTTGTCAATGATTTTATAATTATTGCCGCTAATGTAATTCAACTGGTGTGTTGTGAAGTACTTATCGAATGCTGTATTATTGTCCTTTAACTATCTTGTATAAATGAATCAGATCACCTCAGTCTGCGCTTTGCAAGTTAAGCAGATTTAGCTCTTTTAGACGTTCATCGTATTAATTGTTCCTTAGTCAGAGTATCGTTTTTGTCCCTCCTCCTTGCAACTTCCTGACTTCTCCATTTTTTTTCCCTTTTTTATTATTTATTTTGTTTTACCTTTTATATATATATATATATATATATATATATATATATATATATATATATATATATATATATATATATATATATATATATATATATATGGTGATCAGAGTTGAACATAACTCTCCAGATATAGGCATACTGATAAACTTTACAAGAGTAGGATGCAGTTTTCTTATTTGAATTGGAATGGAGACAGAGGCGGAAGGAGGCAGACAGAGGAGGAAGGAGGCAGACAGAAAAGGAAGGAAGCAGACAGAGAAGGGAGGTAGACAGGAGGAAGGGGGGTAGACAGAGGAGGAAGGAGGGTAGACAGAAGAGGATGGGAGTAGACAGAGGAGGAAGGGAGGTAGACAGAAAGGGAAGTAGCGGAAGAGGATGAGAGACGAGGAAGGAAGGGTGAGAGGGGAGACTGAACTCTGAAGAGAAGTGGAGGTGTGGAGAATGGGGGTCGGTAGGATGGAGGGGATAGAGGAAAGAAAGAAATACGTGATAGAAGAAGAAAGAGAAGAGAAGAAGAACAGAGGACGAGAAGTGGAGGTGCATGGGAGAGGGGAAGAGGGATGATGGGAGAGAGGGAGGAAGGAAGGGAGAGAAGGTTGGCAAGAGATGCAGTGGGATAGGAAACGGAATGGACGAAGTGGAGAGAGAGAGAGCGAGAGATAGATGGGGGGTGTTAAAGGAGGTGCAAGGAGAGAATGAGAGAAAGAGAGAAGGCGGGGTTGCGGGAGGTGGAAGGAGAGAGAGAGAGAGAGAAGGCGGGGTTGCGGAAGATGGAAGGAGAGAGAGAGGATCCTTGGAGTGAATGAGATGATGAAAGTAGGAGGAAGAAAGAAGGGAGGATGAGAAGAGGAGAGAAACAATGAGGACAGTGGAGGAAGAGGAGAATGGTGAATAAAGAAATGAAACGGGACACTGAACCCAGAGAAAAGGGAATGGAACAGAGATCGATTAAAACAGAGAGGAATAAAAGATGCTCTGATGAGTAAAAAAAATGGCTGAGAAGATAGGGGAGACAGAGTGAGAGAGAGAGGTTATTGAAGGAGAGTGAGGGTGGGGGTTTGGGGATTAAATGATAAATAGATGGCTTGAAAAAAGTGGCTAAATAAAGAACTGGTAAAATCTGAGGGTGGAAGGAATATGTATGAGAGAGAGAGAGAGGGGGGGGGGGTGCAAATAGAGGAGTAGAAATGAGAAAGGGGAGGAGAGAAAGGGCAGAAGCAAAGAATAAGATACATAGGGAGGAAGGAAGAAAGTGAAAGAGGAAGGGGGAGGGTACGCATAAAGAAGGGATACGACGAGAGAGAGAGAGAGAGAGAGAAACCGGAAGAGAGGTGTAGGGTAGCCAAAAAGGACAGACAGGGGAAGAGAAGGAAAGAAAAGTAAGAGTGGAAGAGGGAGGAGAAACGAGATATGATAATAAAAAAAACTCTTGAGAGAGAGAGAGAGACAGACAGACAGACAGACAGACAGAGTACGGAGTAGGTGAAGGAGGAAAAAAGGCTGTGTGAAGAAAGTAAGAACAGGGTGGGAGAGAGGGAGGGAGAGATGGAAATGTAGAAATGAATGACAGTGGTGAAGGAAAGAGAGCGAGAGAGAGGGGGGGGGAGAAAAGAAGGCAGCATAAAGGAATTTAAAAGAAAGGAGAGATGCTGACTGGATGGATGGGGAGGATGGACAGAAGGAAGGAGGGAGAGAAAGCGTTGGCCAAGTGAAGAAAGGAAAGAAGGCTGGCTGAAGGAAGTGAGAGGGAGGGATAGATGATTGAAGGGACGGATGGAGGGAATTATGTGTAAGCTAAGTGAAGGAAAAGAAAGAAGAAAGTGGGAAGGAAGGAGGTGGGGAGGGATGGAAGGAAGGATGGAGGTGTAGGAGGGGTGTAGTGACAAAGGTGGCTGCCCCTACCACCAACCAACGGCTGCCACTACCACAAAGACCACTATACCTCCTCCTCCCCCCCGCCCCACAGTCATCTCTCCCTCTCCTCTCTCCTCTCCTTCCTCCTTTCCCTTCTCCCTGGCCTTCCCTCCTTCCCTCCATCTTTCCTCTGCCCCCTTCTCTCTCATCTTCTTTCCCCTCTTCCCCCCTGTTGCTTCTTCTGTGCTGCCTTCTTCTTATACTCTGCTCCTCACCTTTCCCATGTCTCTCTGTCCTCCTGTCCTTAGTTTCATGCCCTCTCTCCTGCTTCCCTTATTCCACCTCTTCTTTCTTCCAGTGCCTTCCTCCCCCTCCTCCTGTCATCATCTACTCCCTCTTCGTTCTTTCCTTGCCCCATCCCCTTCTTTTTTCCCATGCCCTCTTCCCCTTTCCTCATTCTCCCCCCGTCCCTGCATCCTTCCCCTGTACCGTCTCTTCTCTGTCCTCATCCTTCCTTCTTTTCCTCCTTCCATCCTTCCTTCCTTCATCCATCCATCCATCCATCCATCCATCCATCCTTCCTGCCTTTCTTCTTCCATCCTTTTCACCTTCCTTCCTTCCTCTCTTTTCCCTCCCTCCCTTCTTCTGTTTCCCTTCCTTCAAATCATCCATCTTACCCTGACTTGGTCTAATCTCTCTAACCATTTTGTTCCTACTTTATCCTGCATTATTCCTCGTATCTCCTTCAGTTTTCCCCTGTCTTCCCTCAGTATAAGTTCCAACATTATCCCAACTGCATGCTGTCCTACCGTGCCCTGCTTTACTGTACTCTACTTGGTTTTGATATACTGTATTACTGTGCTGTACCGTTTTACTTACGTCTTTATACCCCTCTTCTCCCCTGCCTTGATGTCACCTTGCTGTACCCTATACCCCACCCTCCCTTGTCTGCCCTACCCTACCCTGCTTTTGCTTTACCTTACCTTACCTTACCAAAGCCTACCTTCCCCTCCCTTCCTCTTTTTTCAAGTTTACCTACCTCTTTCTGACCTCCCCCCCCCCCCCGTTTATCCTTTTCCCTAACCTGTTTGTACCCTTTCATCTTTCCTTCTGTCACTCTCACGTCATCTCTACACTTTACCTAACCCGTTCAGCCCGAGGAAGTATTTTGTGTTTCATTCAGGTTCTCACCTCTCCAGACGATTATAAAGATCGCAGTGAAGGTTTTCGATATTTATCTGTCCAAATTTATCCTTTTTCCTTCCTTTTTTGATTTTGCTATATATATTTCTTTTCCTTGTTTTCGTTGTCCATTCTTAATATCTCCCGTCTATCTTCACCTCCCCTCTTTACCTATTTAGTTTACCAGATTTCAATTTTCCATTCAGTCATATATATATATATATATATATATATATATATATATATATATATATATATATTTGTATGTATGTGTGTATTCACGTGTGTGTGTGTGTGTGTGTGTGTGTGTATGTTTCTTTTTGCTTTTTTTTTTTCAGGTTATTCATATCTTTCCCCGTTTTTCTTCCCACCTCTCTTCAGTATGCTCTTCACCTCTTTACTGTTTGCGCTTACTACATCTGAGAATTATATCCATACCGGTATTGAAACTGTCCATTGTGAAGATACAACATGTATTTGGTGTGAGTCCAAGTCTGGCCGAATTAACCTTCAGATGACAACAGAAATCTTATTTTATTATTACTCGCTTAAAGGCCGCCTTCGGCGTCCTTCGCACAGTGTCAAGTCTATTCCTATCTTCAGTCGAAAGGTAACAGAAATTTAAAGTACTCATGCCATGAGCGAGACGGAGCGAGGAATTATTCCTTATTTTTATCTTGCCGGAACACCCGTTGAGAAAAGAGAGAGAGAGAGAATGAGGCAGGATAGTCATGTTTGCTATTATACTAAATTATGCTATACTATTATTCGATGCAATAATACTATACCATATAATACCATTATACTATATTTGAAGCAAAGGCCAGAAATGAGTCATAACTCGGGAACCTGTGGCCCGATTGGACTGGAAATTGTATTATTCTTCAGGTTATAGCATTTTGACGGTACCTTGCTCTAACAAAAATTGCTCTACATGCGCCCGTTTTGGCTGTGGTACGGTAACAAACATACAGAAATCGGATCATTATAATATAGATTATTATTATTATTATTATTATTATTATTATTATTTATTATTATTATTTATTATTATTATTATTATTATTATTATTATTATTATTATTATTATCATTATCATTATTGTTTCACTCATTTCAAATGTCAGGACGAACATGCCTAGCCCCGGGCTCCTACGCTCCTCATGGGGCAACACAGGAGTATACTTGTATGATGGTTGGTTGGATTATTATTATTATTATAATTATTATTATTATTATTATCGCATTAAGCTCTTATTCACCTTAGAAATTACCTCTCGTCGTCTGTGTCTTCATAAACACTTTTGACAAACGAAATCTGAAATATCCCTAGCTACCGGCAGACAACTATATTTACCTTATGAGTGGCCTCTCGTCGTCGTAGGATTAAATATTCTGAATGTGTATTCTTCCTTATGAACAATTCACAGCACAGAAATAAAGTTACACCATATCCATTACCCACACCATGCCAGGCCTCTTTCTCATACCAACACCACATCTCTGACCCCCCAACCCCTCGTCATTACCTTTCCCCCTTCCTCCCCTCCCACCCCACTACTACCACCCCTCTTAAGCCTCTTCAACTTGCCGTTACCCTCCCCACGGCACTCATGTTCTCTTCACTTATGGGTTTTTCGTAATCTCTAATTTTAATTCCTAAGAGTCATTGTCCCTTTCAGAGCCCTCCCCCCCCTCCTTTTTTTTAATACCTTTTGCGTATACCATATCTCAGCCCACTACCCATTCCGCACCATTTCCTACCTGTACCACATATTTATGCACACCCTCACTACCACTCCCGTGCCACCCCATCTCCTTAACCATTCTGCACCACCATAACTACTTCTGCTATCCCTCCCATTGCTTGACACATTTTGCAAAGTTCCTTCTACCATGCCATGTCTTGACTCCGGCATTTACAGTTTTCCAACCCCCCACCACCCGTCCTCCTCCCCTATCATTGCCATACTACAATCACCACGCCTATCATCCCAGCCCAATACCTTTTCCAATCCTCTTCCTTCTATCCATACCATATCACAACCCCCTCCCCCAGTCATTGCCTTTCCTAATGTTGCCCATCACTCCTCCTGCCACTCTTAACGCCCCTTCAGTCCACCGTTACCCTCCCAGCAGCACTCGCCCTTTGGTTCTCTTAGTTTTTCTTAATCCTCACTTTTAATTCCTGCTTCTCATTGTACCTTTCAGAGACCTCTATTTTGCAGCCGTCTCAGCCTCCCACACGCCAACCGGTCCCTGCTTTCAGTCCTGTTGCAGCCTCTCTCCTCAGTAAAGGGTCGTATTATTGGGGGATTAGGAGTCTCCGTGTTAGTTTTTCCTGCCAGTTTATTTTTGCATATGGCGCGTTGGTATCATCTTTTGTGTTATCCATGCAAACTTTGTTGATGCAGTATTAAAATTATTTAAAAAGCACAATAAAATATTTAGGTGTAATATAGATATTAGTACCGGTACAGTACTAAGGAAAAGGTGACAGCCTGCTAAATTTAGGAGAATACTGTCTTATGAGGCTCGTAGTACGTCTTCATTACCACTTTATTTGTGTAAGCTACATGACCCGTCGGTATTGTGTTGTATCTAACGTAGGCATAATATGTCGATGTTAAAAAGATACCCTGTGCCGTATTTTCGTTTGAATAGGAGGATCCCTGACACTTCTTCCCTACCATTATATATCTGTTTTTAAGTGGCATGTTGATGTTCTCTTGTGTGTAATACATGCACTCTGTGTTGACAGTAAAAAAAAAAAAAACGTACAGTGAATTATATGCAAGAGAACAATAAATGGTAATATGTTAATTAATGTAAAAAAAGAAATGTGTTAGAGAAGCTCACAAGTCCACGAGGACGAAGCCCCATCATATCCTTGAGCAGCTCTTATCATTTTTTTACAAGCTTTCCACGGCCTCTGTTCAGCCCTTCATAGCCCTCTACGAGTCCATCCTCTCCTCTCCCCTGTCCTTCCCAGCCATCCTCTTCTCTTGTAACCCCTCCAGCCAGAAGACGTGTTTCTTTTTTATTCTTGTTTTTTCTTGGTGATTTTATTCAGCTTTGGAGAGACTTTCCGAACTGTTGATGGTTAGATATAGCCTTCTTTAATTCCCTGCAGTATGAGAAGGCTTTCCTAAGTTAGAAGCGTCCAGGCGTAGCAAGACTAGAATGAAATTATATGATCATAATTCTTTCCTAAGTTAAATAGAACCGCCCCAGAGCAGCAAGAAAGATACGAGTATAATGTCATACGAGAAAGCCCTCCTCAGTAAACTAAACCATCCAAGAGTAACAAGAATTAAATGAAAAAGAAGTATGTTATAGAAGTGGGGTGGTTAGTTCCCTTATCACCTCTCCTTCCCGACCCACTTCCTGCAGCCCTCAACACCCCTCACTCTTCACCTCTCATCTCTACCCTCGTCACCATTCTCTTACCGTCGTCGCTCTTACTACTATTTTTTGTTCGCTTTTTCGCTTCTAGATCTCCAAGTACAAGTCCACTTCTCAGTCCATATAACAGCCCTTTTAACACTCGTAGACTCCTATGACCCACTTCCTGCAGCTCTCAACAGCTCTTACTCTTCACCCTTCACATCTACTTTCGTCACCACCCTTGACCCTCGCCCCTCTTACCTCCATTTATTTTATCGATTTTTAATATTCTTTTTTCTTAAGTAAAAGCCCATATGACAGTTCTGACTAGTTATTACCGCACCCACAGGGGAGAGGAGGAGGGCAAACCCAGCACAGTATGTCCCTAACTGGGTCACTCACTCAGTCACTGTACTGTTTTGAAGGATGAGGTCCCCGGCCTTATGGGTTTTAGGTACTGGTGGATATTATTAGCGGTGTGTGTGGTGTGCGTGTTGGGTGTGTTTGGGGTGTCTGAGGTACGTCCAGTATATGTGGTGTGCATCATGTCGATTGCATATCTGTGTCGAGCCGGAATAGCCGCAAATATGACGCACAGGAGCAGGGCAGAGCTCTGGGCAGTTAGCTGCGCTGGCCAGCCAGCGACCCAAATGGGTGTCATCAAAGTGCCTAACCAGCAAATAATTTTTTTTTTTCCCCTTCAGAATATTGCAGGGGTGAGTGCGGCCACCAGAGGTGCCTTTTGTCTTGTTTTTTTACCCCATATTTTATCTCTGCATTTCTAACACTCATAGCCTAATATTCCTCATCCGAAATCTCTTCGTGGCTTTCACCAAAGTTCCATGCATTTTACCGACCTATATAGTATACCATCCATTATTTGATCACAGCTCACTTCCATCCCTCATCCCACCCCTCCTGGTAAGCCTTGTTCTGACCCCAATCCTCGCCTTCGTCGTAGTCTTCTCATTAACTCAATTTCTAGCTCTTTTCGTATCCTTTATCGTAGTCCTTATTCAACGTCATCATCTAGCCTTCAACCTAGACCTTGTACTGGCTTTGTTATTATTATTATTATTATTATTATTATTATTATTATTTGTAGCTATTGTCTCATCCTGGACCCTTGCCCTTATTCTGCCTCACCTCAGTCTTCGTTCCCGCCTTCCTCTCTTCACTCTACACCTCTATCCTCGGAACAACAGAGTATGCCCTTGTTTTTCACCTCCTCGCTCGCACCTCACAGGAAACCGGTTAGTGCAAAGTATGTGATACTTCAGCGAACCGCAGTATCAACATATTACCAGTACGTAATAGTAAATGTCGAATTATGAAGGTGCACGAGAAAAGTGTACAGAGAAAGTTATTTTTAGTTGTTAAAATGTTTGTGAATACTGTGTTGAAGTGGGGAATAATTGGAGCTTTGTTGAATGAAATTCCTGCTGCCAGAGAGAACCCTTTATTAAAGTTATTTATTGCCCTTTGTTACCTGGCACACATCACCTGCAGCTTGTTTTATCATATGACTGTGTGCATGTACAGCGTGTGTATATGTAATGCTTAGCTTACTTTTGTTAGATTGTAAATACTGGGCACTGTATACAATATATGCTGTATATTTTGTGTGTAGTGTGTGAAGGAATGCTAATGTATATGTATATTGGCTGTGTGTTTACATAAGCACGGCTGAGTATGTGAATTTATGCAAAAAATTTGTTGACAGATTCTTCTTCTTCTTTTTTTTTTCTTTTCTTTTTTTCTGTTTGTCCCTTTTCAGTAAGATTCTTTAGTATCGGCGTCGAACTTTGTAACTGTTGGACTAAGGAGCAAATCATTGTCCTATACTGGGAGCTCGTGTTTCCAATGTATTGCTGTACAGTATGCGGCGCATAACTATTCGCATCCCCAAAAGAGTATTCTGTGAAGATAATACGGTATGATTTAACCTGGTCTTGACTGTTAGCTACATACTGTGCCATAGACTGCTAGAACGGTAGGTACTTTAATTCCATTGATAAGAGAATTTATGATTTACTTTATGAATAATGGGCTTTTTCTTCTTATTTTTGTTGTTACAATTGGCGTTCTTTCCAGGCCCTCTCCCCAGCCTCATCCCAGCTTTGCCTTGCCCTCTCTCAGCCCTGCTCAGTCCACTCCGACCCTACTCAGCCTTCTTCCAAACCTCCCCTGCCCTCACCTAGCCCTCTCCCTCTACTCACCCAGCCGTGCCCTGCCCTCAATTGGCCCCATAGCCACCCCAGCCCTCTCTCCCTGTGTGGTGTGGTGAGGCCTGGACCACCTTGACGGACCCGCCCCTTCACCTCATAATTGCTTCACTCACGCTCGTAACCTATCGTGTGTGTGTGAGAGAGAGAGAGAGAGAGAGAGAGAGCGCAGGCTGTTCATGTTCCCCTCATTTCACACATACTTTATTAGTTTTTCTTCCTGTCGTGTGACCCTGCCTTTTATTTTTTATTGCTCTCTCTCTCTCTCTCTCTCTCTCTCTCTCTCTCTCTCTCTCTCTCTCTCTCTCTCTCTCGACCTTTCCTACTGTCCTCTTTTCTTCCTCCCTTCCCTTTTCTGCGTCCCCTTCCTCTCCCTCCTACTTTCCTCCGTCCCCTTCCTTTCCCTTCCAACTTTCCTCCACTCCCTCATCTCCTTCTCTTTCACATTTACCTTCCTTTCCTTTCTTCCAGCCTCTTCTCATTCTTTCTCCTTCGTCCTATTTCATTGCCTTTTATTTTCTTCTATTCTCCCTTTCCTTTTCTTTCCTCCGTCCTTGCCTTCCTATCCCCTCTCCTCCCCTCCCCTCTCGTTTCCTTTCCTCGCCCTCCCTTCCCTTTCCTTTCCATTCCCTCACTTTTTTCCTCTCTCTCCTTCCTTTTCTCTCCCTTCCCACCACCCGTTACACTCGTCAATGTGTGATTAATTATGTGACGTCACGACAGCCTTGAGGGTTAAGGGGTACGGGAACACACAATTTTCTCTCTGTCTGTCTGTCTGTCTGTCTCTCTCTCTCTCACACACACACACACACACACACACACACACACACACACACACACACACACACACACACGCACGCACGCACGCACGCACGCACGCACACACACACACACACACACACACACACACACACACACACACACACACACACACACACACACACACACACACACACACACACACACACACACACACACACACACACTCTTACACGTTCATGTGCATATTATTTTCCTTCCAACACTTCATATATCATCTTTCATTCCTCCTAGCATTTATATTTTCCGTTTTCAGTTCTAAGTTATTTAATTCCTCATTATTATTTCATATTTTCTATTTTGCTTCGGTCATATTTCCGTATTTGATCCTACGTCTTAACCTGTCTTCCGATATTAAGGGCGACAGTACCAATAAAATGCCTAAATGAGCTTGTTTTTGTACTCATCTTTTTGTTTTATAATCATTCTTCACCCTTCTCTCCTCAGCTCTGCCTACCTTCCTCTTTGACTTTCCTTCAACCTGTGTTCCCTGTTTCTTTCCCTTCTTTATCTTTTTTCTTTCCCCTTCCCTCTCTGGTAGTGTTTCTTTTCAACTGCATTTTCCGTGTTGTTATCCTGTTATGCCTCGTAATTCTTTCTTTCCCACTGTCGTTTTCCCCTCCTCCTCCCTAGTTTCCCTTCCCCTCTTCCCTTTCCCCTTTGCTTCCCCCTTGATGTATATACCCCATCTCACTCTTTCCCCTGTTCATTTTTACCCTTCCAGTCCCCTCCCTTTCCTTTCATGTTCATTTTCTGTGTCATTATCCCTTTCTTTTCTGCATTCGCCACTCGTCCCTTCTTTCCCCTCCCATCTTGTTCTCGCTTTCTCCTCTTTCCTTCGTTTTCTCCCTTCTTTCCCTCGTTTTGTTCCCTTTTTCTCTCTCCCATCCTCCTTTCCTTTTCCTCTGTGTTCTCCTATGTTATTCCTTCTATTCCGTGATCCCTCCTCCTCTAGTTTCCTCTCTTCACTCTTCCATCTCTTCCCCCTAATTCGTTCTTTATTCCGCAATTTTCCCCTCCTCTTTGCCTTTGTGTTCTCTTCCCTGCAGTTTTTCCCCTCTTCCCTTTCCTCCCCTCTCTTCATTTTTTGCCCACTCTTCTCTTCCCTCCAGCTCTGTTTCATCTCATCATTCTTTCTGTTTGTATCTGTCTCCATTTTCTTTCTCTTTTCTCTCCTTCCCCTCTCTTTTCCATTTCTTTTTTTCTTTCCCTTTCCATTCTCTTTTCTTCCCCTCTTCTGTTTCTTTTTATTTCCCTCCCCTTTCCAGTTTCCTTTTCTTCCCCTCTCCCACCTTATCTTGTATTTCTGTCCTCTCTCCTTTCCTTTTCTTTTCCTTTCCTTTCTCTCAACAAAAATCCATAACTCCATTCCCCCCCCTTTCCCCTCCCCCATTCTCTTGGCGTCTCCTCTCCTCTCTCCCCTATCTCCTCTTTTCTATCTCCATTTACACATTCTCTCTCTCTCTCTCTCTCTCTCTCTCTCTCTCTCTCTCTCATTCGTCCATCCCCCTCCCTCCCCCATCTAATATCTTCACGAGCCTCCCCTTCCCTCCCTCTCCTCACCTTTCTTATCCTCTTCCGTCCTCGTACACTCGCACTCCATATCCGTGTCTCTCAATTCCTCGAACTACTCTGTCTCTCTTTTTCTCCTCTCTCCTTTCCTTTGCCTTTCTACTCTCTCTTATCCCCTCTCTAGCTTCTCCTTTCCCCTCTCTCTTTCCCTTCCCTATCCTCCTTGTCCTCTCCTATCTTCTTCCGTTCCTTACATACCCTCCCCCATTCTTTAACCTTCCTAGCCCCTCGTTTTCCCTCTCCCCATTCCCATACCTCTGCTCCCCTGCATTCCCTCCCCTCATCCTTCCCTCCGCTTTATACAAAACCCCTCCTATTTCCCCTCTTTCCCCCTCCCTCTCCTCTCCTATTATCCAGTTTCCCCTCCCATGCATTGACCCCCAAAAAATAATAAATGAGAAATCCATATAAACGCTTCCCCTTCAAAATGGGTGTTAATTTTGTGTGAGAGTTTGTGATGAGGGGACTTACGTGCAGCAGCTGTCGATAGGAGGGAGAGAGAGAGAGAGAGAGAGAGAGAGAGAGAGAGAGAGAGAGAGAGAGAGAGAGAGAGAGATGTGAGAAGTGAGAGAGAGAGAGAGAAGTAGGAGTTAAGAGGAAAGTAATCTGAGAAGGAGAGGTGCATGATGAAGTGTGGAGAGAGAGAGAGAGAGAGAAAGAGAGAGAGAGAGAGAGAGAGAGAGAGAGAGGAAGGGGAAGGGGAGTGGGAGGGAAGGTGTTTATAGGTCTCTTTTATTCTCAATGGCTCCACTTTTTTTCGCCGTTGTTAATCGTTTGAGGCCTGTTGTTTTCACTGTTGTTTTTAGTTCATCTCAGGTATTCATTCTCATTGTATCTTATTATCTGCCCGTCGTTCATTGTATATTTTTTTTTTTAGTGGGAGAGGCAATACAGATGAGGACAAAAGTGTACCTGATATTTCACCTCTTCTCACTTTTCTCTGCTGGCTAACATTGCTACACTGAGTTAGGTTTGGTATGGTTCTCTGTCCTCAGATTATTCCCTTCGGTATGGTGTGACAGGGAAGAAAGTGACGGTCATGCCCTGAGTGTGAAGTAGTTGCAGCGAAATAGTAGGCATGCTTTAGTCTCTGGCTGTAATTCATCCGCCTTGTAACTGTTATCGATACAAATACTGACAGCTGCAGTCGTCAGCGACAGCTGCAGGAGAATGACAGGTGTAGCATAAGGCAGGAGTGATTCCATAGACAACGCGGTTAGGGTACTAGCTTAAGATTGCCATACAGTAGTAGTGGTAATAGTAGTAGTAGTGGCATTATTACCAGTAGTAGTAGTAGTAAGAAATATAAAATAATGGTGCAAGCATACTTACCGGTATCGTAGGCCTATCTAAAAGTTAGATAGCTTTTCAGGAGTAAAAATAATAATGAACCTAATAATGCAAATGTTATGGTTAGTAACGACATTAATAACGTTAAAATATTTGCCTCGTTACCATAGTACGTGCTGTACCATATCATAGATAAATAATCGCTGGTAGCATGACAGTAGCCTACTTAGATTATGAGAAAGGAGTAGTAGCAGCAGTAACAGCAGGAGTAGTAACAGTAGCGACAAGAGCAGTAACAGGAACGGCAAGAGAGTAGCAGTAACGGTAGTGACCGTGGGTAGTCGTGTGTATCCAGATAAATTACTCGTCTCCTCAACTCATGCAGTTGTTAAAGGAGGCCAGGAGGCGGGGTTGGGGAAGGGGCAGAGGGAGGAGGGGAAAAGTGGCGGGGTAGGGGTTCAGGCGGAGGATGAGGAGGGGGAGGAATTGGACGGCAAAGGGAGAAGAGGTAGGTGCAAAGAGGGAGTGGCAGGGGAGAGGCACTGGGTTAACAGATGGGGATGAGGTTGGACGAAGAGGAAAAGTGAAGATAGGAGAAGTGGGGGGCAAATACTCGTGTGTGTGTGTGTGTATATATATATATATATATATATTTATTTATATATATATATATATATTTATATATTTATTTATATTGATATTGAAAGGAATTATAAAAAGTGGTGCAAGGAGATTGGATGTAATGAAGTAGTGGGAAAAGGAGTTGATTTGAGAGAAGACAGCATGCATTAGAAAGTAGGAGAGAGAGAGAGAGAGAGACTTCGAGCTAATTGAACAGATCGCACAGACCATGCCGTCCCAACGAGACGGTCCAGTTTCAGCATTGAGCAATAATAATTGCCCTTGTTACAATATGATTATATTTGGAAAGTACGAGAGAGAGAGAGAGAGAGAGAGAGAGAGAGAGAGAGAGAGAGAGAGAGAGAGAGAGAGAGAGAGAGAGAGAGAGAATAAAAGGACATAGGAATTATATAGACTGGAGGGGAGGGATGGAGAGGAAGGTGAGAGAGAGGGAGGGGTTCAAGAGATGTGAAGGGTGAGGGAGGGGAGGAACTGGGGGGGAGGTAGATGTGAATGGCGTCTGTGAATGCTGTATGGTCGAGATTCACCAACGCTCAGCTTGGATTCTCGCTATTATGGTTGTGTATGGCTTGGGTCCCTCATGTGTCAGTTCGTGCCAGCTTCCTCTAGGCTATAGATACAATGGACGATCAATATATTTATCAATAATCATATGTCATTTGTGAGGACCGAGTGGTGGAGAGAGAGAGAGAGAGAGAGAGAGAGAGAGAGAGAGAATGTTAAGCACGGTAACGGATAATGTTTTCTTAGTTAACCAGAATATCAGTTGTAATGCACTTATTTTAAAAATCAGTATAGTAGCTATATTGCCTACTCCATATTTTTCATATTAGGTAGTGTAGGTTGTATATACTATGAAACTTATACAATATGGAACTTACTTCATGGCATTTAATTTTTTTCCAGGTAAGCGAAGAGTTGCCCGGGTGAAGTCAGCTGAAGCACCAGGTAAACGTACTGAATTAGAACAGGTTATATGCAGAGAGAGAGAGAGAGAGAGAGAGAGTGTAGTGGTGTATAACAAATTTAAAATGAGAATTTTTCCTGATTGCTAGTATGAAGGCTTTTAAAATAATAATAATAAAAAAAGGAAACAGAGAAATTGAAAGTAAGGTCAGGGACTGGAATGTTTGAGAGTGCTTCGAAATTAGGCTAATTGCTGGGAAAAATCCACTCGGTTTTGTGTCACTCAAGTAAAGAGAAACGGAGAGAGAATGGAGGGAGGTAAGGAAGGATGGTGGGGAATGGCTAGAAGAGGAATTTGGAGGTAGGTGTAGGTAAAGTGGAAAGACTAAAGGGAGGGGAAGGGGAGGTAGATTAATAGGTAGATACTGAAGCTGTCATCAGTAGAACAAGTAACAAAGTAGATCATTGCAGTGACATTGCACGCTTGGTTAGTAGGTAATGAAGGTACTGAGATAGGGAATGTGAGAGGAGTGTGATAGTAAGGGTAGGTCTAATATAGGTTGACGGGCTGCGAGGAGTTTGTTGAGTAATAGGAGGACTCAGTAAGTATCATGTAGTATTGGTAGTTATTGTAGGTAATGGGGTAATATGAAAGGGAAATATCGGTATTTTGTGAGGTAGATAGATAGATAGATAGAGAGAGAGAGAGAGGTTTGGTGGGTACTGAGAGAGGGGGGTGGAGGGAATAATGATAACAAAGAAGGTATGGACAGTAGGCTTATTAAGTTACTTAGGTACCGAGATAGGGATAGGGAAGTAGGTAATTTGAATAGGTAGGTAGTGTAGATAGGCTTGAGAGGAGGGGAAGTAGACAGTACACTGCCCCTTCCCTGCTCCTCCTTGTCCCCTTCCCTCTCCCATCTCCCGTCGCCTCCCCTCCCCCTTTCATACAGCCTCTCAGCTCGCTCGGAACCTCTGCTGTAGTGAGGTGAAAGTCATAATGCTCCTTTCCCTTTCTGTAATCTCTCTCTCTCTCTCTCTCTCTCTCTCTCTCTCTCAAAATTCATGGAACTAGTTTATTTTACTGGTGCCTTGTTTTCCTTATCAAAAAGTCCTTCTCTCCTCTTGTCTTTATTCTGGTCAGTTTATTAAGGTCATTGTTATTCAGGCGTTGTTATCGACCTTGCCATTGTAACCTGAATATTTGTTATCGCCTTTAATGCCACTTTAATTTTGCTTGGTGTATTATCTCTATCTGATTAGTTCGTATCTTTGTGCAACTCTCTCTCTCTCTCTCTCTCTCTCTCTCGTCTGCCTCGCTTTCTTCCCTTTCCCTCCTTTCAACCCTTCTTTCCTCTCCCAGTACTAATCTTTTCCTCTCTTCCTTTTCTCTGCCTCCTGCCTCTCTTCATTTGCTCATTTTTTGTCTCCACACTATTGCCTTTGCTTTCTTCAGTCTTTCTTCCCCCCCCCCCCATCTTTCATTTCTCCCTCGTTTCCTCCTGTCCACTCTATTCCTTTTCTTTCTCCCCATGGTTTATCCTCTCTGCCCCCTTGTCACCCCCACCTCTATCTCTCTTCCCTTTCCTGTAAACTCCTTCCCCTCCATTCTTCCTTGCCTGTCTCGTTTTTCCTTCTTTATTCCCCTCTCTGTGCCCTCTCTTCGCTTCTCACTATCTGTCCTTTCCCCTCGGGTTCCTCTTGTCTCCCATCTCCACTTCAGTCCCCCCTTCCCCCCTTCACTTACCAGCTACGTCACGTCCCCTCCTCTCATCCACGCCCCTCCCCACCCCTCCCTTCCCTCAACCCCACCCACTACGTTGATGAATGGACAATTACTTGGTTGGCCAGACTCTCACACACAGCCCAGCCCTCACACACACACACACACACACACACACACACACACACACACACACACACACACACACACACACACACACACACACACACACACACACACACACACACAACCATAGAGAGAGAGAGAGACCATATATACAGTACTATCACACATCGTCTCAGAATGAACAGCTCTTGATTTAACTTATTATTATTATTATTATTATTATTATTGCATCAAAGGTACAAGTTTTGCATATCTCAACCGCGGATTTATTCTCCTGTGCATTAAAATAGCAAGTTACCTGTGTGTGGTGAAACTGATGAGTGCGTTTGCAAGAAAATGTTTATGCGGTGATGTCACATTGCATATTAACCTTGGGTACGGTAAGCTGACTTGAGAACTTGCGTCAAGGACATCTTAGTCACGTAATAAGATGATGCAGTGATACCTCCAGTCTTGCAGGTGCTACATTCACAGACTTTAGATTGATTCAATGTCGTAACGTAGGATTTGTTTTCCTGGCACAGCAAGAGAAATGGAAAACTTCTGCACTCTCCTTTCATCAGTTCTTCATGCAAAACTAAATAGGTCAAGCATGATCATTCTCCTGTTGTAACTAAGTGTGGGTTTTGTAGGAGGGACGGGAGACGAAAAATGTTGCACTTTCTCGGTCTATATATTTTTTTTTTTTTTCTAGCTCGGTGGCAGAATAAAATACTACAACCGGACGTCCTTTCCGTAGCACATTTTCTTGTTGCAGCTCAGCATTGAAGATGGAGGGATGGCAGATTTAGGTAAATTTTAATTGGACAAAGTATCTCACCTATCTAGCGATAGTCTCTTGATACAGCTCAGTCAAGACGGAAGGATGACTGTTTTAGGCCAAGTCATACTGAACAGAGTATAGTTGTCTCAGCCATAGCGATAAACCACAGCAGTGTCGCGGTGTTTGTGTGTCATGCTGTGGTCTGTCACACTTCGGTGCCAGCGGTCACCGACAGCTGTGGCTTGTCTCTTTCATCCACTGTAGGGCGTTTTGTTCTCACCTGTGTAGTATCCCGAACACCTTCCAGATAAGTTGATATCACAACGTAGCCAGACTAGAGTGGTGACTCGACTACTGACCAAGGAGTCTCATTCCTGCCTGGTGAATAAGACTTAAAATTTCACACAAGTAAGACTTTGTGTACAAGTTATGAGAGTGGTCTAACTCCCTCAGTTAGAAACAAACCGACAGTAATCACATATCGGTCTGTAATTTGAACATTCGTAGTATGATCCGTGTTGCTTAATTTCTGTATGTAGATGATAATAATAATAGTGCTTCCGTCAACATATTTTTTTTCTATGATGTAATCTCAGTTACCTTTTAAAAGGCCAGCCAGCCAGTCTGACAATCCGTTTTCTGTGTGGTGGAGGCTGAAATTGACACCAGAGAAAACGTCTGGTTTCAGCCTTGGAAGGCCAACTATATTATCCCAAAGCTTCAACACACACATTCCCAAAAGTCCAAGAATATAGAGGTTTTATTAAATTATTATTGCAAGATATAAACTGATACAATTTTATTCATCACCAAAAGTAGACCGAGGGTGTTTTCACCATTACATGAAATTATAAGGCAACGAAAATGGGAAACGGGGAAATAGAGCAGTTTTTGTTTTCTATTCTGATCAAGGTGCATGTTCATAACAAGACTTACGATCATTTCTCTTCCCTAACTAGATTTTTTTTTTTTTTCCGGGAAGAACAGGAGGAATGGGAAGCTTTTTCGCTCTCCTTTCGTTTTTCATCCTTCAAACCCAATGGGCTAAACTTATGATCAGTTTACTCGTAAGTGACATTCGCTTTTGCAAGAATACAAAGATACATGGGGGGAGTCAGTATTTTCCTTGTCTTTCCTGGGTAAAAAACGAAGTCTCAGTATTTCCTTGTCCATCCCGTTTAAGCAAATCACATAAACTACTCTTAATGGATCGTAAATTTGCTTTTGGCCTCTTCAGTCTGGTGTCACATTTAAAATATTTTATCATACTAATACAAGATTAACTTTGGAGAGATATCTTGAACTACAGATGGTAGATAATTATTGCAATATGTAATACATTCATTGCAGCAGGACTAGTACAGTTAATAGTATATATCGTGTGAAGGTAACAAGATTAAAATAAAAAATACATCTCCAGATTGAAGGGGTTACTTTGGACTTAGTTGTAACTTGGGATCATACTCATATTCTTGGTAGCTCAGGAGGCTCTAGCACCTCCTTCTTACAATTACATTTCTACGTAGGTCACGTAATTTTCTTGTTTATAGCTGTTTTTTGCCGTCATTGTCGACATTAAAAAGTTAAAGGTAACATAAAATAGAATAAGGTGTTATATGCAAAGTTAATAGCAAAAAAGAAAAAAAAAATGCTAGTGAGCCTGGGTAACCAAGGAGAACACAGAACCTTAAAGCAGCAGTAGCATTAGGTTATCCCACAAGGCCCATGAATGATCAGTGTGGTGTTTGTGTAATGATGTGGTCGTCAGCCGGTACTGCTGAACCCACACAACTGATACCACACCACTGATACCGCCACACACACACTCACCACACACTCTTCACTCCCCCACGTCCCTTTTTATTACATATCTTTCTTATATATTTTCTCCAGTGTACCATCAGCTGATGCAGGTCTTATTCTAGGGGAAGAATGAGACAGCATAAATTTTCTGACAATAATAATTGTGTAACTTATCTGATTGACATTAATCTCTCTTTCTCATTATGTAATTTACCTTACTCAGGCATTCCGGTAGAGAGTAAATCATTATGACCGCATTTATCCTCTGACGTGACGGAAGAAAGTGTGACTGTGATGTGCGCATATTTTGAATACCAAAGAAAATATAGAAGTTGCAGTTGGATATTAATTTGTCCCTTTTCGTCTGATTACTTTTGATTATGAAGATAGTAAAGGTCATAGAACCTTCCCTTCTCTAATCTGAAACCTTTAATCTGCCTCAATTCTCCTTGTGCTGTTGATGCATAAATATATTTTAATAAACTAATTGATGATTATGAAATGCGGTTAGGCGAAATATTTCCCCTACGCGAGGTCTCTGCTAAGCTGGAGACAATCGTCTGGTAATATAGATAGATAGATATGTATGTATATTTTCGCACTGGTCTTGATGTTGTGTGTCTGTCCATTGTGTGATGCCTTATTCGGTGTCCTATCCTAGGTGGTTGGGACCAAATACCTCGGTGTAATCTCATATATATATATATATATATATATATATATATATATATATATATATATATATATATATATACAGTATATATATATATATATATATATATATATATATATATATATATATATATATATATATATATATATATGTGTGTGTGTGTGTGTGTGTGTGTGTGTGTGTGTATCATCGCACTGAAGTCTTGATGTGTATCTGTCCATTGTGTGATGCCTTATTCGGTGTCCTATCCTAGGTGGTTGGGACCAAATACCTCGGTGTAATCTTATCCTGCCTTTCCTAAGCTGAATGAAATCGTCTGACAGTAGCAAGACAAATAAGAATGACGTCATGGTAGTGAAGGCATGATGTGCTGTATCTGTCCATTGTGTGAGGCCTGATGCCTGGGTCTCATCCTGGGTGGTTGGGACAAAATACCTCAATGTAATCCTATCCCGCCTCAGCTGCAATCCATCACTCCAACCCAATCCGCCGCACCGCATACACTCCTGTACTTACTACACTACGCACTCACCCAGCAAAGAATTCAGAAAGCACTATAGTTATTGTTGTTGTTTTTTTCACTTTGTTCCAGATTTTCTTCTTCTTGAAGCTTGTTTTACTTAACCCAGTGTCAGAATTAGACAAAATTGCGGCACTACATAACTTCTGTAGCAATTTTTCGTGACTTCCATCATATTCCAGTGTTAATCTGTTGTCATCATCCACCATTCAAAATAGAGAGGTGACAATTTTTATGCCAAGTTATAGTAAAGAGTGTAGTAGAATATATACAATTACGTAAGAGTTTCAGAATATATTACAAGTGCACGTGATCTGTCTAATGTCCATAGCCTCTAGGAAAATGCAACCTCGTGGTCGGGACAGCTTTATTCTTCTGTGTGAGCAAATGCCAGCTGACAGAATTCGGTTGAGAATAAATCGCAACAACCTGAGTGTAAAACCTGTCAGCGTTAACCCATCGTCATTATGTTCAGCAAAAACCAGACAGTCTGGTTAAACTCCGAATATGTCATTCGAAGCTAGGATTGTTAATAGCCCTGGAAATCCATGATGAAATATACCCAGTATATATATATATATATATATATATATATATATATATATATATATATATATATATATATATATATATATATATATATATATATATATATATATATATATCTCCCATTGGAGCCCAATGTCCTCAGTATTGGACAGAACTGGGAATTTTCAAATCTTAATAGAGTAGGGAACCCCTGGGTAGGAACCTATGAGCTTCGCGACTGTAAGCCGATAGGCGGAGGGCGGTACGCTCAGTACCCTCCCAGTGCAATGCCTCGCCCAGCAACTCTGGGATCCAATGGGATATATATATATATATATATATATATATATATATATATATATATATATATATATATATATATATATATATATATATATATCAGCCGTTGTGTGTCCACTGCAGGACCGGCCTATCCCGACCGAAGTGGGGATGATACAGCCAATGTATCTCTACCAAGTGGCTTAGGCTGTCTAGTAGAGATTGTATGTAGGGTGAGAAGTGCTTGTAAGTGTAATTGTAGTGTTGGAATGGCTTTGGATGTGTGTGTAGTCTGTGAACCAAGTGTAATCGGCCCGCCCAAGCCGACTGGGTGCAAGCATACTTTATAGTATGCGACACTTGTTCAACCACAGCACCCCTTATGTCCGCCAATGCAGTACATGGCCTGAAGAACGCTGTCAAAGTTTATTACCCTGACGGGGCGCGAACCGTCGTTCTTCAGAGTACGAAAACTTACACTTTACCACTGAGGCTTTATATATATATATATATATATATATATATATATATATATATATATATATATATATATATATATATATATATAAAGAAAGCTGGGCATGCCACTAATTTTTCGTAGCAAATATTTACATTATAAACAAAAGTGTGTTTACTAATCGCTTGGTAGAATACGTTTTCTCTCATCCGTCACTTTGGTCAAGATAGGAAAGACACTCGGGGTCGCTTAGGGCCCATCTGCATATCCGGGTTGACCTGACCCCTCCACACACACACACACACACACACACACACACACACACACACACACACAGGTCAAGCAGAGAAAGGAGAGAAGGATGAATGAAAAATATTAAGATGAATGTTGATAGACGATATGGACCGATGTATGGACGCATGGTGATAGAATTTGGCTGAGACATTTGGAGGGAACAGGGATGAAAAAGAATGGCTAAAGGAATGGGTGATGGAGGAGAGGCAAGATAGTGGATGACGCTATGGTGAGAAAATGAAGGAACGAGTAGTGACGACAGTGAAGTGGGAGCAAGAAGTGTGAGAGCAAGTGGTGATTAGTTTTTGTTGTTGTGGTGGTGGTGGTGGTGGTCCTATATTCATCTCATCTGGACATGAACCCAATTATCTTTCTGTTGTCCACCACACTCTTCATGGTATAGGGAGGGAGCTCAGGCGTTTGCATAACTGGACAGTAATGAATAACGTATGTAAATGTAAACAAAGGATAACGATAGGGAACCAGAGATGAAGAAAATGCAGAGTGAAGAAGAAAAGTCAAAGGTAATTGGTGAAATACAGAAAGTGAGGGATGGGATGGTCGCTTTTTAAAATTTATGGGGAAAGGGAGTTGTGAGAACATACAAAAGAGAAGGATTAATGCGAAAAAAGCAAGGGTTATGAGTAATGCTGTACGAGAATGATCACACCACGTAGGAACTGTGGACGGGTAAGCCCTCTGCCAATGCTAATGATTCTCTCTCTCTCTCTCTCTCTCTCTCTCTCTCTCTCTCTCTCTCTCAAAAATTAATAAATTAATACCTGGTAAGTAAATAAAAAATCTAATGATGCTTCATTTCGTATTGGAACTTTCCTTTCTTCCCCGTCTTCGCTTTTCCCTCTTTATCTTCCTGTTTTCTTCCTACTGTATTTCCCCTCTTCTCCTCGTAGGTAAATGTCTCCTTTCTGCTCTTTTACTTTTCATGGTTTTCTTCCCCGTTCCTTCCTTTTACATTCTGTTCTCATTTGCCTATTTTTCCTCTTCCCAGTCTTCTTCCATCTTGTGTCCCTCTAGTATTTTCCCTCTGTTTTCCCATCTTCCTCGTCTCCTCCCTCTTTGACCCTTTCTTTCTTTTCCTTCTGTTTTCCCTCTTCCCCGTTCCCTCCTCTCCTCTCTGGTCCCTTTGTTTTTCATGCTGTTTCTCTCCTCTTTCTTGTCTTCGACTCCCACTTTTTTTTTTTTTTTTCATTGCATTCTTCCCTCGATCCACCCTCTTCTTCTTTCGTCGTCCCTTATTCTATCCCTTCTATTTTTCATTCCTTCGCCCCTTTGTCCATTTTCTCTCCCTCCCCATCCCCAGATAGTGTACAGTCCATCCATAACAGCGGAAGGATTAATCGAGTTACCAGTTGTTTTTAATGCATCCATTGCTATGAATCCCCTTAACTGGATAAATCCCTTAATCCGTACAGCCGGAGGTAAGGGATGATAAACATGTAAGGAGAGGCACAGTTGCAGAATGTGATTATGATTTTTGTATGTTAACCGCCGATGTTTTTGGGTGAGAGACAATCTCCCATAAGTTTATTGCGACGAAAGATTTGAGGGTTTCATGTGTGCGTACTGGCGTGAGTCTGCTACACATTATGCAAGCAGTTTAATAAGGTGCTAAATTCTGGATTAACTTTTAACTCTGATAATTAACAGTGCGTTATATTCATAAAGTGAACATTAGTTCGAAAGGTGTGCTGTGTCTTGATTCTGTTTAAAGGCATTGCACGAACTAAATATTCAGCTGCTCTGTTACCCGTACCGGAACATCTGTTAAGGCTCAGTCATTTTTGTGTAAGTGTTGGCAATGCCGTCAGAGATCTCCCCTCCGTGTTCCATGTCATGATTAGCATACTGCAGTCATCAATAAACACAACACCAGCATCATTAGCGTTTTTTGTAAGGGTGCACAATGGTCAGGGAGGAGGTGGATGGGACAGAGTGAGGGGGGAGTAGGGAGGAAAAGTTAAAGAGGAGGGGCGGTGGGAGAGGAGTTATAGACGGACATGACTGGGTATAGGACAGGGAAAGAGAGTGGGATATATAAGGAGAGGGGATCAGGAGGGAAGGAAAGGGAGGAGGTGTGGTAAGGTGCGGGAGGGGGAAGCTGTAAGGGAGGAAAATTGGGATATGTAGTAAGGTAGGAATGGGGAAGAGAGGGAAAGGGAGGTTGATCATGTACCAAGGAAGGTGAGAAAGGGTGGAGGTGTTGCATGGGAGATGAATGTAGTTGGGACGGACATGTGTAAAGGGGAGGAAAGAGGAAAAGAAAGAAAAACGGGGAGGTAGGCCTTTGCAGGGAGGAAGAGGGGGAAGAGAATAGTTGTTTCCCCAAAATTAGTACATTGCGATTCGCCCCTACAACGTCAAAATTGTTAGTTCAGTCTTATAACCACTCGGCCACATCGCTTCACACAGGGGAGGAAGGAGGAAGAGGAAGAGAGAGGGGAGGGAGGGTGGATGTGTAGCATGGGAGGGAACAGAGGGGTTATAATGTTGTTAAGTGGGGGGTCAGAGGGAAGGGGGCGGGGAAATATGGGACAGAATGAAAGAGGGTGTTGGAGAGGGGAGAGGGAGTGGGGAGTATTAGAAAGGGGAAAGGGGGGAGTAAACTGGAGGACTGGTGTTTGTGTGTGTGTGTGTGTGTGTGTGTGTGTGTGTGTGTGTGTGTGTGTGTGTGTGTGTGTGTGTGTGTGTGTGTGTGTGTGTGTGTGTGTGTGTGAGAGAGAGAGAGAGAGAGAGAGAATGATGGAGATTTTCGTCTTTTTTGCAACGTGTTTCCCATAGTTCACCGGCAGAATAATGCAAAACTAAGGCTTTACTAAAATCCTTTCCGTGGCACTTCCTCGTGATTAGCATGGTATTTTAATGCTGATCTCATGTCATAGCCCAGTATTCAGAGGAGAGAGATGGGAGTTTTGGACCAAGTTAAACTGAGCAGTATAGAATGCTGAGGAACACTAAAGCAAGGGGAAGCGATGGAGAGATTGGGATGCGAGAGGGATGGAGGGAAATTAAAAGTGGTAGCAGAAGAAGTTAGGGAGAGAGGGAGGAAAGGGAATATCGCTTAGAAGGAGAGTAAAAGGAGAGATAAAGAAAGGGGATGCTTGAGAAAGGAGGAAGTAAAGAGGCAGGGAAGAATGAGAAGACATAGGAAATTAAAGAGCAAAAGAAAGTAGAGGGAACGGAAAAAAAAATTGAAAACTTTGAAATTATGATACCGAGGGGTTAAAATATAAATAAATAAATGAAAAGGTAATTGAGCGCTTGGAGGGTTGGGGATGCTGGAAGGGAGGTGGAAATGGTGAGTGGAGGGGGTCAAGCGACTTGTGGAGGGGAGGAGGGGAAAAACCAGCAAGGGATGACGCTCGAGACAAAAATAGATGGAGTAGGAAAGTTGACGATAATGATGGAGCTGGCAAGAATGGGAGGAAATGGAAGGGAGGGAGGAAAAGGAGGGGGGAATGGAGTTGGCAGAATAGGGAGAATATAACTGGCAAGAAAAGAGAGAGGGGATGGGGCTGGCAAGAGAGTAGGGAGAAGAGGGCTGGCGAGAGAATATGGAGAAAGGAGTTGATAAAATAGAGAGAATGGGGTTGGCGAGAGAATAGGGAGATTGGGGTTGACAAGAGGTTAGGGAGAATGGGGTTGACAACAGAATGGGAATGTTTTGGGGAAGCGAATGGCGTTGGTTAGAAAATATGTAGCTTATAGGGGGCAACATTTAACAGTATAATGACGGACAACGCACAGCAAGAAAGGTGAAACAGAATTAGTGATATATATTATTTTTATTTTTTCCCAGGGGAATGATTGTAGGGCAGGAACGGTGGATCAATATGGACAGAAAAATGGAGAACCTGAGGGCGTCATAGAATTGAAGGGGTAGTGGGAATAATACTGTACGAAGCAATAAAGGAGAGAGGAATAGATGGCGCAGGGAGGGAACGCCAAGGGGGTAGTTTGACGGGGTAGAGAGAGGTAATAAAAGATGCGAGTAGTGGGTGAGGGAAGGGGGTGGATGGACGGGCAAGGGAAGAGGGGAAAATAGGGGAAGGAAGGACACTGCAAGGGCGACGGTAGGAAACGGAGGTAGAATGGATATGGAGAAGGGCACTGCAAGAAGTAGGAAAGGGAGTGGGTGGACGGAATGAGGAAGGGAAGGGGGAAGGCACTGCAAGGGGGTAGGGATGGGTGGGATTGACAAGCTCGGAAGAGAAGACGAGATGTAGTGAGGAGTGCACTGCAAGGAGAGGAAGGGAAGGGGATGTTGATGGGATAGGGAGGAGGTAGGTAAGAGGGTGTGTTGGTAGGATGTGGAAGAGGAAGTACACTGCAAGGTGGGTAGTGAAGGGGGGTTGCTGCCGGGGTAGGGAAGGGGAAGAAAGACAGGGGAGGGAGGACACTGCTAAGTGGGGCCGAGTTAGGGAAGGGGGCGGGTTATGCGATAGGGGCCGGGGCAAAGGCTGCCAGGCTGCAGGCAGCTGTCAGTACGGGTTGTGACGCGAGGGAGAGTAGATGTGCGGTCACTCTGCTCCCACTTTTTTCCTCCCCCCCTCCTCCCTTTTCTCTTTCCCTCTCTTAACCCTCTGAGTTTGTGCGTGTGTGACCTTCCCTCCCAGGTGGTCATTTGGAGTCGCAGGAGGTGAGGTCAGGAGTGTCTGCCTATATTGTCGCGAAGTGGAATGTGTTTTGAGGCACGATTAGATAAATATAACATGATGCCTCATTGAAGTGACTAAGAATATAACGCAAGATAAACATTATAACATGATCCCTTGTCGCTAAACACTGAACACTGATTTCCCTGTTAAGTGAATCTGACTCCTGATTATGATATTAAATTAGTCTGACGTAAGGAAACAATGAGAACTGAGAAAAGATATTAAGTGAATTTGATCTAAGAAAATTGGTAAAAGAAAAAGGTACTAAATTTCTCTAGTGTCTATCCACGCGCCCATTTTGGCCGTAATGTAAATGATTCGACAGCAGACTGATATTATTTATTGACAAGTTCCACAAGCCACATTTCTTACTTCGTGTGTTGGTGGCCGTCAGGTACTGTAAGTCATATTCCTCCTCGGCTTTATTTTTCAGTCATCATGGCGTGGGCAGTTGCTTCTTTCATTGATTCATTTATTTAGAAATTTATTAGCTCTGTCTTCGTGGTGTGGGCGATTGCTTCATTTATTAATTCATGGTGAGGGCGGTTGCTTTATTTTTATTTATTATTTCTTGTCGTCGTGGTGTGGGCGGTTGCTTTTTTGCTAGGTGGTTGGTCGATTGCTTTATTTTATACATCATACTGTAAGTGGTTGCTTTACGTTTTACCTCATGGCGTGGTCGGCTGCTTTATTTTTTTGTCGTGATGCTGATGGCGGTTGCTTTTGGTGGTGGTGAGGCGAGCTGCTGCGGTGAGTATAATTGGTGCTTAAGGCCAGGATTGTTGCGGTGTGCTGCTTCTACTCACCTATAGTTCATCCACCTTAAAGAACCTGATACATTTGTCTGATTTTAGCCTATTACTGTCCAGGGTTTCTGCTTGTGGGAATTTTGTAGAACGGTACAAAACGACCCGCCCTACACTCACCGGCACATTGTTTAAGTTCCTGGCTCTTTGGTTCCACCATATTTAACTTTTGAAAATGCTCAATTCTGTCACTGATTGATGAGCATGGGTCCTAACAGGGTAACTTTGCGGAGGTTTTCCTCCATTTGATCTTACTTTCTGTAGCTCTGTGGCAGAATAAGACAAAACTGCATTTCTACACCCTTTCCAAAACACTGCTTGTGACTAGCACTGCATTCTCTTGTTAATATCTTGTTACGATTCCTCATTCAGGGTGGAGAGTGGGTATTTTTTAACATGTTGAAGTGGAAAGAGTGTACGGTAACTTGTCTGTGTATCTATGGGTCTCTGTGGCCTCGTCACTGTGGATAATAGCATCTCGTCACTGTGGGTAATTGTATCACGTGTAGCGGATCCTTTTGCTCGCTGGCTCCATTGGTCGTGATTGTTCTCGGGTAAATTGCAGCCCCTCTCTCGCTGGAACCTCACCGGTACCTGGTGATTTCGTCCTTCGCTGAGTTAGGCCCAGTGATACCACCCATGATATTTTGGGCTGAAATCTCTCACTGTTCAGCCCGTTCGTTTTCCCCCCGGTAATACAGTCTCCCGTTTTCTCCTCATATTCACTGGGCCGAATTGACAAAGGCACGAACCCAACTCATTTGTTGAAGACTGATGTTCACTTTAACTTGCCCGAGGTTGCCGCCCTTGTGATGCCTATTTCCCGTAGCTTATCGGCTCAGTAAGCCAATACTACAGCGCTACTCCTTTTCCATATTACAGGTTAACCCCTTTCTGCTTAGTTATGACCAATTATATTCAGCTTAGAGGGTCGATTCGACTAGTAACCAAGGAGATTCATTCCTGCTCTATAAATATGGCTCGTCGAATTCCATGCACTGCCGAATGGTAGGAGAGACCCAACTCCGTCAGGTGAACTATCAGCACATCAATAGTATGGTGTATACTGTATGCCTTAATTAATGGTGTGCTTTCCATACTGGACACTATGCACTTGAATCTGCACAGACATCACTGAGGTACTAGTACGTGTACCAAAGGCTGTGTGGACGCCTGGTGGTCAAGTGGGTTTAAGGCGCTTCAGCCGGATGCAGTCCAATAGGGCTTACGTTCGGGAGTTGGCTGGAGTTCATTGCTCATATACCGCTCGTGCGAGCGACTGATCACTCTCGTGTTTAATGTCTGGACTGAGTAGCTAGTCCGGAGCTCATAGGCTCCTGACAGGGCAATGAAGGATTGGATGATACGTTGATGGATGTCAGAAAGTGTGTGTGTGTGTGTGTGTTTCTAGAGAGGTGGCCTGCTGTCCTGCCGGACCCAGGTTCAAATCCCCGCTGGGGCAGGGAACTGGTTAAGGATTTGAATTTCATTATATCAGACTTTACTGATCTACCAGAAGACTCGCCGACATGTCGTAAATATATCCCCGCTAATACCAATACACCAGTCCTGTATGAGACAGCCCTAGCGTGTATTCAATATGGACGGTGGGTGTTAGCGCCGAAGTGGTGGCATGTAGAGGTGTATGGAATGTAGGAGGACTACTGGGCCTTGGGAGCAGGCTGTGAAGCCTATGCCCAAAGTCGGACAGATTAAAAAAAAAAATCTACCAAGATCAGAACGATTAAGGTTGAAATCCACTGAAGTGAGTGGCGTCATAGATAGTCCTCGCCATTGGTCCTTCCTCTTTCTACATCTCGATTGCAACACAGTCAGTCATACTAATATAGCAGGGTATTGTTATGTTCAGCATGACCCTTAATATATTTAAACATGTTAACGGTATATCTAAGGTTAGACAAACCTCGTGACTGAATTTCAAAAGAGTACGCCTTTCTCAGAATGACGTTTGTATTACTGTACTCTTTACAAATTTGTGTTTGCCAAGTAAACTGGAGGGCGCCGTCTGAGGCTCACCGCTTACAACCACCATTATCATAATCCACATGTAAACCGATAGTGTAGCTGTAATCAGTCTCTTATGAAAACATTTTCGTGGCAGAAATATTATACCACCATATGGAAAACTTGTTTATTCAAAAGTTACAGCAGTTTCAGTCCGACATGTACCCGAAACTGTTCATTAAATCAGGGTAGCTATTACCGTAGTCTCAGTAAGTTCCATCTTTGTGGACAGCTTCTCAACTAGAAATAAGTTTGGGCGGCAGTCCTGACATTTTAAGCAACCAGATATTGTTAACAATATCATTGGTTCTCCCATTGTACAAATGATCGAAGAGGGTACGGAAGCATAATTATGAATGCAAAACACAGTAGCATAAATGCACGCGCGAACCCATGTACATGCTTGCCTGTACTTCAAGGCAACTTTAACGAGACATTTGCAACAAGAGAAACCTCAGAAAGCCATCCATGAATATAGATAATGAACCTCTACCCTGTGTGTGTGATGGCATGATGGATGATGAATTATGCAGCTCCTCGCCACAACTCCCTGTCACACCGCATATGCTTCCCCTGTCATCTGATGTAATGTAGCCTGCGCCGTGTATCCTCTGGTGTTGGTGGTAGCTATGTTGGAAATCTTTGAATGTGTCTGAATTAGAGCTTGTTCACACCGAAGCTGGAGAAAGAAGATATTCTGATGCTGAGTGTCAGATCGTGTAGGTCTGGGTAAAAACTGAAAAAAAGAACCTTTTCAATGGATCACATTCTGGGCAAACCGTTTCTCACTGGCAGACATATTCGTAATGTAGGTGACGTCGCTTCCTAAAACGTGGCACATTAAAACGGTGTGTGTGTGTGTGTGTGTGTGTGTGTGTGTGTGTGTGTGTGTGTGTGTGTGTGTGTGCTTTCCAGTCCACACGACTGGACGAATTTGCGTGAGAAAGTGTTCAGTTTTGGGCTTTAATTGGAGACAGGACCTTTGTACAGTATTTCCTTATTGTGATAATGATGCTCTTTGGTATGTGTGCTATGTTGGGGATGTTGTGGAAGTGCATATGTTGGACTTTGTCATAAGCAAGTCATTTTAGTTATATACAGTATTAGATGGGCTTATTTGAATATCGTATGTTTTAGAAGTATCGCTTACGTTTCACTGTCTCAGGTGAAGGACGTTTTTTTGTATTAGTCTGGCTACGGAACAGATAATACGACACAGTTTTCAGGAAATCTCTTGTTATGATGTGGTTCATCTAACCACCAGTTCCAGGAGTCCCTTTCAGGCTCAGACTTTCTGAGGGTTTCAAGAATAAGATGAAGATGCGTCATCACAGTGAATGGTTTAATAATAAACTGCTTGAATTGTGTTGGTAACGATTATCAAAGCTGACCTGATATCCACATTTATGAAAGTATTCAATTGACATTTCCGGCCTCCTGTTTTTGTATTCTCTCAATTTTGTTATTCTGTTTTATGAAAGTTTTTTTTTTTTTTTTTTTTTTTTTTTTTTTTTTTTTAATGGACGCATTATTAACTACTAGTTTTACACTTTCCTTGTGATGTTTCTGAATTTTCGTCATATATTTATTTGTGGGGAATGCCGTAGCGTGATGATGATGGTCATGATAATGATGGTGGTGGTGGTTGTGTTTAGGTTATGACCCCTGTCAGTGCGGTGACGCATTTCTTATTTTGTACTTGCCACCTTTTGACAAGTTTTACACAACCTAAGGGAAGATCTTTCGTAGGTAGCTAATGTGTTCGTGGAGATAGTTTATGTCCCCTCAGTGCGGCGCATCCTGAGCCGAATAAGAATTTTAAAAAAATAAATAGATAAAAAGGAAGAGGTATTCGTACTGAAGTGTATAATAAATGAAGATGCACGGTAAGTATATTAACAGGCTTCAGGGGAGTTTAATGAGAAGTGTGATTGTATACATTAGATAGTTAAGGAATTCAGGCATAACCTCAGCAGGGATCAGTGTAGCCCTGATTAACTGAAACTGGATGAGAGGTGATTAGGTAAACTACGTAAGATACTTGGATAAATAGGTGGATTGGCATGCATAGCCTATGTATAGGAAAGCAGGTAGGTAGGTAGATACTCGTATACTCTGCCCACTTCAACCTGGCATAAATTTGCCATCTCCATCTTGAATGCTGAGCTGTAATGAGATTAACACTAAAGTATGGTGCGAATAAGTGTTATAAGAGGATTTAGATTCGTAGCAATGTCTTATCCTGCCACTGAATTACAAGGAATAAGCTGCAAGAGGACGAAAACCTACTTCAGGTTAATGCGGACGAACTTTGAATAGGTAGCACGTTAAATAGACAGAACACAGAAAACATAAGAAGGTAACTGCAGTAGACTAACAAAACTGGCAGAAAAAAAAAATGTGAGAAACAGTAGCATGAAAATACTATAGGAAAGGACGAAAGGAAAATATAGCAGACTGGAATCTGGAATGAAGGTGATTGAGTTACTTGTTATACCTTTATGCCTAGAACAAGAGGGGTAGAATGATTGGTAGGTATCGAAATTTAATATTGTAACTTTATAGGGAGTTAGACGAGGTAACATAAATAAATAAGGTTGTAAACATCGCTAGTAGTAGGAAGTAAACATAAAGGTAGGTAGGTCAGTAGATAGAAGCAGGTAGAGAGAGATATATAGTGGTAGACAAGTTGTTAGATAAATACCTGCATAAATGGAGGTAAATGAGTGGATCGATATACAGGTAGACTGATAATTAACACGTAGGTTGACTGGTAGGACTAGATGAACAAAAAGTGATATACAGGTAGACAGTAAGTGATAATATAAGTAAGCTGCCAGAGTAGATACATACAGAGAGATATACAGGTAGACAGGTTAAGTACAGGAGTGATTGTGCAGATGCGGAGGCAGGTAGACAGGTAGCTAGTGAGGTAAGAGGGTTGCTCGCCTGCCGTCAGTGGTCGCCTTATCATGTTGCTCTCACGATAGGAGGCGATAACGTGGTGTATTGGGGACAGCCAGCGAGAGAGAGAGAGAGAGAGAGACTGCCCTAACATTTCTAGATTTGGTAACCACAGCAGTGATATAAAAAATTTAGCCTAGAACGGCTGCTCAGGAAAACTACGAGTTTTTACGAGCATTAGAAAGTGTATGTTTTTGTGCTGAAATTGTCATTAAAAAAGACCGGTATCTGTAAGGTAGTAACAGTAATCAACGATAATTGTATTTTTTTACAAGGGTTGAAAGTTTAGTAATAATGTAATTTTACACTTTTACCCGCAAGAAAAATATCAGAGAGAGAGAGAGAGAGAGAGAGAGCGATGCAGGGAGAGAACAAGAAAATAGAGAGTATATGGGAAGTGAAGAAAAGAAATGAACGATGAGAAGTATAAAAACATTACCGGGTATGTAGAGAATAAGAAAAAGAAATAGAAAGTATGAGAAGAGGGAAAGAGAAAGCGGAGTGTAGGGGACAGAGAAAGGCGTAATAGCGGGATGATGTGGATGGGGAAAGAAGGGATGGCGGAGGGTAAGGTGTACTCGTATGGGTGCAAAAACTATGGGAACCGAGCCTAACCTAAGCCTTGCATATAAGAAGTCGACTTTGCATCCTCAGTCGGTCTGTTGCGTGTGGCCTGTCCCTGCTGTACCGTCCCTGCTGTGCTCTGTCCTGACCTGCGCTCTTCTTGCCTTGTCCTGCTTCTTGTTATTTTTCTACCGCCGCCGCGGTGGCCGAGTGGTTAGCGTTTCCAGGTACGATTTTGCCGGTCCTGTAACGAAAGTGTTCGAATCTTTGTCCGGGCAACTGACGTTTTGCGGCTCGTGTCCATCCACCCTTTGAAAGTTGGTGGGTAAAACGAGTTCGTAGGGTAACACCGATGGAAAGCAACTGGTTATCTGGGTGATGTAATATCTTGTTTCCCAGGAAAGTGCACAACCTGCTTCAGGCTCAAAGGTCAAGCTACAAAGATGAACAACGACACAAAGTGCTTCATGCTGGCGTCTGCCCTCACATCTACCTTTACCTTCAAGTGCACCCCCTACCCCCCACTTGCCCTGCAGTGCCCGTCTGTGTTTTGTGAGTGCCATCCCATGTCCTCTCTTTGTTCTACCCTACCCATTCCGTGCCGAGCTCTGTCCTTCCCACTGTGTCAGTCCCTTGGAACCTTCTTTGTTAGTCGCATGTTGTTATCGCAGGAATTTGGGGTTGCTGGTGGAGCTGTGGCCAGGAGAATGGTGTGGAATGTGAAAAGAAATGGATGTTCAAATCTTTCTTTTATAAAGAAGCATCATTCTGTTCACCGAGATAGTTGAGAACTTTGCGCGCCTTATAAAATACTTATGTTCTGTTTTTAAGAATAGGGTCAAAAAGATTTCTTAGGTTTCGATACCTTCCCATTTGATAATATTTAATTGTCTTGAGGTGTCTCCGGTGATCAGACCCCAGATAACCAACCGACTCACGGACAAAAACTCACCGGACAAAATAGCAGTTGGTTGCTGACCGGATAAAAACTCACGCACTAATGCAAGACGGGATAAACACTCGTCTCTTTCTTTACTACACGCGTATTCTTTCTCCTTTCTCGTTCCTTTCCACTCTCTGTCTTTTAGTATCTTCTCCCTTTCTTTGTTTTTCTCAGCAACACCCTTCACTACAGTTGATCAGACGGAATAGGCTTCTTGGCTTGTAAGGTGGGGCCAGGATCCTTAGGGCTTCAGTGATATTTGGGTCATTGTCTGGCACATATCAATGGGTATGTTGACGGTTCTCCTCTCTCTCGTGCTTTCTCTTTCCTTGTTTTTGGATCATCCCATTCATAGGTGGGCGGGGGTAGTTTCGTGATATTGATGATGCCGTAATGCAGGGTGGTATTGCCTCATCTGTTAGTTGTGTGTTCATTTTTGCATAAAACACCTATTCTGTAGAAAGTGCTTTTATAGCTGTACCTCCCATCGGAATGAAAAAAAATATATATGTCCACCTCTGGAAAGTATCTTTATTGAGAAAATGCAATAATATCGACCCATAAAGAATGGATGGGCGCGCACGCACACACACACACACACACACACACACACACACACACACACACACACACACACACACACACACACACACACACACACACACACACACACAGAATCAGCCGTTTTAGCGGACTCACTGCACTCCAGAACTAGTCCAATTCGGCGTGAAACCGCGACCTTAGAAACCCCGGTTGAAAACTGCGACAGAATTACTTATAAAAATTACTTCAGCTCTGTCAGTGATTTTCAGGTAATAAGTTTTCATTTCGCGCTCGCTCGCAATGAAAACGTGTGTGTGTGTGTGTGTGTGTGTGTGTGTGTGTGTAAGTAATGTGAAGCGTTCAAGTGATAGGCTAGATTGCATTTTTTTTTTTTTAAGGAAAAAATATCTGTTATTATTATTATTATTATTTTAACATCATCGTCATCATTATTTTTTCTCACTCGACATTGCAGCCAGAGCCACGTGGAGTCCATGAGCATACAAGCACGCAAGACGAGACGAGAGAAACTACGCAATTTCACTTCTTGATATTTTTGTTTAATCCGCGGCGTCTCGGAGCGGAAATTGAATGACGGGGAAGTTTTGTGCTGTGTGGGAATGTTACAGAGAGAGAGAGAGAGAGAGAGAGAGAGAGAGAGAGAGAGAGAGAGAGAGAGACGAAGTACAAGAATATTGTTTTTTCTTATTTCCATTTACCTTTTTAAAACTACAATTTCTTCCTCGTATTTTCGTCTCGTCCACTATGTTTGTTTGTCCGTGAACCCTATCTTATCTCTGCTATCATATCAGTGCTTTTGGCGAGAGTTCAATACGTGGTTGGTTTTTGTGTGTATTTAAGTGTATGTGAGGAAATGGAGTGTTTGTCTGTGTAGAGAGAGATAGCGTGTGTGTGTGTGTGTGTGTGTGTGTGTGTGTGTAAAATGTGTGCGCGTGCGTTCGTGTTTGCATAATCCCTTGGTTTGCATGTTTAGTGAAAGGTACGAGAAGAAAACCTGCGTGTGCGTTTGTTTGCCAGGGAAGATAATGACGTGTGTGTGTGTGTGTGTGTGTGTGTGTATGTGAAAGTGAATCATAAACTTACCTAACCACTCCTGTGTGGCTAGGAATTTGATTAGTCTTTCTTCACCCCGAACGTCATAAAATTGTTATTCTGAAGGGTGGGTTTAACGATGATGTCACTGAACCGCTGCGGAGAGCATTCTTAAGTGTCGTAATAATTGTAGATAATGGCTGCGATGATCAGGAATAATGTCGTATTGTTCTCTCATAGACCTAGTGAAAATTATGAAATACTGTGTGATGTTAGCAAGAAGAACTCTCGGTAATGATTTGGGAGAAAACATGAATTGGATGTTCAGTTAATTGACATAGAATTAGGGGTTTATTTTTCCTTGCGGTGTTAGATATGAAAAGCTTTGTTTATTGATTTAAAAAGACGAGGTCCTGTAAAATAATATGTAATTTAAATAATATAATGGATCGCTGACTTCATTAATAGCTGTTAAGTCTTTAGGAGGATGAGATGGAGGGATGGAGTGGAGAGGTATATGAGAGAGGGGTGTGTGAGTTGGGAGCAGGGCGGTGAAATGGCGGGGGACAGGGCGACGTGGAGGCGATTTGTTTGTGGCCACCCCGTACGGGATTAAGGCGTCTGGCAATAGATAAATAGATAGATAGAAGTCTTTAGGTGCTAAGAGTTTCCTTTCCTGAGTACATTTGGTTGAGTTTAGCGACAATAATACCTGAACCTCGACCAATTGAAGGGTTAGGAATGACCTGTCGTACGTGGGTTATTAAGTACAGGTAGACAGGTAAACTATATGTCTTTCAATGTAGGTTTGATGATTGTACCCTTGCCAAAAGAAAAAGCCCTTTTTTTCCCCTCCTTATGCGCTCATTACCTTACAGTGGAATGTGGAACTGCGCAACACTCCCCCTCCCTGTTCCTGTGATTACGCCCCCACTCACATCAACTGTTATCAGGCAGTGGAGGCTTCACCGAGGAATTTGAAAGGCTAGACTGTGTGTGTGTGTGTGTGTGTGTGTGTGTGTGTGTGTGTGCAGGATAGCGGTGTGGCCTAGTATAGTGTTTGATCGACGTGTGTACATACAGTGTAGACTTTTATGGCCCTGTACCTGAGAACTACTGCGCGCGCGCTCACGCACCCCCCCCCACACACACAGTGTGTGTGTGTGTGTGTGTGTGAGGTGGGTACTACGGCAGTAAATGGTTGCCCAAGTTGCCGGAAACACACAATCACGTGATCAGTGCCAGGTCTTATCCATAACCCCGAATGTGCCGCCGGCGTTGTGTAGAGAGGAAGGGGGGGGGGGGATGGGTGGGGAGGAAGTGGAGAGGAGAGGTAGCAAAGGAGAGCAGGGAGTGAAGAGAAAAGAGGAAGATTGATTGAGAAGAGGGGTGGGGAGGAAGAGAGGATATTTGGAAGTTAGATGGGAAGGGTGAGGAGAAAGAGGGGAAAGGGTGGGAGGAAAAGCGGAGAGGAGGAGGGAGAAGAAGAAAGGAATGTTGGGGAGGTAGATGGGAGAGAAGAGAAAAGGAGGAAGAGGAAAGAAGTTGGGAGGAATTCGGGAGACATGGCGAAGAGGACAGAGAGGAGGGGAGGAAGAGGGGTGAACGGGTGTGGGAAAAGATGTAGAGGGACAGATTAATTCATTCAGCCCGAGGACCATTTTTATTTATTATTCGTGCTGCCTCCACACCAATATATTATTTTATTCTTGCTGTTAAGATCTTACTAATAGTCGCCATGAAACTCATGTATTGTGAGTGGTGATGATAATGATAGTAATAATAATAAAAGTAATAATAATGATGATGATGATGATAATAATAATAATAATAATAATAATAATAATAATAGAAGATGCCGTTGGACTGAAGGAGTTAATGGAATGGGGGTTGAAAGGAAACCTGAGGAAACTTGTGACAGGTTAATGAGGAGGATAAGCAGAAGGTGATTGAAAGCAGGATGTGAGAAGGAATAATAGAGGTATGGTAACCTTCACATGATTGGGATAATTCTAGTAAGCTTCTGTTCTCCAGCTAACGCCAGACGATTTTATTCATCAGAAGTGAACCACTTTAAATTTTCTCATGGTCGGGATAACTAGTACTCCGTTCCAGCTAAATTCAGATGTTGTTCACTCGTGTAAGTCATAGGAACCTGAGATGATTAAAGAGGAAGATTAAGAGAAGCAAATTGCGAGGGGAAAGTTGTGAAGAAGTATGTCAGAGGGAGAATGTAGAGAAGAATAATGACGAGAAGGGGTGAGGGGGAATACTGGAAAAGAGGAGGAGGTGATGGTGAGAGTGTGCGTGAGGAATACTTGGAATTTAGGTAAGAAAGAAGTGGCAGGAAAAAACAAAAAAAAGCATTCGTGCTCAGGGTTTCTGTGTATAAGATTTTGTCTTCAGAGTACTTGGCGTACTGCTTTCGACCTATCGACTCATACTCGCGAAGGTTACAGGTCCGTACCCTGGGGTTCGCCATCTTAACTTTCGAAAACACATGATTCCGTCCGTTTTAAAGGACCTTAGGCATCAGTGGGTTAATGAAAAGGTAGGTAGGTAGGGAGAGAGAGAGAGAGAGAATGTGTGCGCAGGAGAGGAGGGGAGAGGAAGAATGAGTGACCACACATGCAGGACAGTGATTTCAGTCATTGGGGGAACCTGTGTGTGTGTGTGTGTGTGTGTGTGTGTGTGTGTGTGTGTGTGTGTGTGTGTGTGTGCGAGAGAGAGAGAGAGAGAGAGAGAGAGAGAGAGAGAGAGAGAGAGTCTTGATTTGGAGGCCTGTGTCTGTGAATGTACGGTATGGAAAGGAAATGTGTAGCTTATTGGTGAAAACTGTATGTGTACCGTATAGTTTGCGTGAATGTATTGCGTGTGTGCATTTTAGTACGGAGTTGTGTAGAGTTGGGCCGTAGGATATCACTGTGTGTGTGTGTGTGTGTGTGTGTGTGTGTGTGTGTGTGTGTGTGTGGAGGTTTTTTATATTCGTGTGTGTGTATGTGTTTGTGGGTCGAGGTTTTTATATTCAAGGTGTGACTCAGTGTATCACCATGTTTGTGTTTGGATTTCAAGGTAGGCGCTGTTGTGTGTGTATATGTGTTGCCGTGAACGTGTGCTTGCATGTGTTGTTTGTTATGTGTTTTCATGCGCCATGTGTGTTTTACCGTGTTTGTGTGGTGGTGTTTTTCGCTGTGTTTGCTTGAGCGTGTGATACCTTGTGGGCGTATTGAATGTTGTGTGTGTGTGTGTGTGTGTGTGTGTGTGTGTGTGTGTGTGTGTGTGTGTGTGTGTGTGTGTGTGTGTGTGTGTGTGTGTGTGTGCGCGCGCGCTAGTCTATACCTACAATATGCTCATGTGCGTGGAATTATTTATATGTTTGGATCCGTATTTGTGTAGAGAGCGTTACAGCACGTGTGTGTGTGTGTGTGTGTGTGTGTGTGTGTGTGTGTGTGTGTGTGGTGTGTGTTATTGCCCTGTAGTTGACACTTTCTCTACTAGCCAAGGCCATTACCCTTCCCTTCCTCTACTCCCTCCTCTCTGTCTTTTACATATTCAGTGCTGTATATAAAAATCATATCGTCATCAACACACGTGATTCTTATTACTTGTATTTCCCCCCCTTTTTTTTTTTTTTATTATTATTTACCATGATGTTTCAGTTTTATATTTCCATTTCTATGCTCCTATGACTCACTGAACTTGACAAAATTGGTTGATGTAATGCCACGGTAAATAATGTACCTTGGTTGACTCGAGCTTGTTATGGGGTCATGGGAGACAGTATGACCACTCCCATGCCTGTGACTCAGTATGACGTTGCTGGTCTAGAGTATCTGAATTGTCCCGACCATGAGGGTGTTAAATTTCTACAGGTTATCATCTGTAATATTTATGTCTCGTATTTTTTTCTTCTATTTTTCTGTAAAGCTGTGTGTGTGTGTGTGTGTGTGTGTGTGTGTGTGTGTGTGTGTGTGTGTAGTACTGTGTGACTACCTGTCCGTTTGTTTACATTTGCTGTATTGGTTAGTCTTCACACACACACACACACACACACACACACACACACACACACACACACACACACACACACACACACACACACACACACACACACACACACACACACACACACACACACACACACACACACACACACACACACACACACACACACACACACACACACACACACACACACACACACACACACACACACACACACACACACACACACACACACACACACACACACACACACACACACACACACACACACACACACACACACACACACACACACACACACACACACACACACACACACACACACACACACACACACACACACACACACACACACACACACACACACACACACACACACACACACACACACACACACACACACACACACACACACACACACACACACACACACACACACACACACACACAC
>NC_137050.1:28428586-28451086 GCF_032717465.1 Coenobita brevimanus
TTATTTGTCTCATCTCCTATTTCTCCCATCCGCCGTCTTCATTTCATCCATTTCATTCCATTTCTTCTCTGTTTCCCCCTTACCCCCTATCCTCTTCTCATTCCACCTTTATCACCCCTTTCTCCCTCCCTATAATCTTTCATTCCTTTATCTAATCCACACATGCAAACACTCTTTATCGTCCACTATCCGCCCTTCTCTCTCACAGACCCCTCCTCCATGTTCACTCACTCACAGGAACCCGCCATAGGGTGTGGGAGGAGGAAAGTGGGGGAAGGAAGTGTGGTGGGGGGAGCAAGGGAGGGAGGGAAGGGGGACTGGAGTGAAATGAATTGTGCTCTTTGCGAGGAAATCACCCGTGAGAAGGTGGGTGGGTAGGTGTAGGTGGGGGTAAGTTGGGCGAGTGGTTGGGCGAACGTGAGTGGGTGGGTGAGTAAATGTCCGAGTGTGTTGGTGATGCAAATATGCAGATGCGTGTGAAAACTTACCTGACCGTGTTGGTGTGGTAAGTGTGTGAGTAAATGCCTAAATGCTGGTGAGGTGAATGTGTGTGACTATATATCTGAGAGGGTGGATGAAGTGGTGAGTAAATAACGAACTGTGTTGAGCTGTTGAATTATGCAAGTAAATGCCTGAGGGTGTTGGTGAGTAATTGTGTGAGCAAATATGTGAGTGGATGAGAGAGAATGTGTGAGGAACTTGGAGAGTGGAGGAGTTTGGTAAAAATTCAAAAGTAGATGGATGAATGAATGGAGGGACTGAAAGATACATGTAGGTGGATGAATGGATGGGTGAGGAATTACCGGTACTTAAAAAATATAACAGTAGGTGGCTGGATGGATGAGGAATTCGAATGATCTTGTTGATAGATGAGGGGATGGGTGGAGTTAGGTGTTATGGGTGAATTTCACGGATGGAAGGATAAATTAAATATTTGATCCGCTTTTGCAAAATGTGAGGGTTTGGTGAAAGATAAATGTGAAACGGTGGAGAGGAGAGGACAGTGGATGAAGGAAAGGAATGTGGAAGAATGGAAGAAGTAGAGAAGTGGCGCAGCGGATGGAGGGAACAAATGGATGGAGAGAAGAGTGAGTGGATGGGTGGAGGAGAGCAGAGTACGGTATAGGAATGGGAATGTGGAACTGAATTTTAATGTGGATGTAAGTGGAATGCAGTGGTTTGAAATAGCAGCTGAGTGTGTGACTAGGACATAGTATAAGACAGTGAGATAAGTGGAAAAGAGTGGAATAGATGGAAGTGGAATAGATGGAAATAGAAGTTGAAGAGGGTGGAGAGCTGAATGAAAATGGGTTGCGTGGAACTGAATGTTTGTGTGAATGGAAGTTTAATGATGTGATCGTAGCTGAAGGGGTGGATGATTAGAGAGACATGCGGAGGGGTGAGGTGAAAGGTGGAGGTGGAGTGTAATAATGTGGCTGAGGGGGTGTGGCGTTTTTCCACCTTGCCACCACATTCCTGAACCACGCTGCCACGTCTACCACTCCACCACCACAGAATCCACCATCACTATCACTGCACTTTCAACATCACCACAAAATCCACTACCACAACATAACAACCACTTTTAACTCAGCCTCCTTGCCACAAAATACACTCTACCACGCCACCACAACACACACTACCACGCAACCACAACGTCCCCGCCACCAAAACATCCGTACCACCACAAAATCCACACCACCATATCCGCCCCACCTCAGTCACGACATTCACCACAGGCTGGCCGTCACAACTCAGCCACCACAGATTTGCCGCATCACTGTCTCACCTCCAACCATCACACCACACCACGCCACACTGCACGTCGCCACCACCACATCACAGTACACACACCTTCACCACATGCTTACCGCGTTTCCATCTTAGCATCAGTCACATCCACCCCTCAGACCCACCACAATTTCACTATGCTTCTACCACATTTCACCACATCCCCACCATACGAGCGCCAATTTTGTATCACACCTTCACCACACTGCAGCATACTTCATCACATGCTACCACACTTCACCATATCTCCACTCCACCTTACTCCACCAATACCACAGTACCACGCAGCATCACACTTCCACACCCCAACAGAGCTTCACCATAACCTCACCACACCACAAAACACTGACGCCACCGCACCCCATACGTCCTCCACATGCTGCCACACTACAGATACGCAGTGCCATAATCCGTGCACACACTTCAGCACCTACCATACTCATACTACACTTCCATCATACTTCAGCCACACAGCCACATGTTCACCGGTTCAGCACAACATACACTACCAAACCCCACGCGAACAAAACCACTGCCCGCACACACTACAACTCCCACATCATACTGCCACCACACTGTTACACACTACCACACCCGTCACACCGTTCACTACACCCTACCACACCATCACACCGTTCACTACACCCTACCACACCATCACACCCAAACACATACGACCACACGCCAGACACACCACATCACAACTCTAGCACATCCCAGAACTTACCATAGCACACTGCAACCACCCATGATGACATACTACCACACCCACCACAAAGTTCACGCCTGAGCCACATCCCTGACAGCCACACCAATGTCTCACACACACACACACACACACACACACACACACACACACACACACACACACACACACACACACACACACACACACACACACACACACACACACACACACCTTTACGTAATCACTCCGTATGCACACAAGGCGTACAGACGTCCTTTCTTCACATAACACACTCACACACAAGGCGCACATAATCCCAACTCAAAGGTGAACACACACACACACACACACACACACACACACACACACACACACACACACACACACACACACACACACACACAGACGGGTAGGTGTTGATAGCGGCGACCTTCCCGTTAGTATCTACTCGAGGCGTCTCTCTCTCTCTCTCTCTCTCTCTCTCTCTCTCTCTCTCTCATATTTAATTTTTACCTACAGTGTATAGTCTCTCTCTCTCTCTCTCTCTCTCTCTCTCTCTCTCTCTCTCTCTCTCTCTTATTTAATTTTTACCTACAGTGTATAGTCTCTCTCTCTCATATTTAATTTTTACCTACAGTGTATAGTCTCTCTCTCTCTCTCTCTCTCTCTCTCTCTCTCTCTCTCTCTCTCTCTCTCTCTCTCTCTCTCTCTCTCTCTCTCTCTCATATTTAATTTTTACCTATATTTTATAGTCTCTCTCTCTCTCTCTCTCTCTCTCTCTCTCTCTCTCTTATTTAATTTTTACCTACAGTGTATAGTCTCTCTCTCTCTCTCTCTCTCATTTAATTTTTACCTACAGTGTATAGTCTCTCTCTCTCTCTCTCTCTCTCTCTCTCTCTCTCTCTCATTTAATTTTTAACTACAGTGTATAGTCTCTCTCTCTCTCTCTCTCTCTCATATTTAATTTACCTACAGTGTATAGTCTCTCTATCTCTCTCTCTCTCTCTCTCTCTCTCTCTCTCTCATTTAATTTTTACCTACAGTGTATAGTCTCTCTCTCTCTCTCTCTCTCTCTCATTTAATTTTTACCTACAGTGTATAGTCTCTCTCTCTCTCTCTCTCTCATATTTAATTTACCTACAGTGTATAGTCTCTCTCTCTCTCTCTCTCTCTCTCTCATTTAATTTTTACCTACAGTGTATAGTCTCTCTCTCTCTCTCTCTTTCTCTCTCTCTCATTTAATTTTTACCTACAGTGTATAGTCTCTCTCTCTCTCTCTCTCATATTTAATTTACCTACAGTGTATAGTCTCTCTCTCTCTCTCTCTCTCTCTCTCTCATTTAATTTTTACCTACAGTGTATAGTCTCTCTCTCTCTCTCTCTCTCTCTCTCTCTCTCTCTCTCTCTCTCTCTCTCTCATATTTAATTTACCTACAGTGTATAGTCTCTCTATCTCTCTCTCTCTCTCTCTCATTTAATTTTTACCTACAGTGTATAGTCTCTCTCTCTCTCTCTCTCTCTCTCTCTCATTTAATTTTTACCTACAGTGTATAGTCTCTCTCTCTCATATTTAATTTTTACCTACAGTGTATAGTCTCTCTCTCTCTCTCTCTCTCTCTCTCTCTCTCTCTCTCTCTCTCTCTCTCTCTCTCAAAATAAATTTATAAATACATTTTATAGTCTCTCTCTCTCTCTCTCTCTCTCTCTCTCTCTCTCTCTCTCTCTCTCTCTCTCTCTCTCTCTCATATTTAATTTACCTACAGTGTATAGTCTCTCTATCTCTCTCTCTCTCTCTCTCTCTCATTTAATTTTTACCTACAGTGTATAGTCTCTCTCTCTCTCTCTCTCTCTCTCTCTCTCTCTCTCATTTAATTTTTACCTACAGTGTATAGTCTCTCTCTCTCTCTCTCTCTCTCTCTCTCTCTCTCTCTCTCTCTCTCTCTCTCTCTCTCTCTCTCTCTCATTTAATTTTTACATACAGTGTATAGTCTCTCTCTCTCTCTCTCTCTCTCTCTCATTTAATTTTTACCTACAGTGTATAGTCTCTCTCTCTCATATTTAATTTTTACCTACAGTGTATAGTCTCTCTCTCTCTCTCTCTCTCTCTCTCTCATATTTAATTTTTACCTACAGTGTATAGTCTCTCTCTCTCTCTCTCTCTCTCATATTTAATTTTTACCTACAGTGTATAGTCTCTCTCTCTCTCTCTCTCTCTCTCTCTCTCTCTCTCATATTTAATTTTTACCTACACTGCACAGTAACCATTATATGCGAACATCGCGTGCTTACTTTTAAATTCATTGTCTTTAGTACCGTAATGTTATATCAAATTTTCCTTATCCCAAAAGAAGCTCAGATTATTGCCTGTCCACTAAGCGAGGCTAATTAAGGCAAACAGTTAATTTTTTCTAAGTCCCAATCTTCGTCTGGAATACTACCCTGGCCAGGTGTTGGTCGGAGGGTCAGGTGGGTGGGGGCCAGAGCTGACCACCTGTAATTTTCTATTTATGTAGTGTTTGTTACCTTCACCGTCCATATAGGGGTCAGTCCGCCATTCTCTCTCTCCCTCCCCCCTCTCTCTCTACGTCTGTCTATCTGTCCATCCATCTGTTTTACACACACACACACACACACACACACACACACACACACACACACACACACACACACACACACACACACACACACACACACACACACACACACACACACACACACACACACACACACACACACACACACACACACACACACACTAGGCCTCCTTTCTCTCCCTGTTTGGCCCCTCTCCATTCCTTGACCCTCCGCCTATCCTCTCCCTGGCCTCTCACTCTCCGTCTTCCTCCTCTCACGCCTCCCCCCTCCTTTCTTCCCGCTACATAGCAACTCTCTACCTTCGTCATTCTCCCTTTCAAGACAAAAACCCCTCTTTCTCTTTTTTTCGTCATCCCCCTCTCTTTCCGTCAGCCCTCTCACTCCTCGTCTCTCTTCGCTCTCTTATCCAATCCCTTCTCTTCCTCTCTGTTCCAGCCTTGCCTCCCACTTCTCTGTCTACCTGGACGCTCCCTCTCCTTGGCCTTTGCTCCTTCTCTGTCTCTCTTTGCCTGTCCTCTTTCCACACTTTATCTACTGGCCCTTTGGTCTAATCATCTTTCTTCCACATTCCTCTCTCCCTCTCCTTTTCGCTTTCCATCCCCTTTCTTTCATTCACTCCATCCTTCCATTGTCTTTTTTTTTTTTTTTCCTTCATTTCATCGTCTGCCTTTTTTTTTTTTTCACTCCCTCCTTTCACTCCTTCCCTCTCCTCACCCTCCTTTCTCCATTTCCCTTTCTCCCACTTCCTCCTTCCCCCCATCCTCCCTCCCCCTTCATTTTTATCAACCTGAACCGTCCCTGTGGCCTCTCTTCCCTATCTTTGTCTTTTTTTTTTTTTCCTCCCCCCCCCTCGTCTCTCTCTGTCCTCTTTCTGCTTCTCCTCTCCCCCTGACTCTCTCTGGCCTCTCTCTCCTCGTCTTTCTGTCTCTCTTCTTCTTCTTCTTCTCCCCCACTCTCTGGCCTCTTTCTTCTATCTTTGGCCTCTCCTTTCATTGTCCTTTTTGTCATCCTTCCTGCCCTCTCCCTCCTCCTCTGTCTGGCCTCATTGTCCTCCTCATTGACCTCTCTTTCCTTCTCTCTCTCTGGTTCTCTGTACTCCTTCTCTCTGGCCTCTATCGGCTTTTCCTGGCTTCTGTCTCCCCTTCCTTTCACCACTCTCCTCCTCTCTCTTGCCTCTTTCTACTTCTTTCTCTGGCCTCTCTGGCCTCCTTTCTCCTGTCTCGCTCCTCTCTCATCTCTCTTGCTCTCCTTTCTCCTCCTGTCTTTGGTTCTCTATTTTCTTCTCTTATGTCTCCATCATTTCTTTCCTTTCTCCTGCTCCTCTGGCGTCTAATTTTGGGTAGATCTTTTCTCATTCGTCAGTTTCCTTCTTTTCTTGACGCATCGGGACTCAGTTCTTTATTATCTTCTTAGTTATTACCCATCTTTCGTTCATTATCCCTTTTATTTCATGCTCTAGTCATGGTTACGCATTGTTTTCAGTTCTTTTTAAATTCCCACCACTTCCTTCGTTTGATATATCCACACATCTAAATCTTCATTATTTTCAGTCTCACCATTTCGTTTTTTCCCTCTGCTGTGCCATAACAAGCTTTAGAGAACCGTGCTATTTTGTAGACCTTGTGTTTGTGGCCACCCCAAACGGGATTGAGGCGTCTGGCAATAGATAGATAGATAGATAGTGTTACATTTCCACCTGCGATGGTATGTACAGGTACGGTGATGTGAAGCAGATAAACTCAAGCACTGGGTCATTTTTTGCTAGGGTTGCAGTGGGGAGAGTGAGATAGATGTAGCAGGTGGAGTAAGTGGAGGTATCTTCTCTATCACCGTCTGTGCCTTGTCTGTGTTCTGTCTTTCTCCTAGCCCCCCTCTGACTTTATTTCATTATTTTCCTGCTCTTCCCACTGTAACTCATCAGCCAGAAATAACCGGTTCTTGTGTGTGCTGCCTAAAGTAGTGTCTGTGTTCCATTTGTCCTCTGCTGTACATGTTTCGCTAGCAGATAATTGCAGGACAAGACTCTTAAAACATCCTGTGGCGAAAGTTTGCCTTCAAGTGCCTTTTTGAGTTGAGCGTGTCGTTTAAGGAGTTGGGTGGCCTTGCGTGTCAGGTCAGGTATGATGAGATTAGCAAGGGCACAGGTCTCGCTCTGTGTCAAATGGTGTACAGTAAAATTATCCTCTAAAAAACTCGTTCCTTCTCACCTCTTCTCTACATCCTTTAAAAATCCAGACTCGTTCCTTCTCAACACGTCTCTATGTCCCAAAAAATCGAGACTCGTTCTTTCTCAACACTTCTTTATATCCCTAAAAATCCAGACTCGCTCCATCTCATCGCTCAGTCTCAGCACATATTTACATCCCTTAATAATACAAACTCATTCCTTCTCAGCACTTCTCTGTCTTCCTTAAAAATCCAGACTCGCTCCTTCACAACACGTCTCGACAGCCCTTATAAATACTAACTCGTTCTTTCTCAACTCTACATCCCTAAAAAATACAAACTCGTTCTTTCCCAGCACGTCTCTGCCTCCCTTTCAAATATTGATTTGTTCTTTCTCAACACTACTTCTCTGTCTTTCATTTTTTTTTTTTACTGGCCTTCTAGATCCTCCCTCCCTTTTTCCCCTCTACCATTCATCTCCTGACCTTTCCTTTACCTCTGTCCTTATTTCTGTAACATTTTTAAAACCGTCCTACCTTCGCTCTTATTTTCATTCCACTCTATGTTTTCCACCCTTTTTTATCCATTGTATTAGCTTCCATGTTTATTCTGCCCATTCTTTATGTCTGTATCACTCCTCTCCAACTACCTTTCTGTCATCCTCCTCCACGGCCTTTCTTATTTACCACAACACTTCTTCCTTTACATCATATCCACAGTTAATTCTTCTCCTCTCTTCTCCCTTTTCCCGTCTCCTCTTCCCACTGATTTACCTACTCCTCTGCCTCTTCTCTCCTGTCTTTCTTCCCTTGCCATCCTCTCCCCTTCTTTTCCCTATTTCCCCTCTCTTCTCTTCGCTCTTTCCTCACAAAATTTTTTACCCTATGTACCTGCTCACCCCCCCTCCCCTCTCTCTCTCTGTCGTGTTCTGTCTAGATTTCACTTTTTTACTGTCAATATCTTACCTTTCTTCCCACTCAGTCGTCACTCTACCAACTTCCTTTCCTTTCCCCCATCAGAAGTACAAATTAAAGCAGACAACGACAGATCTATTGGTCCTTTCCTGGCACATTGTTATTGGGTTGGGAATAACTATGGTGTCAGTTTTATGAATCCTACACAGTGATAGCAAAGCAGGAAGACCCTATGCCCATTCTCTTCCCCCCTCTCTCCTCCTCCCTCCCTGACCCCCTTCTATCGTTTCTCTCTATCATCCGCCTCTAACTCCTCCCTCTCCCTTCTTCCTGTACCCCCACTCCCCTCTCTCTCCCCTTCTCACTCCCCTCCCCTTCCTCCACCCCCCTTTCATGCCATGCTGTGTCCTTGCTTTCCCCCTCCCTCATTACCCCCTCAGTCACCTGTCGCACCCTCTGTCACTGTCTGCCTATTTTTCTATGTTTTCTTTATCTGTCTCTGTCTGTCTTTCAGTGTATGTAATTTTGTCTGTCTGTCACAAAAAAAAAAAACGAAAATAAAAATCGGGGAATAAAGACGAAGGTGGGTGGAAACAAGAAACCAGGAAAAAAGGTAATAATATAACGTGTGCAAAAAGACGCAGAACGTGGAAAGGTTTAGTAAAGAGTTACTGATACAAAAACCACACAGGCCTTAACGGTACCAATGTGCTGGGTTGAGGAAAAAATGGCCTAGGAGAGAGAGAGGGAGAGAGAGAGAGAGAGAGAGAGAGAGGTGGGGGATGAAGTATAGAGTTACATAGATGAACAGACATCGTTAATATAAACAAAAAAACCTGCGATTGAATATTAAAAGTGAGATTGATAAAGAGGGTGAACTTTTAAAATTTTTTACAGCATTATTGACACTATTTATAACAGAATTTTGACCTTTTTACCTCGTCCGTGATTGCATTATGGAAAGAAGAATGCAGGCTGACCGTGTTATATCCTCCCAGGTGGTTTATTATTGACCATCTTAATTGTGAGGTTTGTTTACACCTTTGCGCATTCGGTTTTGTTAAAATGGCTGTTACTCGTTTATTACAGAGGTTTAAGAGAGAGAGAGAGAGAGAGAGAGAGAGAGAGAGAGAGAGAGAGAGAGAGATACCGTACAAGGGAGTGTGCCAGCTTTAACCTCGCTCTAAATATTGTCTTGTGCTCGTGAATGTTAACCTCAGCGGCCTGGCGATATTTGATAGGGTGAAGGAATGTGGTAGGGTGAGGTGCAAGGTGAAGGAACTTGACAGGGTGACAGGGTAGGGTGAAGGAGGGTGCCTGAAATAGAAGTGAAGGTAGTCAGCCATGGTAAAGGAGGATGTTGGAGGAGAGAAATTGCAGGATATATGAGGGTGAATAGGGTGAGAGAGGTTGTTAGAGAAGAAGGGAGGACGTAGGATATAGGAGGATGGATAAAGTGAGGGAGAAGGAGGGTGACAGGGTGAGGAATGTGCTGGAATTAAGAAGGTTGCCAGTTTAAGGAGGGAGGGTGCTGAATGAAGGAATGTGGCAGGGTGAGGGATGGTGTCAGGGTGAAGCAGGATGTCAGGGTTAGGGTGGGGACATGAGGAAACCAAGCTAGATAGGGTGGGTGAGGGTGCCGGTGCAATGACCATAAGGGGGATGAGGGAGGAATGGGAGATCAGCAGCTGGTAGGGTTAGGTAGGTGTGATAGGGTGGCGTGACTGGATAAGGAAAGGTGGCTGGGTGAATGTATTAGGGTGACAGGAGATTATAGGGTGCAAGAGTGACTGACAGGTTAGCAGAGTCAGGTACAATATTGAAGTGTATCAGTGTGTTGTAGTGATGGGATGTGTATTAGTGACTGGGGTGGTAGTGACTGTGTGGGTGGAAGTGACAAGGTGTGGTAATATTGGCGAGTGGTGCTAAGAGGGTGTGGTAGTGAGAGGGTGACCATGACAGAGGGTGTGGTGTAGTGTGGTGTGGTTTAAGGTGACCGTGGTGGGGGTATGAGGTAGATGGATGGTGCCAGGGTAAACATGAAAAGCGAAAGTGTGTTACCATGACTGGGTACGACTGGACACGAGGGGGAGGGATTTATAAACATCTGGCGAAATTTACGATAACCAGGTCTTCATAGCAGTGAATTATCTGAAAGGATGCTGTTTGATCCAGTTTCTTTACCAAAATTTTTATTCTAGCTACGTTGTGGAATAGTAGGTACTTGTGTTAATGAAAATAAAGGAGTACTGCTTCACTACGATGACGTCTTGAATATTTAATTCTTACTAATTTCAAACGGTGTTGTTCATCGTAGGAAAAACATTCGAACTGATTTAGATGTATTGTAGACCACTTTTACGGCTTGAATATGAGCGCTCTTTACCAAACTGGTTAGATGAACTGGACATAGAAAGAATATTCTACTATATACATCACTGACTTGAAGGGGTACAGAGCGTGTTGATGTGGAGTAGTGGGAGTATGGCCAAATTTACTGTATGGTTAGTCAGACTGGTAGGGTGGGGACTTGTAGATCTCGCAGGAAACACAAACTAAAATCATCTGGTGTAAGCGTGAAGAGTATACCAAGGTTTAAGTGTATTCGTAGTAGCAAATGAGTGTACTGAATTCATTTTAGCCTTTGACTGTCAGTATATATTTTGGCCGATCTTGTTTTTCCCTGAATAGAACACCGTAGCATGGGCAAGACCGAGGAAACAGAGAATGGGAAGTGGTCAGTATAAGAAAATGAGGAGGGCGGCTGATAGTTTGAGGAGAGACTGAGGAAAAAATGAGTTAAAGTTGAGAAAGAACTGTCATATGAGAGTAAACAGTTAAGAAACGGTCTGAACATAGGATGACATGGTAGACAGAAAAAAAAAGATAAGAAAAGCAGAGACAACATAATGGAGAAAGGATTTAAATAAGAAAGGTATCAACACAGAATGATAAAGATTTGAAGAAGGGAGGACAGGAAGGAAGACAAGAATAATTTCGTGGGCTATGGCATGAGCTAGGTAAAGATGATGAGAGTAGGGAGGGAGATAAGGGTGAAGCTTGTTATGGAAGGGCGTGATTAAGATGAACATTTTTGGTAGGGTTAGGCATAGGTAGTGTGATGGATGGGAGGGGTAGAATATGGAAGGGGAGGAGGGGAGATAAAGGGAGGAAGGGAAGAGGTAACGGGGAGAGAGAGAGAGAGAGAGAAATGGAAGATATTCGTTGAAAGAAAAGGGGAATGGAATAGAGAAAGTGGAAGAAGAAGCATGAGAGGAGAGGGAAGAGAAGGTAATGGAAGAGAACAGGTGACAGAGATAGGAGGCTGAAATATAAAAGAAATGACAATGGAGTGAAGAGACTAGATGAAGGGGAATAAGAGAGAGAGAGAGAGAGAGAGAAGGGGAAGGAGGAGACATAAGTGAAAAGCGACGTAGAGAGTGAAGGGTAAGGGAGGGAGAGACTAACCATATTTGACAAGCGCAAGACTGAGAAGAATGCAAATACTCCCCTTCCCCCCTTCCTCTCCTCCCCTTCCCTTCCCCCTCCCCTCCCCCTCCCCTCCCCTTCCCTTCCCTTCCTCTCCCTCCCCTCCCTTCCTTCCTCTCCCCTCCCTCCTTTCCCCTCCCCTCCCCTCCCTTCCCTTCCCTCCCCTCCCCTCCCCTCCCCTCCCCTCCCCTCCCCTCCCCTTCCCCTCCCCCTCCCTCCCCCCCCCCTCCCCTCCCTTCCCTTCCCTTCCCCTCCCTTCCCCTCCCCTCCCCTCCCCTCCCCTCCCCTCCCCTCCCCTCCCCTCCATTCCTCTCCTTCCTCTCTCCTCTCCTTTCTTTTCCTTCCCCTCCCCTCCCCATGACCTTATCTAGCAGGGAGTGAGTCAATGTAGACACGCCGGGAGAGGAGGGGGGGGGGTGAGGAAAGCGGAAGAATGGGAGAGAAGGGGAATTGGGGTGAAGGGAGGGAGGGTGTCCGGTGAGAGGGGTAAAGGCAGAGGGAAAAGGTCATGAGAGAGAAAGAAAGGGAGGAAAAGGAAAAGGAAGGGGAATCTGGGGAGAGATGGAGAGGGGAGAGGCAAAGGAAAGATGTTTAGGAAGGGAGGGAGGGAAAAAATGGGGAGGGAAAGAAGACATGAGGTGGGAAGAGGATGGTGGAGAAAACTTCTGGGAGAATAGAGGGGGTGATATCAGGGAGGGAAGCTTAGTATGAGGAGGGAGTGAAGGAACGGGAAGGAAGAATGAAAATGGAGGAAGGAGGAGAGAGAAGTAGAGGATGAGAGGGTCAGGAATAGAGAAGGGGACTGGAGAGGGAAGCGAGGTAAGGGTAAGGGAGAAAAGGGGATTAAGGAGAACGAAGGAAGAGGGGGAAGGGGATTGGAGAGGAGGAGAGAACTGGACGAGAGGAAGAAGGGGAGTCTGCAAGGGAGAGGAGAGGAGGGAGAGGGATAGGAGGTGGGAAGGGGTGGGAGAGTTAGGAGGAGGGAAGGGGAAGAGTGGAGGGAGGATCAGTAGAGAAGACGGCGATGAAGTCATGGCAAGGTCTTGGAACAGAATAATAATTTTTTGAGAACTAGAAGGACGAATCCGAGAAGGGACGGAAGGAAATAGTTGAACAAGTGGATCATGTACAAAGGAGAAACGTAAGACAGTGAAAAAGATTAGAGAATGGAGAAGAGAAATAGATGAGGGGAGGACGAATTCACGAGGGGACAAGGAAATCGCTAAACAGATGCGAAAACTGGAAACAAGACAGTGAAAAGGAATGCGGAAGAAGACAAAGAGATGACATTTTGACAACGATGACGTATTTTTTTTGTTTTTACTTCCTCTAGATGATCACATTCATGTTAGGATAGACACACTTACTAGAGTGGTGTAGTGAAGGCTGTGTCTAACGCCTGCTGTAGAAAAAGTCTCCCTGCATCTTAATATTACTGCCTGGTGATAGCAACAATAAAGCGAAAACTGCATCCATGGGGTAAAGATAATGCTAAAAATGGAGGAACAGAGAATATAATAAGAAGAGAAAAACTGATGGCTGGAGATAGAAATTGATAACTGTGGAAAACGTACATAAAAGATGGCTAAAGGACGCGCAAAATGGGGACAGAAGAGAGTGAACGGCGAGAGGGAGACAAAACAATAGTAAAAATAAATGAGGAGGAAGAAGGGAAGGGAAAGGAAGAGGAAGTGTAATTGTGTTTTGTGTTTGCGTTTTTTTCCGGATGTGTGTGTGTGTGTGTGTGTGTGTGTGTGTGTGTGTGTGTGTGTGTGTGTGTGTGTGTGTGTGTGTGTGTGAACGGAGGAGTGTTCGATATTTGTATGCATGCCAGTGTTTGTGGGAGTGTCTATATATGTGCGTGCGCTTGTGTGTGTACGAGTTTTCTCGAGTGTGCGTGTGTATGTTACGTGTATGTGTTCTGGAGTGTGCATTTATGGTTTTTTGGTGTGTATGTTTGCTGGAATGTGCGTGTTTGATATGCTTGTGTTTTGAAGCTCGTTTCCTTTATGTATGTATATGTGATAGAAAGATATACAGATAGATAGATGAATAGATAGATAGGCCGCGCGCTTGTGTGTGTGTGTGTGTGTGTGTGTGTGTGTGTGTGTGTGTGTGTGTGTGTGTGTGTGTGTGTGTGTGTGTGTGTGTGTGTGCTGGAAGGATCGAGTAACAGATCCGAGTTAAACTTGATTAGAGACTAGTTTAACCAGTGGTGACGGTGACGGTGGTGGTGGAGGTGGTGATGGTGAAGGTGATGGTGATGGTGGTAGTGGTGGCGGTGGTGCTCTGTCTAGTCTGATGGTGTTGGTGGTGCCATTTTTTGAGATGGTGATGGTGACAGTGTTTGCATGGTGTGGTAGTATCATTGTGGTGGTGGTGGTAGCAAATAAATAGTTATGGTGACAATAGAGGTTTGGTGATGGTGTTGGGCTGGTCTTAATGGTGAGGGTACTTGTGTGGTGGTGGTGTCTGCGTAGTGATGGTGCTTGGAGGCAGTGGTGTCTGTGTGATGTTGGCGTTAGTAATTCTTTTGTGGTGGTGATGTGTGTGGTGATGGTGATGATAGTGGTGTTTTTAGTGGTTGTTATTTACGTCTGATGGAGACAGGTTGGTGATGCTGCTGACTGTGTAGTGGTTTTGGTAATGTGATGACGAAGAGTGTATCATAGTGGATGGAATTGGGTGGTGGTGGTACTGTGGTGGTTGTCTGATGATTGTAGGGTGGTGGTGGAGGTTTTGTAGTGGTGGTTGTATAGTGAAGATAGTGATGGATGTTGTGTGGTGGTGATAGTGATAGTTGTGTCGTGTTGGAGGTTGTGTGGTTGGTGGTAGTGGTAGTGGTTGTTATGTAATGATGGTAGTGATGGCTGTTATGGTGGTGGTAGAGGTGGGTATGTAGTGGTGGCAGTGATGAATGTTGTCTAGTAGTGGTTCTGGTAGAGGCGGACATGTAATGATGGTAGTGATGGATGTTGTGTGGTAGTGGTAATGGTTGAGTTCTGCCCAGTTGTATTCTGTGTGTGTCGTGTGGTTATTTGCGTGATGGTGAAGATAATGATGGTAGTAATGTTTTTATGTGGTTATGGTGGTGACGGCGGTAATTGTGGTGGTGCGTGTGTTGATGGTAATAATGTTGCTGATTGTGGAGAAGTGCTAGTAGTAGTAATCATTGTGTTTTAGTTCAACTGGATCTATGCCTGTGACTGGTGGTGGTTATGTTAGTGGTGGTGGTATCAAGTTGGTAATATACTGGGTGACCCACTACTCTGAAGCCCCAGAATTAGGCAGATATAACCATAATTCATGAACACGTTTAAATGGAGCTCTCTACATTCAGACTTCAGTGTCAGCCATATGCTGCATTTGAGAATTCATCAACATTTGAAATAAGAGAGACTCATGGTGGAAATAAAATGTTGTTCTTTCAGCAGCGCGTTGCTGAGTCCTCATCAGTTGACCAACTGCATTGACTGAGTGAATCAGTGATCAGCATCAGTGATCATGCTGTAATCGATAACTAACCGCGCATTTTTAATTTTCTGATTTAACTCGCAGTTTTATTTTCCTGGCAGTGGGGCCATGTTAAGGGAAAAGAACTTAAAAACAAGCTTTATACATCTGATTGGCTAAAACATTATTAGGGGCAATGCGGCCATCCCAGTGGGTGAGTTGAAACGGAAAGTCGCCCTTCATTATATTTCAGACCCGAAGGAAACAGTTTCTTCACAGTATAGTATCAATGCGGATGAACTATAATAAAGTGAAGTAAGTACCAAGTTTCACCCGTGGTTCATTGATAACAAATATACTGAAATTATTGTGGAGTCTCAGAACGGTGAATCACCCTGTACAGTAGCAGGTAGTGTTGCTACAAATGTCAAAAGTTTAGTCAGTTGTACATGGTGATATTATTTATATTACATGCCTAACTGTTGTTAGTCGTTTAGTCGTGTGTGTGTGTGTGTGTGTGTGTGTTCCTCAGCTCACTCCTCCCTGCCTCCCACTGCGGCTACAACAACGGCATCAAGACCACATGATGTACTGATGTGTTGCCGGTACTTACTATATATTATTGTTACACTCACTGTTTACCAATAGGCTACCTCATGCAGTGTTAGTTATGAAAACGACTGCAATAAATAAGGGTAGATGTAAAGGTAATCTCATGTCCACCAGCACCTATGACTATGAGTTGTGTTCAAGGTGCTATCAGTAATGTACAAGAGGATGTTATTATGTAATCTGCAGAATAAATCGCAAAGGCGTGTGTGTGTGTGTGTGTGTGTGTGTGTGTGTGTGTGTGTGTGTGTGTGTGTGTGTGTGTGTGTGTGTGTGTGTGTGTGTGTGTGTGTGTATGTGTGTGTGTGTGGCCAGTATTATCATCTCCGTCACGCATCACACCAGGAAGCACCACCACCAGAACCCCCAAAGCTACCATCATTGCTGGTACCCCGACTATCGATCACAGTCACCTCTACCAGCATTACCACAATACCACCATTTACCATCACACTTCATGTCTGACGTTTGTACTTTTATATTCATTAACACACACACACACACACACACACACACACACACACACACACACACACACACATTGAAATATACATACGGTCTTAAAAGTGTAACTAAAAACTCCACATATGACAGTTTTAGCAGTAATGATGTAACATATAATAATGGTACTTATTCTCATTAGAGTTAGTTTGATAGTTCGTGACAGATTTGCGTTCATTTTTAACTGAATACCTATTATTTAATGACACAAGATATTATTACACGCATACATCATTCCCATAACATTTTTTGATAGGTAGATACCGTATATATTTTATTTCCCCATCTCCTGTAACATCTTTGCATTCGATATGATGAGGTACCAGTTGTGTGTCAGGTGAGAGTAATCTTGATGTAACAGCGGTTATGATGGTAATAGCAGTGATTAGACTTGTTAAGGAAGGCGAGTAGTGTGAGATTACTACTGGTGGGAGCGTTGATGTCACCTAAGCCACAGGTTGGTGTTGGGATGTCTTTAAATATCAGTGCTGCTAAAAATGGTTCAGATGGAAGAATTATGTTCACATAAGGAAAAGCTGCTGGCTGGGGAGATTAACAGTTTCGGCCTAACTTGATCCATCTTTTGTAGTAAAGTTGGTCGTTGTAATAGTTGTGGTAATGTTGGTAGGTTTGATGGGAGGATGGTGGTAGTCGTTTTGTGCAGATGCTGGTGGGTCGAGATATGAGGGAATGGCGTCACTAGTAGTGCTTTCTTGTGATGTTGGTAAATCGCATATACGAGAAGAGGAGCTGTTGTGGTAATGTTGGTGTTAGAATTGTGAGAAAATGTTGCTGTTAGTAGCCGTAGCAGTGCCACTAGCGGGAGGATGGTTGTCGTAATGTTTGTGGGTCAGAGTTATGGGAGAATGGTGGTAGTAATGGGAGAGTAGTGGTTGTGGTCATGTTGGTAAGTCAGTTACAGGAGAATGGCTTGACATACCCTTGTGTTCTTTGCCTCCTTCCTTCTTTTCACACTTTGCTTGCATGCTTGCTTGATTGCAAACTTCCTTCCTTCCTTCAGCATATCCACCCATCCATCTATTTGTCTGTTTTCCTATCTGTCTGACTATGCATTCATTCAGTCCAACCCTCCCTCTGTATATCTGCCTACATCTATCAGTCTGCCTGTCTGTATGTGACTCTCTGACTATCCATCTGTCATCATTTCTACCCGCCCTTCTTCCTCCTTCCTTCAATCCTGTCTTCCTACCTCCCTGCTTGTTTTTTACGCCCTGCTTTGTGGCCGGCTAGGGCTCTCGACACGTCTTTACACATACACACATTTGCTCGTGTGTGTGTGTGTGTGAGAGAGAGAGAGAGAGAGAAAGAGAGAGAGCGCAGGTGTGTGGTTCTAGAAATCCTACCCCAGGTTCCGAGAATTAACTTAAAAGGAGTTCCAGTTTTTTCTAATGGGAAGGACAAGAATTCAGAGTGACAAAAGAAAATAATCGAGAGAAATTTCAGGTATTTTGTTAATCTTGGGACAGGTGTGTAGAGGTCAGGTGTGGGCGTGGGTGTCGGCTGTGTGTGTGTGTGTGTGTGTGTGTGTGTGTGTGTGTGTGTGTGTGTGTGTGTGTGTGTGTAGGAGAGCAAAATTGAGGAAGTTTGTGTGTGCATGTTGATGTGGGTTTAAGATGTGTGGGTGCAGTTGAAGGATATAGATAGATAGATAGATAAAGGTGTAGATAGATAGATAGACGAACAAACAGATAGAGAGAGAGGGGAGGTGTTAGGTGTGTGGGTGCAATTGAAGGAGATATATAGATAGCTAGATAAAGATATAGATAGGTAGATTGATAGACAGACAGACAGACAGACAGACAGAGGGGGTGTTAGGTGTGCGGGTGCAATTGAAGGAGACATATACATAGACTGATAGATAGATAGGTAGGGAGGCAAACAGATAGATAGAAAGAGAGGAGGGAGGTATGTGTGATGGCATATATGTATGTATGCATTGATGTGGATGTGGGTGTCAGGTGTGTGGGTCCGTTTGAGGACGTTGTGTGTGTGTGTGTGTGTGTGTGTGTGTGTGTGTGTGTGTGTGTGTGTGTGTGTGTGTGTGTGTGTGTGTGTGTAGAATACATATGATAAGATTGAGGAAAAAGGATTATGTGTATGAAGATAGGTCCCGGTAAGCAGATAGGTAGGTAGATAAGAATGTACGTACCGGGTGCGTGTGTGTGTGTGTGTGTGTGTGTGTGTGTGTGTGTGTGTGTGTGTGTGTGATTGCAGCACTCACCTTGCACTTATTGTAAGCGCATTGTCAAGTGGAGATTCAGTACAGTTTTATTTTACAGAGCGTTGGATTGTTCGTATGAAAGAACTATACCCACACTGATTTTTTTCGTGTTTATAGATGCATGAGATACTGTTTTTGTTTGACCATTAGTGCGGTGCGTTTGTATCATCAGCCTTTTGTGTTGCCAATAATATGGTACGATTTTAATGATAGCTTTTTCTTATTTGTGGGGTCGAACCTTTCTTTTCTGTAATATTTGGAGTGCAGTGTGTACGTAGTGTATAGGTTGCATGTGTGTGTGTGTGTGTGTGTGTGTGTGTGTGTGTGTGTGAGAGAGAGAGAGAGAGAGAGAGAGAGAGAGATTCTGTGTGGGCAGTGTAACTGTATAATCGATATGTATTAGATGCATATACAATTTGAAGCGTGTGTGTGTGTGTGTGTGTGTGTGTGTGTGTGTGTGTGTGTGTGTGTGTGTGTGTGTGTGTGTGTGTGTGTGTGTGGACGCACAGGTTGGTGTGTTCCACAAGTCAAGTAACGGTCATAGAGATATTGTCCACTCTTACTTCTTTGTGCACCCCTCGTCCTCCATGCCCTTGCCTTTACCCACCCTTTCTCTCTCCTTCCCCCCCCCCTCCCACCTTCCCACCTTCCCTTTTTTCCTTCTTCCCTCCCGCGCTCTGTGTAACCTCGAGTGGATTAACCCCTTTCAGTACGATGACGTCTTTTTATCTTGCTCTTTCTAGATGCTTTACATAGGAGAGACTCTGCAATGAAAATTTTTGAATCAGCCTCCGAATAACTCTTTCAGTACTTGTTTGTTCTAAACTGATTCCTGTTTCCGCCGTAGTACGATTTAGTTTACCTTAGAAAGACCCCCTTCCCCCCTAAGTGGTTAAAGGGCAGAGGCTGGGGTTGAGCAAGATAATGAGAATACGCGGATGACAGGAGATTAAGCGGTGTATAAGAAGAAGTTGGATGAGGTTGATAAGATATTTGTTGGAATGTGAGCGGCTGAGATTAGGATGGGAAGGGATTGAGTCGACCTGACGTAGATAGGTATGACGATGGTTGGTGGATTAGGTGAAACAGAGGAAAGATGAGATTGATATGGTCGGTAATAAGAAGTATGGTGGGATATGTGACGTTGTGTCGGTATGGGGAAGGACTGAATCGAGACGGCTTATCAGTATGCTGGTGTGGATTGGGATGGTAATGAATGGATTAGGGTAAGAGAGAATCGTGTTATCCCACCTGTAGAGGATTTCATTTAGGTTATGTGACGTATTTTATTGGTTTATTCTTGCTGCTTTCAAACTATTTTCTTGAACTTAGGAAAGCCCTCTCGTATGAAGGGGCTAATGAATGCTATATCTAAGCCTTGCAGTTCGAAAAGTCTCTCCAAAGTTAAATACACTCATCTGGGGATAGCAAAAATAAAAAATAAAAAATATGGTGTTGGAGTGCAGCGGGTTAGGCTATAAGAACCGAATATATAAGAGTAATGACAGGAGATGGGATGTGAATAAGACGAAGAGAAATTTACGTTAAGAGTGCGTCTGGGTTTGCAAATATGTATGATGAGGTGGATTGTGAGGACATGTGAAATAGGCTATGTTATGTATGGATGGGGTGGATGATAAGGGAATGCTTTTGATACAGAATGGGACAGATTCTAAATTAATAGTTTGTATTTAAAGTCAACTAGAATAGATAACGGGAATAAAGGATATAGAAGGATGTGCTGGTGCGGGATAAAATGCAGTGAAAGAATGAATTAAATGGAATAATTTAACCCCTTCTACCCGATGACTTTTTATGTTATTGTTACCACTACCAGACAATTTTATTCAGTGTAGGTGTAACATTTTGAACAGAAACGGTTACGTATAGATTCACTAAGTCCATCACTGATACAATACATTCATCAGTTGAATAAAATCGCCTATAGATGACAAAAATAAAACTAAATACGTCATCAGATTCAGAGCATCAAATGGAGTCGATTAGAGACGGTTAAATTGAGGAGTAGCCTAGATGATGGTGAAAGAGATAGGGGAGGTTAGCAGTGTTATCTGGAGGGTTGCCTTGAGATATGATTAGATAAGATTACAGGAAATGGGTTAAAATAATCTGGTATGACCTAATATCACGTGGGAGGGAGTGTGAGTATGCTGAGTTTGGATGACAGTTCATAACATTCATTTACCTGTATATTTATTCATTCATTCACTCTTGACATCATTATTTATTCTTATGTATGTCAGTCTTTTTCTTTGTTATCCAATCCTTTATTGCCCCATCAGGAGCGTATGAGCCTGGACTAGGTTACTTAGTCTAGACATTTGATGCAAGTGACCAGTCCCTCTTCCTTGGGTGGTATTATGGGAGCATTAAACCTTAGCTCCTCCTCGTATGTACGAGTAATCCCTGTGGGCTACATTGGTTGGAGTCCAGGGTGAAATGGTTACCATCCGGCGTAGTCATAAGTTTCTTGGACTACAAGAAAACATTTGACGTTATACAGTGTCGAGTCCCCAGAAGGCATCGCTATATCAGATTAATGTAGCTATAAATGAAATGGCATTTGACGTTCACCTGCTCAACTTACTGGTAGTGAAAGGGATTGTTTGACTTTCAAAATCTCAAATAATTTAGAAAACTCAGGTAATGGGGGCCCTCTTTCGAGATTACCTGTTAAAGGAAGTAACTTAAGGCGATACGTAGATACCTAAAAAGATAGATGGATTGATAGACAAAAAACGAACAAACTAGAGAGAGAGAGAGAGAGAGAGAGAGAGAGAGATGCAAAGGAGTACAGAGGAAAGCAAACAGCAGCAGACCTAATGATCAGTTTGGGGCTGTTTGTTACAAAGAAGGCTGACTATGATATCTAATTCTATGAGCCGAAAGTTAGGCTCCCCCCCCCCTTCCTCCACTAAACCCTCATAGCAGATCACAGTACAGTCTAATGGAGGACCACATCATCTTCAGTACCTCTCTTATCTCCCCCCCACTCCCTACTTGCCTGTGTGCCCACCATTGGCATGTTAATACTAGGCCGGGCTCCAGCTCCCATGCCCGTGTACCGTGAATGGCAGTCATGTTGTGGTCAGCTAGGCATCAAAGAGAGCCAGGTTTGGGCCTTGTTGCTTGCTGAAGAATGAGGCACGGTTGTCCAGAAGGGGAGGGGGATAGAGGAGGGATTGAGGGAGTATTAAGAAGCTAGGGCTGGATAATCTGGGACAGTGTGCACCGGGGCAAATTCAAAAGGTAGGGTGAAGGTAGAGGTCTCTCCATATCTGAATACTGTCGGCTTATTAATGGCCAGAGGGAGGTACCGAATATTGCTAGAATTAGATACGGATACCCAATTGTCACTTGTTTTTTAAAGATAAAGAGGGTATTGTATAATATGAAGTAGAAATACAGCAGCATTAGAAAAAACGGAAAGAAAGTATAGTTCGACATGCTGCCCAAGATAGAGGACACTGTGGCAGGAGGATGATACGATAGGACAGGGTTGGGTACGTTAATGCTAGAATAAGGCTTGGCCGCCTAAGATGCGACTGGATCACATAATCCGGTGTGGTAAAGTAGGATAAGGTTAGTCAGGTTCAGGTACGCTAGAATAGGGTGTAGGATCAGGATGGATAAGCATAAGAAGTTAGGATAGAGATATATACTGATTTATAGAACAATGCTTAATGAAACAAAGTATGGTATGTTAAGGTTGGATTGTGTAAAGTAGGATTGAGTTAGGTTAGAAAAATGAGTAAGTCATGTGACAGAGGCTGGGCGCCGTTGGCTATGCACCATTCTGGAGATGAGCAATGGCAGAAAAGGACGTGGCACCAGAAGGCATTAGTTGGTATTGTGAGGAAAGGAAAGGGCAAATTACCAGGCAGAAGGGAGGTGATGGGGGTCGAGGCAGGACATAAGCGGAGGTCGTCGGGTAGACAGACAGCTGTGAGAGGCGCAGTGTGGGAAGCTTTGTACCTCTGTATTGCTCCTGCCCACTCGGACAGTCTTGACCCTTCTGTGTATGCAGTTGG